>NW_020897714.1:8357261-8725870 GCF_003984885.1 Neopelma chrysocephalum
GGAAGGGAAGGGAAGGGAAGGGAAGGGAAGGGAAGGGAAGGGAAGGGGAAACTGGCTGACCCATCCCCCTTGTATTTACAGTAGTCTACTTCACTTTGTCCTGTTTTATCTGTAGTGAATACGAAGAGCCAGGAACTGATCTGGAGCAAACTACTTTAAGATCATTAGCTCAGCAGTCATGCAGGACCAATGCTAAACCCATTCTCTACATAAACTTCTAGCTGCATAAAGCCTACCTTTCCCAATCAGTGAATGTAGTTTTACACTGTCCCCTTCCTGGAAGCTAGGATTATAACTGTTTTGTGTAACAATAACTAGACCTCTGTAAACTGTTGCCAAAGCTATATTAAGGACCCCCTTTGAAGTCATCACTCAGTAGACGGTTGAGGAAAATGTCTCTTGTTTATCTGGGTTCCTTTTTAAGATTTATTTTCAGTGCTTCATTGTTCCCACTTATTTGTGGTATCCAGTTTAATGCACTAAAGCATCCCCGAGTACCATCTGATCTATTTCATTGCTGGTTTTGCAAGACAGTGTGCCAGAAAAAACATCTGGTTTTAAATGACAGTGAATTAGGCCAACTCTCTGATCTGAGTCCTGGGAGGCTAGAACATACAGCAGGCAAACCCTTTCCTTTTATGTACGTAGTGCAAAAGACATCTCTGTTTATTATTTGCTTTAGAAAAGCTATCAAAGTGAAAACAGAAAGTGTAATAAAATAATTTAAAAAAAAAAGAACAAAAAACCAGCAACAAAATATCTAAATGTCACAAAAGCTCTTAATAACTCTGGGGTGACAGGAACCATTTGTGGTATTACCAGGAAATACCATACCATGTACTAAAGCAGCAACACAGTTTCCATGTGGCAGCAATGGTAATAGCACACTGTAATTTGCCTAACCAATGCTGCATTTACATGCTGCTAAAGTAGCAAAATACTTGAGCTCCTACAGAACCTGGAAGGTGCCTATAATGCCAGGCGAATTTTACCCCATAGCTTAAAAACAACTCTTAGATCAAGTACTTAATTATTCAATATATGAAAAGCTTTATGAGCCTGCATTTGCAACTACACTTTTTGCCTTCCCATATGGCTGCTTGCAAGTGCTCCACAAAGGGAATTCAACACTCATTTTGCTCTAAATGCTTCAGACAGTTCTCAGGAAATCTTGAAGGAATCAGCATGGTTGGGTAATATTATTCTGGGACCAAAGACTCATTGGGGTCTTTTCTTTTTTCTTTCCCTCTCTCCCTCCCCTGGTGGAAAACTAGAAAGAGAATTGGATTTGTGATGGAAATTGAGTTTTGGAGGCTGCAACTGTTACTTTTGAGAAGCACTGCATTAAAAAGAATATGACAAGTAAGGCAAGGAAAACTATTCCAGATTGCAATTTTTGGAAAATATATTTTGGTACTGTGACATTTTGATACTGAGAGATTTTCATGTGAAAATCTAGAATAAGTGTTCTAAAATGGGCTGCAAAAATAAACACAAATAAATAAATATGATTATAAATACAACAGCCTGACTTTGCCACTACCACTGGGAAAAGAGAAAAACAAACTTACTTTTTAAAGGGTCAGTTTCCCTATAACTCTGATTTATACAGTCATTTGAGTCTATTATAATGTTTTGGAGAACTTTGGGGTCTTGTGCAGTTGAGTAGATACATTACTTTGAAAGAGATCATGAAGCTTGTAAAAAAACTTCCAGAATATCCACTATCATAAAGGAAATTTTCTATTGGTAAATGGCATAAGGGCATAAGTGGTTCCCCAACAGGCTGACAAATATAAAAAATGTTCTATTCTTACAAAACAAAAACAAACAAGTCAAAGAACCAAATAACGAGACAAAAAGACCCCACTACCATGAAAACTCCACAACTTTTTAACTATTTGAAAGATATATAGACAACAGTACTTTTTCCTATCACTGGCATAACAGACTTGATTTGTGGAAATTAATTGAATTTATTACCAATGAAAATCAGAGAGGGATAACGAGAAGTAAAAAAAAAATCTTAAAAAAACACCTTCTCCTCACCCCTCCCTCCTTCTCAGGTTCTACATCCTCCCCCCAGCGGCTCAGGGAGATGGGGAATGAGGGTTATGGTCAGTTCATTGCATGTTGTTTCTGTCGCTGCACTGGGAGAGGAGTCCTTCCCTTGCTCCAACGTGGGGTCCTTCCCACAGGAGACAGTTCTCCACAAACTTCTCCAGCTTGATTCATTCCCATGGGCTACAGTTCCTCTTAGTCACAAAATTATGCTGGTTTGTTTTTTTTTTCTCCCACTTCTTTTAAGTACATGAAAAGATTGTCCATAGCACAGCACTATCTTTTTAAGAAGATACTTTAAGTTTGAGAATATGTATACAGTCCTCCTGAGCAGCACAAGTGTTGAGAATCTTCTTCCAGATTTATGTCTTCCACAGACTGGAAGGATAATGGACTTCATCCTTCTAGTTTTTAAATTTGTGAGTCCAAGGTCTGTGGGAGGCAATAACTAGCTCTGCATTGAATGCTATGGGTTTAGTGACGTCCAACAATGTACTTATGGAGTAACTCCACTAAAGTCAGTATCTAAAACCCACGTGAGATAGATCTGCATATATTTAATAGATTAATATGATTTATATTAAAGTTATAATTTTATGCAGGCTATTTTTTGACAAGAAAATTCATACAGCCCTTTTAAAGTACTTTGCTTTATACTCTGCAACAGAGAAAATGAGAACAAGTACACATAACAGTCAGGTATTTTTGCCAATTCATACTTGCTAAGATACTAATACCATACCTTGCTGAACAGGATAGAGAGGAACTAGTTTGCCCAAAATCCTGAGTATTCCAGCTTTGTTTATACTGCTTTAATTGTACTATGTAGATCCATTGGTAGTTTGTGCTGTGGTGCATTTTGCAACTCCATGAATAAAATTTTTTATCAAGCCAGACTAATGAACCAGTAAGTATTGTTAATGGCTGTTCTGCAATCCCCATTGCAGTGCAAAGCAATTGAAACATACTAGTTAATATGAAAAATAAAGATTAAACCCACAGACGTGAAATCATTTGGTTGACCCTTTCACCAATCTATAAATATTTTTCATCCATCCAAAAATTTGAGGTAAAAAGCTTTTCTGATCAGTGTGTGTGTCACCCCCACATTTGTTCAATTTTTGACTTTGACCATTGGACATTTTTCTAGTCTTAATTTCTATAAAAATTTGGTAAGCCATTGACTAAGGAAGTTAACAAAATATGGAATTTGTAGTCAGAGATGTGAATTTTCACAGGACCATATGCATGTGAGCACAAAGCCACAATAATACATAAGTTTGACGACTACTATCAATACTCAAATATCAGATTCTTGATATAAACAATGCAAGACCATGTCTATTCCATACCTGTTCTGTAAGTTCTGAGAACAGTTGAAGGCAGAATGGGACTGGCTGGATGTACAGGGAGTGTTGCAATATACTCTCTGATTTGCAGGGCAACATGAGACAGACATTTCCCTTGGGTGTAGTGGTTCTGCATTCCTTCAAACAATTCACATCATCCCAAAGGGTAGAGCAGCCCTCTGAGTATGAAAGGAACAAAGGAACATTGTTTTCTGATGAAATTAAATATAAAAGTAATCTGAGATTCTGAAGACAAAAACTGCTTACAGCATAATTCGACTATAATGTATATCTATATGTTTTTGCCACTATAATCTTGGGGCAAGCAAGCATTCATATTTCAATGTGAAAAACCCCCACATTTGAATAAAAGGTAGTTGTTTCCTAAATTTGTCTGGGCATGGGAACTGCCAAATCAAACAAACTTTTCAGTCCAGATATTTCTACCATCCTCCCGTGGTAAGCTTTAAAAAACACAATATTAATTTCATTGTCTCTGTCATTTGGACTATATAAATAGAACAATATTTTGGCTATATGTTTTATTTTTACAATGTTACATAACAGTACTTAGTGGGGATGTAAGTCAATCAATACAACAAGAGGTCAGCAATGGAAGACTCAGAGGTCAGGAAACTTGTTTTGTGCTGGCTTGCTCTGTTCCCTGTTAACACAGAGGCAAAGGCAGAAAAAAGGAAAAGCAAAGTTGAAAATGGTATTATGTGAAGGGTCTAAATAATTCTCCTTGTCCTTGGTAAGAGGTAAAATTCAGTTAAACTTTGCTTTTACGATTTTTCAATTATCCTAACAGACAGAGGACACTAGATTTTGTTGCATATTAATTGGCCTAAAATCAAAGCAGGAGATCTCAGTAAGTGACTTTTGACATTTTGGAGAAGAAGGATGAGAACTTGTGGTGGTTAAATTTTTCTGGCTGCCAGGTGCCCACCAAGCCACTCTATCACTCTCCCTCCTCAACAGGACCTGGGGACAAGATACAAAAAAAGCTCACGAGTTGTGATATGGACAGGGAGATCATTTGCCTACTAACATCAGGGGCAAAACAGACTTGACTTAGGGAAGATTAATTTAAGTTATTGCCAAATTAAGTGTAACAGAGTAGGATCATGGGAGAGAGGAACAAATTTACTTTTTCTCGGACTTATCTTCACTATAAGCATTTCTACCTCCCCCTCCTCCTCATCAGTGCAGGGAGATCAGGAATGAAGGTTGCAGTCAGTTCATAAGGATTCATCTCTGCCATTTTTATCTCTTCATTTTTTTCCCCTGCTCCATCATAGGTTCCTTCTCATGGGATACAGTTCTTCAGTAACTTCTTCAATGTGGGTCCTTCACACAGGGCGCAGTCCTTCAGGTACAGACTGCTCCAGCATGATTTCCCAAGAGGGTCACAGTCCTGCCAGAGGCCTGCTCCAGCATGAGCTCTCCACATGCTGCAGATTCTTTCAGGTTAGATCCACCTGCTCCATCTGGCATGTGGTCCTCCACAGGCTGTGAGTGATTATCTGCTACACCATGGACCTCTACGGGCTGCACAAAGACAGCCTGCATCACCATGATCTTCACAAATTGCAGGGGAATCTCTGTCTGGCACCTCGAGCACCTCCTGTCCCTCTTCTTCACTGACCTTGGTGTCTGCAGGGTTGTTCCTCTTACATTTTCTCACTTTTCTCTCACAGATGCTCTTGTGCAGCATTTTTTACCCTTTCCTAAATATCTTACTACAGAAGTGCTTGCAATGCATACAAACACACACAAACACACGTACACCTATAAGAACCTGTCCTTTGTAGGGCAAGTTGTATGTGATAGATTCCTTTTATTTGTTCAGCACAGTGATGTGGATCTTTTAAACTCAAGACTGTTTCATCACAAATGGATTTTTTAAACTCAAAATTGTCCAGAATTCTCTAAATAAAATTTACTTCTTCATTTGCACTCTGTAAAGATTAAGCATTATCCAACACATTGGTGTATCAACCCAGTCAGAACTCCTGCTGCTATTTGTGTAGTCTCATATTTAAAATCTTCATGTTAGTAGAATCCTGTTCCTTTTTATTGCTACTAATATTTATCCTGAATTAAGCATTTATCCTAAATTAAAACCAGGTAAAAGAAGCTCACAGAAATTCTGTTACCTTTTAATATGAAAGTGTTGAATGATTGAAAAATATTATTTTCACTAAAAAAAAAAAAAGGACTCATAGAATTCTTGTAAGAGTTAATTTTTAAATTAATTTTTAAATCATTTATCTATACTAAAGATAACCTTACTGATCTCTCCTGATACTCTAAGAATACAGAACTGAAAAAACAATAACAATACAAATATGAACAGGAGGGAAAAAATCAATGGTTAAATAAATTTGTTTACATAACTATTAGGCTTTCCTGGAACCTAGCCAGCTGGAGACGTCTTCACCATTACTTATCATTTCTGGGTTTGTACACACAACAGGGTGTTCAGGGATTAGGAGATAAATCACCATGTTATTGAATTTGGTAGTGCAGAGGAAGAACAGGGAAGAAGGTGTCTGATGCTCCAGGGGTGAATTTATACTCAATAGATATTCTGTTCAGGAAGGAAGATGTATGTTCCAAATTTACAACCATTTCAGGGAAAAAAAAGCCTAAGGATAGGGGTTGTCAAAAGAATATATGCCATCCCCTGAGGAGGTGTGCAAAACATCTTGAGAGTCAGCTTAATTTGACAACCTTCTAAACTGAAAAGATCACAGGAAAAATATAAAGCCAAGTAACATATTACTAGATATATGAGAACATAGTGGCTATTGTCCTGTACTATCTGTTAAATACAACAGCTGCTTTGTAATTTTTTTTTTTTTTTTAAAATCGGGGTTTTTTTTAAACATTTATGTTGGCATTTCTCTAATGATAACTGATTTAGGAAGCCATTGGTAAAATTTGATTTTTCACATTCTTTAGGCATCAGAAATTCACACCTGGAATATGGCCACAAAATTAGCATTCTATAGAAGTTATCAGTATTCTTTTTATAAACTCCCGGGCAAGTGTATCTTGAAGTCTGTCTGCAAGGATAAAGAGACATGAAGGAGAAAATACTACTCAATCTTTTTTTTGTTTACTTGTTTGTGCATTTTTTTGTTGTTGGTTGGTTGATTGGTTAGTTTTGTGGAGTTTTTTAATAATTAAAATACAATATAATTGCAATGGCTGAACAAAATTAAAAGACTGTGGAACCAATATTCCCTCATCCTGTCAAAACCAGTAAAATTAAAGTTATCTCAACACCACTTACAGAAAGGATCTAATAGAAATGGGATTTATTAATTCAAGGATACAGGCAGGCCCCAGGAAAGACAAAATATATAAAACATAAAAGATGTGGAAAAAAATGGCTTCCATCCAAGCCTGATTTCTATTTCTCTAAGAATTCACAAAACTTCAGTTACTATAGTCTGAAAGGAAGCTCTGCTACCATTTTTATCAGACTTGATTCTTAACTGGTGGCAAAATCTCTCTTACAGAAATCTGCCCCTTTCTACAGTATTTGCTTTGAAGAAACTCACTGATGTCTGCACAGTAGATTCTGCAGAGAAAAAAATAATTATTATTGTCTCTCTCCCCCTGTAATTTCACTGTTTTTGGAGATTTTTCTCCATCTCTTCTTCTCAATTGAAGTTGGTGAACTATTCCTCTTTTGTAGAGTTAGAAGAGTTTGAACTACAATTTGTTTCATTTCCAGTCATTTTCATATGTTATTTCAGAAACCCTTAGGGCAGAATTCAATATAATTACACTTCTTTATTTGAAAGATTCATATATTATTAAATTAAATTTATATATAAAGTTTATTTTTCAACAAAATTAAATCATTGTTTTCAAATTAGTGAAGAAAACTCTTTTTGTAAGATGAAAAATATTAGTATGAAACATAATAAAATCCTGAGCTGGATACATCACAATAAAAATTAATTAAGCCAAGAGTAAGCAAGGATTTTAAAAGATCTGCTAATTAGGTTAATATTTATATTTTTCTTTTGATATCTGAGCTTTAGTGTTTTAAAAATGTGTTTGCCATATGTCTTTTTTTCAAAAGAATTCAAAAAGAATTTGAAAGCAGAAATTCCCACGCTATAACATCTCTCCTGATGCTAATGTGCTAATAGAAAACACTAAAAGAATCCTGTTATGAACAATGACATAACATGTCATACACTTTTTTAGCTGTTTTAAAACTATCTTTAATCAGTAACAATACTTGATATAAAACTGCAAGGGCTTGTTTCACAGTAATACATAACACAGTGGAAATAGAGCTGGAAATTACATTGTGGTGTCCTACTGAGCGACTGAAGTAGTGAAACTGTCTTGAAAGACTCATAACAGAGACTGATGGTCTGAGATAGACTTTTATGCTATGAAGGGAATATGAATAAATGCTGTTGCCTGTTGTAAGGACAGAAAAGTATGATCCAAGATATCTTTGCTAGTCCTATGCAAATAAAATAATTCCAAATCTCCTACATAAAATGTAATGTCTGATAAAAAGCATGGGTAAAAGTTGTCTTTTAGGAGATTTTCACCCTAGTTTACACACTAAGATGTTCATAAAGCTCCAATAAGCTCCTAATTATCTGGATACTACCTTACAGTGGGTCTTTGAAAGTTCATCCATCACTTCTGCCAGATCCTGTCAACTGTGACAGTATTTTCTGTGATATGGGTAGGCCACCGACTAATCCTATACAGGTCAAATAACAGGTTTCTGACTAATCTCGACTGCTGTTAATGACTCATCAAATTTAACTGATTTACCTAAACACAAGTTTTAATATTCCACCTGTATCACCACATTCCCCATCTCATGTAAATTAGGAAATGTCTGATGACAGAATGTTCATAACTCTACTAGCAGCCTTTGGTATTATCATATTCATAAATGTAATCACCTGAAGGATAGAATTATAAATAAAACAACAATATGACTTTGAGAAAGATTGCAAAATGAAAATTTTATGCCAGTTTCTAGTTTGCCTTTTAAGTTTTGCAGGGTGTTAGTGCAAGGGTAGGGAGTTGGCATCCAGGCAACTAACTTTGCTTATCCTGAATGGTAGCTGTGTCTTAGAGCATCCTTCTAACTCATAGGCACTTCTGCTGCACTACAACAAGTATTTGGGAGTAAAAAAATTATTTCATAAGAGATTAGTCATGGCTATAATTCAGAAGTGTAGGGGTTATATGTTTTCAATTACTGGAGGGTTTAGGTATCAAATCATTCTTCTTGGCTTTGCTGAGAAATGTTTTATGATGCTTCTTTGTTTCCAGTTGACAAGCTAGCAGTTTTTGTGGCTGCAGGAAAGATTCCAATGGCTACTTTGTCTGTATTAAACCATTTGTCATGGAGAGTTAATGGATTAGACTTTTTTTGCACTTGTGTGTAAATTTAATACAGATCATACTGTTTAGGAAATGCACTAAAAGCAAAAGTATTAATGCAAAATAATAAAAAATAATTTTAAAAATAGAGTTGTGTTAGGAAAAAATAGCTACAGTGGTACCAATTGTATCTACTAATTCACCAAAAATATTTCAGATGAATGTAGGAGATATTTTCATTTATCTCTTTCCCTTTGAGAAAGTATTATAATTTTTATGCCTGTTTCTTCATTTTTATTAGACATACAGAATTCCAGAACAATTTATACTAAGAGGATACTTTCTCTCTTTTTTATTTCGTTGGGTTGAGTTGAGTTTTTACCAAGATTAGCATTAATTCTTCTAAGAAATATCAAGACATGTATGCATGTCTTTTATATAAAAATACTCCTTTGTAGAGAACATTCTAATCCATAGTTTCACAGCGTGGTTCCAGTTAATCACAGGTGTATGCTTGTGGAGGTTGTACCAAGGACTTATGATAAACTGAAGTTTGATTCTAATGAATCAAATAGAACTTTATTTTAGGTACATCAGTCAATCACATCTGAATAAAAGTGAAACTATCATAAGTATAGCCTTTTTTAAATAAAAGTAGGAATCATTAAAAACACTGAATTAGATTCAAGGATTGCATTTACCTTATTTCCTCATATAAGAAAATAATAAATATTTAGTGAAAAATCGGAAGCAGTCACCAAAACAAACGCAATTAGACTACAGTTAAATGTTTAGCTGATTGAAGATAGTTCAATGAAACAAGTAATGTTTGTTTCATGGAGCTGATAAAGTAAAAGTATCTTCCCCGTGGAACAGGTAGGGGAATAAAATTACTTCTTTTTGCATGGCAAAAGCATTCATTGTCTCCCTTGAGTCCTAAAGTAAATCAATGGACCATAGTGACTGGCCATTTTACATAACTATTCTATACTTAAAAAAAATGTAAAAAGTTAATTTATTTTATTTCCAAAAGACTTAACAATAGTTGTGCAATACAGAATGTATAATGAATGAAGAACATGCTGATGTGAGTTCAGCAAGATCTGCAGAAACATATTTACAATATCCTAAGAACCTGACAACTATTGTCAAATGAAAGCATTCCCATTAACCTGAAATTATCTCATCCTTCTCCACACTACCAGGAGAAACACAACAACAGTTATTACAATTAGAAATTAAAAAATACACAATGCACCTTTCATACAATAGGACTGCGTTCTCAATTCTGTAGTTGTAGTTAACAATGGGGCTGAAATACTGGTAGCTTTTTCTATCACGAAAAAGAATGTGTGTAACTATCTTTTTTTTCCCTGTCCCAAAGCTACATTGGCAACACTCAAAAGCATCTCTAGTAGCTTTTAGAATTTCAGTAAAGCAGTTAACAACTTTACTGAAAATTAATACATCATCATACTTACCTCCAACTATATGTATTATGTGTGGTATATATAGTGCACAAACTATGTACATCACATATAGTGACTGGAGGCTTAGCAAACACTTTTCTTCGAGATTGTTTCTCTACATGGTTACTAAGTTTGCTGCTTTTGCCCCTTCTTCCAATGCAAATAAATCTATAGGAAGAAGCACCAAATTAAGTGCTTCTGTAGAGTTAGCGTAACAAGATATACAACCTGTCAGAACATGTGCCCCCTGCTCTGCACCAAGTAGATAATAAGCTACCCTAATGAGGCAAGTAAGTAAGTCTTGGTGGACACATCCTAGTAAAAAGCTATGAGATTTAAAAAGATTTCTAGAGCCGTATCAGAACCTCCTCATAGGGGCAGAAGTACCTCATTACCAAACATATGCATTCTGCTAAGCAGATGTTAATCATGTTGATGGGTTTTTTTACAGAATTAGCCACAAACCTGCTTTTTGTATTTTACTGAATGTCCAGGCTGTGCTCTACCGCATCACCTTGTGATTGCAGAACAGAGACCCTCCCCACAAGCACCAATGACTGTTGCTGAAACCCATGCAATAGTTGCATAACAAGCCAGATGTTGAAAGTTGCACAGATTTACACAGCTGTTAGCTTTCCTTCTCCAACAGAGAAACCATTTTTTTCTCTCCTGTTAAGCAGCAACATGAAATACATCATTAAATATTTCCTTTCCTGCTTGTGATTTAGCCATAACAGTATGTGATCAGATGTGTCACCTCTGTCCTGGTCTGTATGGTGAGCTATTAGTATGTTATACAGGTAACTGTTAGAGACCTGTTTAACAGGTGGTAGCACTCAGAATAAATAAACCCTTGAAGATTTGCTTAAAGTAGATTCAATCAGATTCAGATGGGAAGCTTTGAGGTTCAGATATGAAAAGTCAGCATAACATGGCCATGATTCTAAATTGGAGTATTATATAAAATGCGTATAATATGCTGTAACCAGCAGAGAAAACAGTGACATGTGGTATTTAAGCTGAGATTGTAAATGAAAGATTTTGTGCCGTGTAACCCCTGATGGGGGGAGCTCCATTAAAACCCTTGTGTACAAATCCAAACTGCTCATTTGAAACATTTATTTAAGAAGTACAAATGCATTAACAAACTAAATCAGTCTAATACCAAAATGTAATAAGCAGTTTGACTCCTTTCAAGATCAATTATTTTCACAAAGTAGGTTTCCGTCTTCTGTATGTTGGCAGAGTGTCAGCATCTAAACAAAACCCAGCACAGAGTGATTTCTGTTTCGTATTTTGAAGCATTTCATTACAGCGAAAGCAGAAGCACTCAACTGAATCAAATTATGATTTGTATTGTTAAGACCCAGTCAGAAAATGACCAAATTCTTTCCCTAAACAAGGCAAGAAAAATAAAAAGTTCTAGAAACTGCAGTTATATTACAGAACTCTCTTCTGGCTACTGAATAGCTGTGAGAGCTCTAGTTCAATATTTAGGCTGCGTGCTTTATCTCACGGAAAAAGGATATAAGCCAAGTGATGGAAATTCATCAATCCTATGCCAAGAGAAGAACATATCATGTCCACTGAAGAAAAAAAAAGATGGCTAGGCTTTTGGATAATGGTCAATTAAATTTTTTCCACAGCAGTTAGTGTAGGAAAGGAAAATGTATTGAACTTGTCATAATTGGTAACTTCTGTAAGACACATGCAACATATATTTCAGACACGGTTCTGCTAGTCTCCTAGAGAGTTAAAATATTAAGCTTTTTTAACACAAATAAATAGTAATTTTGCAATTTAGCAGAAATAGAAATGTTTCAATAGGATGTCAGTGTTGCAGTGTTTTATACATTCTCCCTCACTGTTAAAAGAAATGTGACTGACTGTAAAACAAAGGCTAGTATTGACCACTGTATTAGGTTTTATAATCTGACATAAATTCAGAAAGCATGTAATTGGTGAAAAGGATGAGGCAAAGAATATTGGTAATTTTATTTATACATCAGCTGAATGCTAAAATCTGGTTTCCTGACAATTTTTAAAGAATGACAATTGCATTGTTGGCCCTTGTTTTTTCTTTATGGCTCTAACTTTTCAGGTTTGGTGATTTTTTTGGTTTTTTGGTTTTTTTAACAACAGTATCGTTTCCAGTATGTGTTTCAAAATACTCATGAAGATTTACAAAGATTATGTGTGACTATGAGCAGTTAAAGACAGAGGTCATGATTCCCCACACCCTTTTCACAGACACAATAAAATTTTCAACCCCAACAAGAAGCAGATGAAAAAACTTTTGGTGAATATATTATCTAATGAAAATGGATTTTTCTCTTCATAAACTCCTTTCAAGCTGATTCTGATTAGAAATGTTCATTGTATTCTGTACAGATGCCTGGAATAAATGGCCTAAAATGATTTCAATTGGGTATTGATCGTTTACTTCAGGCAATAAGTATGAAATATTTAAGGTCTCTGACAAATCATTGAAACGTAGGGTATTGTTTCTTCTCCCTCACTGGGTCACTGTAGCTTTCAAGTGTAATCACTATTCATCTTTGTTCATTTTATATGCACAGGGATAATGCAGTTTCTGAGGATCATTTGAAGTATGAAATCAGTTATATCCAATAGCTGTTAGCAATGCAACTAATGCTTATGGCAACTCATTGGCAGCATTTCACTAATCATTTCGAGGAAGCAAGTACACTTCTTTCTGACTGTATAAAGAATGTGCTGGTTTGGTAGGGTTTTTTTGTTTTAGCACTGTAAGAGTCTAATCCTTTTGGTTAAAAAGAATAGAAAACTGCAAAGCAGATCTGGTTCTAATCTTATTTTGAATGTCCAAAAATTCTGTCAGAAGACACAACCCAAACTGAAAATTATAAAAATCTGTGTGTTGTAGCTATGTGAAAAGACAGTCTGAGAGACCAAAGTAAAATCTCATGCTCTTTTGTTAGCATGCAGCCAAAATCAAGTTGTCCAATCAGGTCCCAGAACGCTGCATGTCCACACCACACAGTGAGGTGTCAAGCTGAAATACTAAGAGCCCAAAAGCAAGATAGTGCTATCAGTGCAGTGCTGGTACAGCTGCACAGGCCTGGTAACATTGTCTCCAGCCCTCCAGTTATCTCATTCAAAACTGTATCTGGCCGTGGTGTGACAATATGTTAAACTGTCTGCATGGCTTCTGGTGACACATCAAAAATAGTGTGGCTAAACGATGCAGAGTGCCAGTCCAGATTGCTTCTATTCTGCTGTTTCAGATATGTCCAAGTGTCCTGATGAATTAAGTTTTTATCAGCAGCTTCATACCAGATGTCTGTTCTCCTGGATGGAACATAAAAAAACCCATAAAAGTTGGCATAAATTTGATATCATGTATTCTGGCTAATTTGACAAAATAAAAGTGTTTGCCCAAGCCCATCTAGACCAAGCTTCTTGTTCATTTCTTCCACTAGCGCACAGGTCTGATGGGGTACACATGACCTAAGGGGGTGTCTGAAGAGATGCTCAATGTGTGATAGAGACACAGAGGAAACAACAGCAAACCAAAACCACAGAGATCTGCATAACACTTCCTTCCTTCTTTGGAATCCAGTGGATTGCTTACAACTGCCCTCTACTGCTGTTACTCACAGAGAAACCACAATTGCATTGAGTTGATCAATGACTAACATGACTGATAAGAGAATAATAAACACAAGTGTTTATGACAGCCTTTGAATTGCCAACATCTGGGGTTTTTCTCACTACTGTTTATTGTTTTATAATCTCTACCTTGAAAACAAGAAAGCATTAAACAATCTCATACTTCATTACATTTTTTACTCTAATATTTTTGTTTGTATTTATATAAAATAACTTATATCTCATATATATACATAACTAAGTGTATGTATATTAAATTTTTTTTTAACATATTCTTTACAGTTTTGGAGAAAGTTTACAGACATCATTTCAGTCAACCATGAAAAGTCAATCTAGGAGACAAACCAGAACAAAAATGTTTTGTTCTTCTCTCTCATCACTTTAAGTCCTCATAATTTAAAAGATCATTGAGCGTTTGGTCTTGGCAGCTGTCATAATCCACAGTATTGCATTTACTGTTATAAAAAGTTCAATCAATTATGAATAGTGAACAAATGATTAAAAATGCATAGTCTTTTTATGAATGATACATAAGAGCTAAATTTATCAGATAAACTGTTTCTAAAAATATTTTGCTTGGCTCTAAGCAAACAACAGATAGTATAAAAAGTAGACTGTAGTTTTGTTTTTTTCTTTGTTTTACTGAAATAATATTAGAAATATAGTTAAAGAATATTAGAGGTTTTTGGCAAATATCCCTTAACGTCTCGAGGATTTCATTTCTCATGTGTGGAGTTAGTAGGCTGGAAAGACAAACAGATGTAGTCAGACCAAGGCAGTTACAATCCTTAAAGTGGGGGTTTGCCCTGTTAACTTGTCCAAAAATAAAAATTCAAATAAATAAAAAAGCATTGGGAGTTTCTTGTTTATTGTCTCTCAATTATTTCCATATTACCTCTGCTCAGTTCTCAGTTTAAACGTAAAAAAGCTGTGGTATTTCCCTCTAATTGTTCCATTCTTAAACTCGTCCTAGACTCTGAAAGTGAAGCTCTGGCTCACACGTCTCCTACAAAGACTCTGAAAACTGACTGTTAGGAATTTGTCTGATGAGGTGCCATCTGGAACCAAGCCTGGTTCATTCCCTGAGAGCTGCATTGGTTCTGCAGTGCAGCAAAAGGCAAAAGTAACAGCAATTTTCTCTAGTAAGAAGGCTGAGCACATCAACAGATGAAGTATCATGTGTCTCAGAAGACTGTTGTTACCTTCATGACACTGCTGCTCTAGGTCGCTTAGTCACCTTGGACAAATCGCTCCACTTGCCTGTGCTGGTTTAAAAGTTAACCAGCAGGGGAAACGAACTCAACTCAAAAGAGAGATTATATGTCAGAATAACAATTTAATAAAATAATACAATAAGTACAATTATACAGACAGACAATTGGTTTTAACCCGCAAAACCCAAATGTATAACCCAGCACCCTGGAGCATGAACAAAAGTGGTGTTCCTTGGCCCCCCCCGAGTCCAAAGTAAAGGGAGAGGGGAAAAACCTGTTGGTGGGAGAGCTGCTGCAGTCTGGTCAGAGAGTGGTGATTGCAGTCCAGTCGAGGGTGGTGGTCTCAGTCTGGTTGAGAGCGGTGAGCTGCAGTCTTCCTCTGGATCCCACGAGTGGTAAAAAGGTTCCGAAACTCCAAGTTTATATATTCTCCAGTTCAGGCGGGAGTGCTCAGTCCCTCCCTCAGAGAGGGGAATTCCATAAAAGGGTATGAGGACAGGAACATCTTCCTATCTCGCAGGCCTCTACTGATAACAGTTTCTGGGAAATGGCATGGAAGGCTATAGAATATACAGTTTTGGGTTACACCCATCCAGTGATGAATTGGTCCCAGCCGTTCTAACTAGGACATTGCCCTTGCTGTCATTACTACGTCCACAAAAAGAAATAGCCTGTCAAGCACGTGATCTAAAAATAGGGCAAAGATGGCATAAGAATTACTTGATGTAAAGGTATTCAGGAAAGAGATAACCATAGGTAGCCTAGTCTTCTTTTAAATTAAAAAACCATGACTACAAATATTTGAGAATAAAATAAAGCTGAATGTAGTTTCTTATAAATTACACACTAACTCTCATTGGGAGAAAAGGAACACCTAAATAGCTAATCATCCTGACATGAGGCCAATTGACATAAATATAAAAATTGAGGACAGGTAATGCATATCACTGGAATTTTATATTCTATAAAAAGTTATTTGATGGTATCATAAATACTGTGAAGTTCCTAATTGGACATGATTTAAAATCAGATAAAAGATTAAACTGAGGAGACAAAAAACCCACAAAAAAACCAACAACAAAATTAAAAAAAAAAAAAAAGAAGAAAAAGAAAAAACAAAATACGGAATTGAAAATAAAAGAAAAAAATATGAATACCTACTGATATGCTTGCACACTGGGCAGCAATGTTCATATACTTGTTGCACACACAATGTTATTCTTTAAAAAACTTTTCTTCCTGCCTCACCAAGTAAGAACAGACACAAAAATCCACAGCTTTTTTCTACTTAGGTGTCCTATAACTTTCTTTATCTAATGATTAAAAGAAATTACATTTAAACTCTCTGTTTAAATCTTTGAATCTATAAATTTCTAATTTTCCTCATGACTTGGAATATTTTTGTGTTGTCCACTACGGTTTCTGTAAGACACGAAGATTGGAAGAGGGGAAATAAAACTAGTCTTTGTTGTCCTTTAAATTGTTGATATACTTGTCAAAGACATACACCAACAAATGGCAAATATTTGCCAGATAAGAGAGGACATGATGAGATCAAAACCTGTCATCAGCAGCTGGATTTTTTCTAATGTTATTTTGATACGGAAAGAAAACTGATGGTTGCAATAGACATTTTACAAAGTTTCAGATTTCTCGAACAGAGAAAACTCATACTCCACCTGGGAGCATCTGTTCGTGAATGTCTGTTAAAGAACAGAACACACATTTAAGGACTAACCTTCCAAATGCAGGATATTTTTTGAGGCTTCATTTACAGTGCTCAGGAAGGAAGCTCACAAAGATGGTCCTTTATTAAAAAGCTTTTTCTAGAGCACTTAAAAAGAAATTAGATAATTTTGGAAAAAAACTGCCTTTCACTACTCTGGTATATAATTAGGCTCACACAAAGGAAGATTCTTCCTCTTTTTAGATTTATGCCATTTCATCAAAGGTGACAAAGCAGGGAACAGGTAGTCTGAAAGAGGAAATGTGTATTTCAGGACATAATAGCCTGAGTGTTTTCCTTGGCTGGTCCAACCTCGTGACTGACATTACTTACCAATGAATTTACTTTACAAAGGGCAGAAACTTTCTGCTGCCTGGAAAAGACTGAATAAGAATCAAAATTTAATGGAAAACAAGTGGTTTGGTTTCTTTTTTTTTTTTTTTTAATTAAGAAGGTCCAAACAACTTTAATGATGTCCTTTTGTTTTACAGCCCTCAATCCTCATTTTCAGCTCCTGGCTGTTTGAAGTACTAGTTTTTTAGTTTTCTGTTTACTTTTGTTTTCACCATTCTGTTGAGCTTCTGTAAGTTTCCAATACTTCTGTCAGGGATTACACTTAAACCCCATTTGCCAATTTTTATGTCATTGAAGGCTTTACTGGGAAAAAAAAGGAATGTGTACGAAAAAGTACTGACTTATTTTTAAAAGAAGCAATTGAAATTACTAGATAGAGAATAAAATGAAAACCTCTATTTCTCTCTGGGAGGAATGTGCTCTCATGTATGCAGAACTTTACAAACAGCTACTTTTTGCTAGCAGTAATTTAACTCTTTTTTTCCTGTCTTATTCTTACTCTTTAACTTCTAAATACTTACTATCTTATCAGGAGTGATTTCTTCAAGGAAGCTATAAAATTATAATCAATTTTAATAATGCCTTCTAAAGAGATTTTCAGAATAAAATTTTATTCATATTCTCCATTAATGTCTTGATAAAAAGAACTAATAAATAAGAAAGCTATGGATTTTTTAAATGCTATTCTGTGGCACAGCAGTTGCACAGTCATTACATAAAAATAGATAGCCTATATGACTATCTATTAGTATGACTATCAGTTCCTTGTAGGACTAAATTCAGATCTAGAAACAATACAACTTCATTTGAAGAAAATGCATCAGAGCTAAAACATCCTGCCTTTCAAGGTAGCCATGTACTACTCATCTAGCTAACTCATTCAGTCACACCTGACTCATTCCAGACACAAGGGAGGTACATACATACTCATTTCTACATTTCCTTGGGTAGTCCAGGCAGAAGAGTCTCAGATCACTCTGCACCTGCTGGTGTGGGCACAACCTTAGCAAAAAGTTCCAGAGTTCCTTGCTGTCCATGAGACTGTGTGAAAGTTGGAAAATTGCTCTGTAATGGTCACACTCTGATTAAGCCTTTTATTTTTCTATGATATTGCTGTGGCAAAGAACCAAGAAAACCAAGAAAACCAAGAAAAACGAACATCTCCCCTGTTGGAGTGAAGGGTGTAGCAGAATGTAAATTGACCTCTAAGGTCAAGAGCATGAGCAGAAACCGCTCTAGGCCTTTTACTTTAGTTCCATAGGGCCCTGTTCTAAAAATGAAGATTAGGATATGCATAAATGCCTGTAATAATGAAACATAAGGAAAATAATATACTAAAAGGCATATCTGAAGATTTACAATGAAAGTTGGTATAGGTTTTAAAAAATAATTAAACTGTACTTTTTGAGTAAGTCTGAATTCACAAGGTGACTAATAGCAGATACTTGCTATTAGCATAGCAGTTTAAATAACTGAAACTGTAGTCTATTTTCTGCTGTCCTTTTTTAGCATAAGCAGTATAGTTTACAAAAAATTTATACTGAGAAATTAGTACTGTTATGGCAAAACTAAGCAGCAGAATAATAGGTATTTTAAACAAGGTAGATTCCTTATAATGACTTTCAGTCTTTTATCATCATTTCCAGTAAGTGAGAGGCTCAGAAACAAAGTACACTCTGGGGGCAATCAGACACAAACATGGCATTTGTTCTTTAGCTAAACACAATCTCTGGCTGCCTCCTTGTTACCTTTGAGATATAAATCCTCACGAGGCCTCAGTCAGGTGCAACAACATTCCAAGTAGTCAGTCCAATGGGATGTCTGTTGTGATTATTCCAATTCATCTTCAATGCAAGCTGCTGATATATGCATGTAATAATAAACCAGTGGGGAGTGTTAAAGAGCATCTGGCTTTTATATAATTAGACATTTGCTATAAAGAACTACAGAGTTATATAATCATCCTAGTAGACATAAATGAAGTTTTACTTCTTATGCTACCAAAGCACAGATAATTTGTCATCTATTTCATGCATTGTTTTCAATAGATTTATTCCTTTAAACTGCTGACTGCATATGAAAATATCAATAATCAAAGCCTATAGATTTTGAATAGCTATAACAAGATTTGAGCATGTTCAAGCCTGTCTTTCTAGGTAGGTGCAATTTATGCTGGGAAAATATTGAATTTGCTGGTATTATTTATTCTAGCTGCTTAAACAAAGAAAGCTATAGTAGCAGAAGGCATTTATGTTATACAAATATCCTAATAAATACGCAGTTCCTTCCAGGAAAAAATTTTGTAAGAGTCGGGTCCCTAACCAGTATTGCCACACTGACATGTATTTCTAGTTCAAATGCAATCACAATCCTAGTCACTACATTGTTCCATATATACAGTTTTCAGGGGAAAATGAACACCTACCGTGTAGATTGTCAATAGTAAGCATACCAAAACTCCTGAATAATTAAGGGAAATTACTGAAAAAAGCCTTTATGGTTAGAAGATATCAGCTCCCCTGCTAAGTAAGTCTCAGAAACCGAAAACCTTAAAGAAATAAAGAATAAAAGATGTTTCCCTGAAAAACTGAGATGATTTTCGAGAGAGCTGTTCATCACTATAGATTGTGAGGAATAGGTGACAAATATCATTATTCTCTAAGAGAAAATCCCCTTTTAGGTCCTGTATATCTACAGAGAGATGAATTATGACAACTGCCAGAATTTTGAATCACAAAAGAAATGTATTCCAATAGGAGAAATTTTATATAGCTACCTCCCATTGATTCCAATATCATGCAACACAAGTAATAGGAGAAATTTTATATAGCTACCTCCCATTGATTCCAATATCATGCAACACAAGTTTCCATATTCAGTAAATATTTTCTCTGTTGTACGCACCATCACAACATTATTAAATTATTTTGATTTAAGCTAATCACTGGCTGGCTCTCCTTTATGCCAACACCTAATGAAGTGCAAGTATAGGCAGGATTTAGTGGCGTAATAAATAACCACAGTTAGGTGAGTAGCCCTCCCCACTACTAACCTGCAGTGCGCAATGTACACAGTGTGTCATCTGCTTTTATTTAGAGGGCAAATTTGTTGATCCCTATTAGTAATGTACACACTAAAATAAATTTTTAAAAATCGCCTTTTTCTTTTTACTTTTTTTTTTGGTCTATACTAGCTTCTTCAGCAGCAACCTGCCTTAATCTGTTCTTTAGTATCACATCTTAAGAGATTTTTCTCCTAATGTGCTACCATCCAACTAGAATCTGCCAGAGGGCACTAGTGATCTTTTAGGGTAATAACAAAAATCCATATATAATCACTGACAACATAGTGAGTAATATAAATAGAATTATTTAAAAATATGGAACTCCTTTTCCCTACTGCATCCTATGCATTTTCTATTCCATAGTTAAAACATTTATGTTGCTATGTGTCAGCTGGATAATTTGGACTTGGGTACCTGATTGTCTTTTGGCTCTTAGGCACCTGCAATCTTATCGCATTCTTTTCCTCCTCAATGCAAACAGAATGACCACATACATGTCTCAATGAAAGAACACTATAAAATCACCACAGGTGATGAGAGAAAGCATATTGGATTTCATGGGAATGACTGAACAACACTGCTCTTTAATTGGCTCTAGTAGCTATTTTTCATCACTCACAGAAGCTCTAAAATCAATGAATATTTTTATGAAATGTACAAACGCATCAAATGAATATATGCATGCAATACAACAGCTATGATAACACTAATAGGTCTCTTGCAATGGGCTGTGCAGCAAACTCCCTTTGGAAATTATCGGTTACATCATAGAAAATCCACAGGGGAATAGTGTATTTTACTAATTTGGGGTGGTTTTTTTAGTTTTTCTTTGTAGGTACCATGTCAGACTCCAACTGTCAAAAACTTTCAGTAGCAAAAGAATGCAAAGATAATATGGGAAGAAAATCTACTTCGCAATATCCTTTAACCGTCTCATAAACTAAGATGGAGAGCCATAAAATGCCTCATATTTTGTTGACTTTTGCCGGATCAGGCGGAACAGCCCAGAACAGAATAGGGAAAAGACGAAAGACATGGGAATTAAGAATTTCCACTTAGAGATTTGCAGTTCAGTTGCCTCAGTGTTGAAAACATATCTATGTCCTCATGTAAGGAAGTTAAATGGACATATATACCTCTTTGTCTCTGTGTTGATGGAATTTATTCAATATGAAGCCATAAATACTTGTACGAACACTGCAAATATGAGATGTAAGCTCTTCCTGTTCAATGTATTTCCATATTTTCATAATGTAATGCAGATTGCAACTTTGCCAGTCTGTACAGAACCAGAACCTGTCTATTGACATCAGAAGAGTCTTGAAGAAGAGCAAAAATTTTTTCCCATTGTCCAAAAATACATGTCAAATTACTCCCATTTCTGAATGTGTGACCAATCAATAAAAAAATATGGCAAACCTTCAGGAAATGTTGTTAATTTATTAACACATTTGTAGTTTATATTTCTTCCTATCTTGCCTTAGGCTGAATGTCCTTACTATAAAAACTACTACAAAACCAGGATATTTTATAAAAGAATCTAAAGATACATTTGACACTGTAGTGTTGTCTTTTAATTTACCTTTCTCTTAAGATTTCTGGGGAAATCTTCACTTACAAAATAGAAGAACATACGGTCTGCTATGCCAATTTTAGGTAGAATAAGTTTTCAAAGCAATTGTGTTGCATATTTTTAATCTAAGATTGTGAAATAGCACATCGTTGCAAGATTTTATTTAAAGACATCATAAATCATCATTGGTGTTTAGTTCAAGTCAAAGTATGCGTAAAAGGTAGGAATTCTTACAGAGAGTAATCCTGGATGAATCACATAGCTGTGAAACAATACGTGATGAGCATAATTAAACAATGATGAGATATCAGTTTTCCTATGTCTTTACATCACTGAGTACATAAAAGGAACAAAGAATTTTTCTCAGCTAAGCAAAATTGATGTGTTTATACATTTACTGGTGGAAAGCATCCCCACTTACATGCAAAAGCCTCAAATCATCATGACCTTCAAAAATCTTACCAAGTTCAGGAATATTTTGACAAGAAATTTGAAGATGTACCTACACCCAGTAAAAGTTTATGTCATCATACATATCTGATTTATTTTATACTTTAAAAAATGTAAATTTTTTCTTTATTCTGAAATCAAATTAATTAAATTTAAAATTCTGGACAGAGTTGATTATACTAAATTAAAAAGATATGCAGCTTTTTCATCAATGAAGCAGAAAACTAGTAGAATGGGATATTGATTTTCACATAGTACACTTCTTTTATGAAATAAATTTTATTGTAAATAATATCTTTTATACCCATGAAGTAGGGAAGAAGAACCTCCACAAAGGAAAGGGAGCTAAGGGTGACAGCAAGGCTTCCCCAGCAATGGACACAATGCCTTTCTAGCAGAACAAACATAAATGGCATAAATCATCATCCAGGCCAGGGGATGCTCATTTCAAGGCCTCTTTGTATTCCAGAGATCTGATCCAAGGTTACTTGCCTGCACCACATCAGAGCAAACTTTGCACAGCGTCAACTAAATCCCTGAGAGGGCTGTTAGGAGGTTGCAAAGGCTGAGTACAAAGAAAAATATTTCAGGACAGCTAGATCCTGCTGCACTCAGGGCCTGAGAAAGAGCATGGCCTAGAGAGAAAACCCAAGAAATTTGTTTGAGATTTCACTGAGATATCCTAGCAACAGTCCAAACTGGCCACTGGAAGCAACCAGTTCAGATGAAGGATGTTTATTAAAACCAGAGTGTGACTTCAAGTCCTGGACATATTGAATAATAGCATTTGACTTCTGGGAAAAAAAAGCCCTGCAGATTTCCAGCTAAATATTCCCCATGGGCAGTTTCCACAATGTGCTATTGTTGTAGTGTATGAGAAGTATACTTCTGTCAGCTTCCACCATTTCTCTCTATAAATTATGATTCCTGATAGTACTATGCCTCCCACCATATAGTTGCTGTGTTTGCTGAACCTCTGAAGACCACCACAGACATCTCCAGACATGATGCTTTAGCAGAAATATTGGTTACCAGTAAAAGTCAGCATACAGAGAAAGGTGCACGTGGACAACTATAGCTCTCATGAGAAACAAGAGTAAAACTTCCTTATCAAGTTGTCTGAGAAGTAGGCTTTTGTTGTTACAGTTTTGAATAAATAAGAGGCATTTTTATTAAACATATCTTTTTTAAACAAGTCTTCATTTCCATCATAAAACTTCTTTCTTCTTCCTCAGTTACATAATCATAATACACACATGCTTCACCTAGACAAAAGATCACTTTGCATCAGAAGACTTCTTATAAGCTGATTTATCAATTGATTCTTAAAATAAATGACAACTCAATTGCTGCCTATTATTATATCCAACATTTTTACCTCTGTTCAAAATATAACAGGGTTAGCATCAGTATATGTGGGGTGAGGCAAATTTATGTCTATTCTTGTGCCAGGGAAGAACATCACAGTAGATTGGCATAATGTGGAGACGTGGAACCTCCACAGTCAACCTGGTAGGTATCTGCAGGACCTTTGCTGTCAAGTTTTGCTGTTGCAACAGTACTTCCTGCTTGTGAAAATTTTTCAGAATAGAATGAAGGGAATCAGAATTATAGAATCAAATCATAGAATCATTAGTGTTGGAAGGGTCCTTAAAGATCACAGAATCATAGAATGATTTAAGTTGGAAAATACCTCTAAGATCATTGAGTCCAACTGCTAAACTAATGCTGCCAACTCCACCATTAAATGATGTCCCATCTAGTTCCTTCCCTCCTCCTGCTATGGGCAGGGACACCTTCCACTAGACCAGGTTGATCAAGGCCCCATCCAGCCTGGTCTTGGACACCTCCCAAGATGGGGAGTCCACAATTTCTCTGAGCAACATGTTCCAGTGTCTCACCACCTTCACAGGAAAGAATTTCTTCCTTATATCTAATCTAAAACTAACCTCTTTCAGTTTACAGCCATTCCCCCAGGTCCAATCTCTAAACGTCCTTGTAAAGAGTCCCTCTTTTACTTCCTTGTAGGCCCCCTTTAGGTACTGGAAAGTGCACTGGGGTGTTCCCATAGCCTTCTCTTCTCTAGGCTGAATAAATCAAGCAACAGTTTGTAAAGCATAGAAGAGTGAGAAAAATATCAGAGCTGTGTTGCATCCTCCAGTGTGACTTATGTGGGTATATAAATGCAACTGGGCCCAGACAATATGCTGGGTGAAAACAAGGTTCTCAACCGTTAACTATTTCCATCTCTTTACTTTACAGAATTATATTCTAAGTGGGTTTGTCCTAGATTTAACTGTGATTTAGTCTTTCATACAGGGGATAATTTCTGAGCATTTAAAATTCCTTGTGACACTGCTTCCATCTTCTCTTTTTAGTTGTTTGAATTTTGTGTTGAATATTTTTAGAATTTAGACAATAAAGAGGACTAAAGCAAGCTGTCATCTTGCTTAACAAGACTGACAAGACTCATCAAGATAATTACTGAGTAGTATAGGCAACATACAGCTTAATTTCTGATTTCTATAAGTCTATCTGACATTATATTAATTGTTTAGCTGTTGTCAAAATTCAGGGTTAATACAAAAGGAAGAGGAATGTTACATTGGTAGTGCAAATGCACTATTACATAAGCTTCATTCAGTTTCAAGATAACTCTAAACTATCCTTTGGAAGAGGAGATAAGCACTGAAGGAATTAAAATATTAGAATTATGTGACTTTCTTTTTTCACATGAGATCAGAGTAATGACTAACATCATTTATGGCTATTATTAACCAACCCTTCCCTAAAACATTGTTTTAATTTACTTTGCTGAGCTTGGCCCACTCAAGTTGATAAATCCATGCAGAATGACTGCCTCAGGCTGAAATGTCTTTGAAAATGCCACTTAAAACAATTCAGAGGTTTCTGAGGACAAGATCAGAGAAGAAAAATCTTTGTTTTCCCCTTACTGGGAACATCGATGCAATTGTTTGTGAAGATATTGTACAACCTCTCTGTTTCAGAGCATGAACTGGAATTCCAGTCCTCTTCTAATGAAAATAAACTTAAATTTGAATCAATTTTACATCTCTGAAAACTGAGGATTTTCTCAGATTTTTAAAATAAACAGGTAGACTTTGACTGTTGAATTCCCAAACAGAGATTTTACACTTTTTTTAAGGTCCGTTCCAGGTCATAAGATAACACACAGGTACAAATATAAAATGTTTCCTTTTATTTTCAAATGACTATTATGGCTTCAGAAACAGAAAATATGAGCACTGAATGTAGGTAAAGAGTTGCACTAAGTCACAAAGAAATGTGAATTAAATTAAGAGTTTCAAGTTCAGGTTCCACATGTAAGAGAAATTATGGTGTTAACTGTTTTAAGGATCCAAGATTATTGACATTTTTCTTCTTTAATATCCTTGTTTATTTGCCTATGCTCCTTGTAACACAGTAAAATATCAGCAGCGTGCTATATATACCCACACTCGAACATATATTAACTTTGTTATTATTGGTTGCAAAATACAGAACAATACCTTGCATCTTTATGGTGGTGAGAAAAGCAACAATAGCTGTCTTATCTGTACAAACAAAAAAATGAGATTAAAAGAGATAATAGGAAAGAGAAAAGAAAAGTAAATTTGATTCTGTAGCCTTTTCTCTTCAATGTTTCTCTTGGAAATTAAAAGCAGTTTTGATTTTTTGTGCTAGAATATCAGTTGCAAAAGTTTGACCATAGTTCCCTTGTTCTTCCAGCTAGTAATGCTGCAAGAGACCATAGCAATTAACTGAATTTTGGTGTCTTAGTTAAAAATAAACCTTCCAATATCTTCACAACTATGGTTACCAATTGAAAAAGCAGCTGATTCCCTTTGATTTTTACTGTTTAACCAAACTTTTATTTATATTTAAAAGTGCTTGCCTTTTCTACCCATTTACTATTTTAATCCTCTGCTTTTCTCTCTTTTCACTCTAGCCAAACTTTCATACAGAGGTAATTTTATAAAAAAATTTGGTTTAATTTCTTTCTCTTTTTGACCCAACCAGCACAGGTTTATGAAAGGCATGTCCTGCCAACCAACCTGATCTCAGTCTATGACAAGATGACCCGCTAAATGGATGAGGTAAAGGCTGTTGATGCTGTCTACCTTACTCTTCAGTAAAGCATTTGACACTGTCTCCCACAGCATTCCTGGAGAAACTGGCTGCTCATGGCTTGGACAGGAGCACTCTCAGCTAGTAAAAAACTGGCTGGAGGGCTAGGCCCAGAGAGTGGTGGTGAATGGTGCTACATCCAGTTGGCAGCTGGTCACTGGTGGTGTTTCGCAGGGCTCACTGCTGGGACCAGATTTTCTTAATAACTTTATTAATTATTTGGATGAGGAGATCAAGGGTAACCTCAATAATTTTACAGATGACACCAAGCTGGGCAGGACTGTTGATCTGCACAAAAACTCTGTATAGGGATCTGAACAGGCTGGCTGGATGGGCTGAGGCCAATGCTTTGAGGCTCAATAAGACAAAGTGTCAGGTCTTTCACTCGGGTCACAGCAACCCCAGGAAGCTGTACAGGCTGGGGGAAGACTAGCTGGAGAGCTCCCAGTGGAAAAGGACCTAGGGGTGCTGGTTGACAACTGGCTGAACATGAGCCAGCTGTATGCCCAAGGTGGCCAAGAAGACCAATGACATCCTGGCTTGTACCAGAAATAGTGTGGCCACCAGGACCAGGGAAGTGATCGTCCCTGTGTAGTCAGCACTGATGAGGCTGCACCTTTACTCCTGTGTCCGGTTCTGGGCCCCTTCACTACAAGAAATTGAGGTACTGGAGCATGTCCAGAGAAGAGCAACAAAGCTGATGAAGGGCCTGGAGCACAAGTCATGAGGATTCCTTTGGGAACTGGGGTTGTTTAGTCTGGGAAAAGAGAGGGAAGACCTTATTGCCCTCTACAACTACCTGAAAGGAGGTTTTAGCCAGGTGGGTGTTGATATCTTCTCCCGAGTAACAAGTGATGACGTGAGAGGAAATGGCCTCAAGTTGCACCAGGGGAGGTTTAGACTGGATATTATGGAAAACTAATATCTTGACAAGTCATGGGAAGAGTTGTCAAGCACTGGAAGAGACTGCCCAGGGAAGTGGTGCAGTCACCATCCCTGGAAGTATTTAGAAGACATGGAAATGTGGCACTTAGGGACATGGTCAAGCAGTGGACTTGGCAGTTCTGGGTTAAGAGTTGGACTCGATATTCTTAAAGGTATTTTTCCAAGCTAAATATTTCTATGATTATATAACTGTATGACATCTTCAAAGACTTCGGTATTTTGCTAACTTGCTACATGTTAAATTTTTCCTATTCTTTTTCACTTGTAATTGTTCTATAATCAATTAATCATTTTACTGTTTTAATCTCACTCTATTGTTATTCTCCTAGATATAATAATTCTTCTTTAAAATCTTTTCTTGCTGTTTAGTTTTCTGACAGACCCACGATAGAATCAATACCTAAGGGATATTTGAAATTCCATTAAAAATTGCAATATTACACAGTCCATTTGCCAGAAAAAATAGTGATTAATGCCATTTAATTTTCTTCATATTTTCCAGTGTTTTCTTTCTTTTGCACTTTTTTTGGAACGTAAAACTTGAATATCTTCACGGGATGCACAATTCATAGGACATACGATTTTTGTCACAGCAGAGACTATGCCTATTTAGGATTATAAACATATGTCTGAATAGCGAGATATTCAGTGGAAAAACTTATTTTCTGTGGTCTAGTTTTCCATACTTCTTGCCCAAAGCATTGCAGAGTTTTGACATTAAATGTGGCTTCTGATAAAATGGTCATCCCTTGAACTTTCACCAGAAGGTTTTATAATAATGAGAAGCTAAAGAGGTAGTTATACAGCACTTTTTAATGTATCTTCATTTCCATTGTCCAGTAATGTGAAAGAATATGAGGGTTGTGAGCTGAATGATGTAGCAATCTGAACATAAGGTATATTAGGATGCACAGAAGCATCTATTCTTTCACATTCATCTTTAGGTGCCCCTCACAAGAGTAAAATGGTTCTTGTCATGCATGAGATAACTTGGCCCTCACACGACTGTGTAGTGGTGGAACTACCTTTTGTGTAATATTTGCACAAATGCAAGGTTATGTTAAAAATCACTGTGGGCAAAATTGTGTGGTCCTTTATTTTGCTGAAAAAAGTCCTATCTACCATCTATGCCATCAATATACCATCTATGCCAACAATATTCATGACATGTACTCAATATATGTCAAGAGAAAAGAAGTTTTATTAAAATAATTTATGTTATTGCTGATAACAGTGATGAGAAGATAAGAAAACCCTTTTTGTCCTCTAATGCTTTGCCTATGTTAGTGGTAGACTTCAATATAACAGCAGCATAGGACATGCTAGGTAGCATAGATAATGCTTAGAGGAGCTTCTCATAGTTTCATGCATAGACACACTGATTTTTGTGAATTAAACCATTGGTTTCAAGCTTATAGGTTAAGTAGCATGGGCCTTGATCCACAGTTTTGCAACAATGTATCTGAAATGTATGAGATTCAGACTACTGGTAAGAAAGTCAGACAGCTCTTTCAAGTGGATATAATTTAGTGGTAACTTTACTTACCATAAAAATACATCAGGACAGAAGTCAACAGAAGAAAGAAGAATAGACAGCCACTATTTTTGTTATCTGTACTACCTGGGAGGAGCCACTGAAGCAAAAGCAATACGATGACAGTCAAGGGCTCTTTTGGAGTTTCACCAAAATGCCACTTCACAGAACTATGTATCTGTCACTCAATCCATTCTTTATATAAATTCATTATTTAAATCCCATTATTAAATTTAAACAGTATTTATTTACTATATATAAATTAAATTCTTATTATAGTTACATCAGGCATAAGAACAAATAAGATCAAATGTAGAGATTTACAGTGTAGAACTTTCAGGGCACAATTCATCTGATGAACTTTAGATGTCAAGTTTCAGAAAGACCCAGAAAACTGAAAGTGCCTTTATGACTTCATTGACTCTAGAACAAGTCTTGAGTATTTGACCTTGAAATCAAATTTACAGACAAGCACTGGGGTTTATCTGGTTTATTGTGGGTTTCTGACATGAATATTGAAACATCTGAAATTGTCCTCTGAAGTATTTTTCAGTCTATGGAGATGTTGTCATTGTACTCAACTGAATCTACTGTGCAATCTTTTTAAAGTAGATGCCTACGTTTAATCAAATTTAGCCTTAAACTAAAATGCAGACATCTAAAACTAGGTGAGACAAATCTCATCAGGGGTTCACATCCTTTTCTAACCATATAGAACGTTACATCAGGACATGGGTAATCAGTCTCCTTATATCTGAAAGATGTGTAGGAAATATTTCCTCATTTCAATGACTAGCAGTCTTCCTCTGGAAGGGAATAGACATTCAGTTAACACGAAAATCCTGTCAAAACTTTTCAAAATTACATGAGAATTTTATTTGGTCTTTGACTAATTAGCATTAATAGTTTGAATTCACTAAAATTCTTCTCTGAGAAAAGTTTTCATGTGTTGCAAAGGAGTGAAAAACTGGATAATAGAATTTTTTTCCCCTGGTTAAAACAAAAATATTTTCTCAGGACTGTAACAAAAAGAAGGTGAGATCATTTGATAAATACTTTTCTACTAAATTACATTGATGAAAAGTTTTATAAACTAGTTTAGCAACTCTTAAAAATAGAAGCAAATGTCATTTAAAGGAAGCTAGAACATAGCATCAGCTAAACATTTTAAATGCACTTTATTCCAGTGAGAGCCATTACCAAGTTGAAAGCAACAGGAGATTACTTACGAGACAGACTTTTTTTCTCTTACATTGTGAGCTACATTAATTTTTTTTTTCACTTTGAACTGGCTGATAATTTTAATCAGAGAATATTGTTTATTCAAAGTCTGGTTCGTTTTTTTCTGTTGGAACATATCTTTTTCAATGAATGTTCATGGAAAATAAGAGATTCACTGTGAACAGATCTAGTGCAATTTGTATTCTGAATGACAACTTCATTTTTGTTTTTAACCAAAGAAATATATAGCATTTAACTCTGACTCTCTTATACACGAATGGTCAAATCATTTATCTGCTTACTTGTGCTGTTATTTTATATTTCCCATTGAAAATTCATTCTTCATTATTGATTAGATCAGTGAAAGTGATCTTATTATCAGATGGTCAAGGCATTCACAGTAGATATGTCAAGATCCACTGCAAATTTATTGTAGACAACTAGGATGAACCTAGTTACAAGACTGAACCTTTTAAGTTTGAATTACCCATCTTCAAACTAAAAAAATTTTCTGCATCCCTTACAATGTCAGTGACTAGACTATTTGTTCTTGTGTATGGCTTGTTTTGTTTTTTTTTAATTCCAGCAAGTTTTGTAAGGAGGGAAAACCCCTTCCCAACTGATTCTGGTCAAAACTTTAATGTTTTAATTTGGAATGAGAACTACATAAAACCACAAGAGAGTTAACTCCAGCATGTAAGACCCCTTAACTATATTCTTTTGACTTATAAAAATACCTAGAAAATGAAGTACTCTTGCAATTTTACTGCTTTTTTTTTTTTAGTTTCTAAGCCTCACAGTATTGTCACTTGCAAATACAGCGAGGATGCTCCCATGAGAAAGATCACAAATTTCTTGTAGGAATCCAAAACCCTTGCAGCAAAGATGATTTTTGCATTGAAATTAACTCATGGAAAATTGCATGGTTTTGCATGTTTTGAACAGAAACATAAATGTCTTACAGAAAAAGAAAATCCCAATTACCCAAAGTAACTCTGGAGCATGTCCATTTACACCTCACTCCATTTACATATTTCAACGGGAAAGTTAACAGACAGCTATTCTACAGAGAGAACAGGTCTGTTCTCATAGAAATACAATAAAGACACCACTAGCAATAACAAGAAATATGTTGACTGAAAATTTCACTATTTTCAGACTTGGAAATGCAACATCACATGCTTGCATGCAACAATGGCCCAGCCCAGTCTTGTGGATGGAAATGCAAAATCACATTTTTCTGAGACAGAATGTTCCTGGAGGATAGAAAGTAGGAAACTAATATACATTACTGGCCTTTGATAACCAGCCTGAAGGAGGCATGAGTCTAGTGCTAATGCCAGAGTTTACAGTTTGAGAAATGTCATCTTTCTTCACAGGTGGAAAACAGATAAGCTTAGTTGCTTTTTTAATTTGTCATATTACCATCACTGTGCCTTTATATTCCCTATACATAGTTTGTTGGTCATAATCCTGTGGAAATAGTTAAGGTGCAATGTGTATTTGTTTTCTCTCATGAATTTAAGAGCAGCAGTATGTCTTATCTTTATGCAGTTTGCATAAGGTACAGGGAAACTCATCATGTCTTCTCTTTTCCCCCTCTTCCAAAAGTGTAAGAACCATGAAACAAAGAAATAGAACTTGTCTTTTACCACACACCACTTAAATATTTTGCCAGTATAATTATGCTGTCATTATAGTCAACTATATTGATTGCAATGGTTTGGCAAGCACAAAAAATTATACTGGCCAAAGTATAAAATGATGTCACCATTGTATCTGTTTCATGTTTTCCCAGGAAAAGAGGTTGATAAAGATGCATGCCCTTTCTTATGCTGATGTACCAGAACAAGCTTCTAGGTTAGCTTTACATAAGGCACAGTGAGAAAAGAGCTTCTTTTCAAAGGAAAAAGGCAATGTTTCAAAGCAGGCGCTATTCCTTTCAATGAATTAGATTTTAGGATCAATAATGTGATACAGTCTGAGTCTTCATGAGGCAGATATAGATCAAGCAGGATATTTGCTTAGGAAGATGCTCATGTACTGTTGAGAAAGTACCGCTATTGAGCCACGGAAGAAAGGAAACAAGAAAGAGAGGGAGTGAGGATTGGAGAAAGAGAGAGGATTTATCACCAACATAATTTTTATTTGTAGTAAGACACATTTTTTCATATATCCCAGAGAACCCAAGGTACTGCAAACTATTTTTGAGAAAAAAAGGTTCTCTTCTCCTTTTGTTTTTCAAGAAAAGACATTTTTAGTGTCCTACTATTCATCTTAACCTTTAGAGCTGCTTACACTCCCTTAGTGACCCCATTTAACCAGCTTTCTGACTCATGTGTCCTCCTGATACCAATGTAAAAAGCAGTTGGTGGGTTCATTTGCACAGTAATAAATGCTGTCTCTGAGCCTGCTGGGAGAAAAGAAACTGATTGAAAGAGATTACCTCCCAACAGTGCTTGTTAACTCTGACTGACATATCAATGAGACACACTTTTATTTTCAACCCTGTCCACCCTCAATTCCAGACAGAAAAACATTTTAAAGGCACTGAAAATTACTAATATAAGTTCTTTCAGTAAAAATTACTATGAGTCTTCCTGTGTCTCAGCATTATGACTTTCTCCTCATTTATCTCACCTTTTTTGCTAGAAATCTGTGTGTAATGGAGAAGTATATCCTACTGTTCCCAAGCTTGTACCATCTTAAAGGATGTTTTAACTGCCCTTTTAAGAAGAGCAAAGCTAGAATTTGATTTTGTTAGATTTCTTTTAACGCACAAAGTTCAGAATCCCTCCACTATTGATCAGTCAGCAAATTCAATATGTGAGACGGGATGGTTACCCAATTCACTTTAGAATTTCTTGACAGATGACATCGATAACTAAGCCAAACAGAACAAATGTGCAGGCAACTACTCAGTGCAAAGTCTGTGACCATATTTTTTGAGAAATTTACTTAACACCTTCACTGACATAGCCTTACAAGGAATAAAACAAATCTTTCAAATAGCCCAGCTTGTTTACCAGCTGGCAACTATGCGCTGTATTTTGGAAGTAGGATTAATGATTTTAGTGACAACTCTATATTATGTAAATTAGCATCCCCACAGCCAGAAAGAAGTCTGCACTTTCAGCTGAAGTTTATTGACAATTTCAGCTTAAAGGCTAAAGCTGAGAAGGCTGCACTTCTGTGACATGTTTCTGCAAAATGAGTTCTTTTCTCATTACCAACTTCTGATCCTTGAAACCTATTAACTAAAAGCAGTGGGGAGAAAAAAAGTGCCTTGAGTGCCTTGTAAAATGTTAAAGGTGTAGTCATGAGAATTAGAGCTAACATTTAAAACAGCCAGAATGCATGTGCAGGAGGAGCTGGGGAATTCCCACTTCGCTCATCTTACACTTACAGTACAAATGGTAAGATCCAAATTTCTCACTCAGTTGCCACCTAATTCAAGAGAAATCCCAAGTACTTCAGGTTTTTGCCTTCTATTTTGAAAGTCACCCTGCCCAGAATGGATGGCACCCTCAAAGGAATTACTGGTCTTCATAAGTCCTCTGAAGGAGGAAAAGCTACTGGTCCCACTCTGGTGCTTTGTTGTACACAGCAGTACAGTGCATAGCAAATGCTTACCCCAGACTGCAGAAATGTGAGCATGTGTTTCCCAGGAGGTTTCCCTCAGCTCTGTGATAGAGACCGTGCAGGGCAGAAAGCAGAGCAAGGTATGAGTCATGCACTGGAACTGTTCCTTTCTGCTTAGAATAACTGGAGATCTGGTAGGTCTTTCCTTGGAACATTCACCTACTTCACTGTAAGCCCTGGTTCCTGTTCAGGGTAATGTTTATGTGACTTTTCCAACCACCATTTAGTGGAAAATCCACAGTCCTTGAATCATGCTTGGAAAGCTCCCCAATAGCAGGAAGGCCAATCCCCAAACACTAATACATGAACTCTTGCTTCTTTTTTGCCCCTTCTCTCTGGTCTAGTGAAGCATATATTTTTGACACATAGTGAAAAAGAGTCAAAAAAAAGAGAAGTGGTCTCCTCCTATCCACAGTCTAGTGGCCATATGATTGTCCCAGGGATTGGTAGTTTGAGTCCTTTCTGGCAAAAAAGGCATTGAGCTCAAGTGTGTCAGTTAGAAAGTGTTCAACCCAGTATCAAAAAAAGCTACATTAAAGAAAACAACAGGGCTTCCTTTTGTAACTATGCTTGGGAAGGGGATTAATTAAAAAAAAAATTTGCTTTGGTTCAGGTGACAATTAGCAGAACTTGAATTGTTGTTATGGAATGGAAGAAGGTGAATAGATTATCACAATATAGTAACTAGAGACACACACACCATATGGGGTCTGCCTGAGATGGAGTTAACTTTCCCCACAGCATTCACTCATAGTGCTATGCTGTGTGTTGATAGCTACAGAGCTATTGATAACACACTAGTGTTTTGGCCACTGCTGAGCAGTGCTTACACAGCACCAAGACTGTCTCTCCTAGGTTCTCCTTTCCAAAGGCCATTAGGCTGCAGCTGGGTGAGAAGTTGGAAGGGGACAGAGCCAGAACTGCTGACCCAAACTGGCCAAAGGCATATTCCATACCATATGGCATCTGCTTAGCAGTAAATCTAAGACAAAGAAGGAGGAGGAGGCATTCGGTATTTATGAGATTTATCTTGTAGTGAAGCACTACTTCCCAGGAAATGGCTGGACATCGCCTGCTAATGGGAAGTAGAGAATAATTCTTTTGTTTTCCTGTGCTTCTGTTTGTGATCTTTGCTTTTTCTTTATTAAACTGGTTTTATCTTGACCCATGAGGGTTTTTTCCAACTTATTTTCTCCCCTCCTTCCCAGCTAAAGAGCATGGAGGGCACCTGGCATCCAACCAAGATCAACCCACCACACCTCTCCCCCCAGAATATATCAACAAATAAAATATATAGCAAAAAGAGAGAGGAACTGTGTGAGAAATCAAATTTAACTTCTACTCCTTTTCTTTAGAGTAAAAAAATCTCAGGGAAAAAAAAGAATCATTACTTAGACTGTCGAAAAACATAAGTTAAGGAAACATTTTATTCAATAGAAGACTATTTCATCAATAGGCCAGAAGAAATCAAGTAGATGTTGACTCAGCTGCTACTGAAGCCTGGAAGCTTTCTGAATATTTCTTACAATTACACAAATCTCATCTGAGGAACTACAGATTTGAAAGTAAGAGCTAAATCCTCTAAAGAATACTTCCCCAGAGGCATTTATTTCTAATGGAAATTGTTCCTTCAGATATTTGAGTCGGTTTACTCCGGAGGAGTTTGTTTTTTTGCACAAATAAAATGCTGCATGATAAAAATGTTGGTCACCAGGGGTGGTAGTTAATATTATTCCACAGCCTTTCCTATTTTTTTCATGACCATGATGTTGTGGTCTGATAAATTGAATTCCATTTCTTAAAAAGCAGAAGAATTTTCAAAAAACCAGATACACAGGGGCAGAAATTGTTCAGAGACAGATGAAATAAAATCTCCTTGCAAAAATAATTAAAATTGGCCTGCATACAGCTGTATGTGAGTGATTCTGTTTAGAAAGAACAGGTTTGCCCCTAGAGGAAACTAAGTCTCTCAGGTTTACTGCTCCTCATTCAGGTACTCTGTTACACATCTGTAGCTCTTCTATATTCTGGTATATGATTTATGTATATTCACCAATAATTTTCCTCAAGTAGTTTAAAACATAACCATTGAATCATACTTGCCAAAAAGAGTGTTATAGTGCAATGAGGAAGACTGGAATACATTTTCTGAAAAATCGGTTAAATCACGTTATTGTTATTTCAGTATTTCAGTGATTTTCTGAACCTGTATATAATTGTAATAGGAAGGCTAAAATTGGTGTGAATGAAGAATGAATGGGCATGTCTGCATGCAGAGTCATCAGAAGGAAGGGGATAGGCCTCAGAGCTCATTAGGGAAACCGGGGTCTCTGAACCACCTCTGTTAATGGCTACCAGATCAGCCATCTGCCATCCATCATCAGGATAGACACACTGGTAACCTGTATGTCCCCAAACCAGGAGAAAACTAGGAGACACAAGGAGGAATTGACAGTTCATGTCCCTTTTCCACCATGCCACCACAATGGATCCTAGAGTTCACATCTGGACAAGCCTCAAGGTACTTTACTGCTGGACAGGCTCCTTGGGTTGTGCACATCCTGATGCTTTTCAGTATGAGACTGCGAGAAAGTGAGGGTAAATGAGGTAAAGCTGGTTTGTTTCACGCTTTATTTTAAATGAAATCACCTTACTCTCCTATAATGTCTGGCAGGGATATTTCCTACATAGCTGACACATGGTGGCAATAGTATTTGCTACAGACATAATTGTGCTAAAGTGTTGTAGATCACAAACACAGGGAAGTTTTGCAAAACTTTTGGCTAGACAGAACACTTGTCATCAGTTTCTCAACTGTATGGGAGCAAACCCAGCTCTGCAGAAAGGTATGCAGACTTCTTCCACTAAAGAGACAAAAGTGCACCTCCCTGATAAATCAAAAACTAAAGGATTGTGAAATATTTAACAAAATACATTAGGAAAATGGAAATATTAAAGTAAAATAATTATAATAACAGTTGAAGTTATAGATAATTTTCCTGTTCAACGTTCATACACTTTCAACCAGTATTCTGAACAATTTTATAGTATAATTTAAGGAGTTAAAAAAAAAGATACTACAAATAAAAATTTCAGGAGGGAGAGGGTACATGACAGAGAGAATGACACCTGCTGGGGAACCCATGTCAGAGAGAACTAGATCTTATTCTTCTAGTTTCAAATCTTAACTCAGCCCACAAAGATTGTTCCTAAACAGAAGAGATTCCTTAGAAGTATGAGGATTTCTTTCCCCAGCCTCCTCATCTAGTTTTCCTTAAGACATTGTAAGATGTGCTAAGTGTTATTTCTTTGGGGAAATGATGACTACAGTGTTTCGAGTTTCCCAAATCTAGCTGGCCAAATAAATAGTATATTATTGAGAAATGCTGATAATCTTTAATGAAAATGCTTCCTTGCAGTCTTTGAAGCATTTTTATGAGTATTTGAAAAGGCTTTTCTCAGAACGCTACTTGTAACCTAGTAAACAGGGCAGCAAAATGAATAATGGAAAGAAAAGTTTCTGCAGTCATTGAAAAGGCATAAAGATGATTATACTTCTGATCACCTGATGCCAAAAAGAGATGTTTATAGCAGAGTAAAGAATGTAAAAAAACTATTTTTTGTTACGTCTTCCTGAGCTGAAAGACAGGCTTATTCAACCAAGGACATAAAATTTAAAAGTGCAAGGAAAATATACCAATTTATATTTTGTTCAGATTACCAAAATTTTAGGATGTTTTTTAGTAGCAGCTATATTATGGAGACTCAGGTCTTCAATAACTCTGCAAGGCTGTCTGCTATAATTAAATCTTGCATGCTGTGGGATTCTTAAATCAGAACCATGAGATAGATATAGATACATATATATGTAAAATACAAAAGGGACAAAAGAGATCACAGTGAGATAGGCACCACAGACATTACATTCTTCATGAGGGATTGGAGAAAAGATATTATTTTTTATGATCTGGACGTTTCAAAAAGTTTTACTTTTAATTAAATTATTTTAAAGTGAAGTCTTCTGTATCAGCTAATTCATTATTGGTTTCCCCCTCATTTTCCAACATATTTCCTTCTTAATCAATGACAAAATACAGTCCTCCAGTGAAGGAGTTGAATGAGTGGCGAAACCTATTCTTTCAATAGCAGTTTGGTATCTAAGAAAGGAGAACAATATTTGCATTTAGCTAATTGACCAGCTATATGTATAACAGAGTAGTTTGATAAACACTTAACTGAGTTTCCACAAAATTACACAATCTTCAGGAATCTCCTTCCTGGTTCTTAGATGAAGTAGCATAGAATCATAGAAATATGGAATCATTAAGGTTGGAAAAGGCCTCCAAGATCATCAAGTCCAACATGAACTCCTCTTCACAATTATTACTACCCTATAGTTGAACATATTTATACTTCTTTACCTGGTGAAAGTTTGAGTTGTGAGGAGGGGGTTTTTTTCTTTCTTTCTTTCTTTCTTTCTTTCTTTCTTTCTTTCTTTCTTTCTTTCTTTCTTTTCTTTTCTTTCTTTCTTTCTTTCATTCTTTCTTTTCTTTCTTTCTTTCTTTCTCTTTTTTGCCTTTCGGTCATGTATCAAAAGCAGAGCAGAAGAATGTTTTTAATAGTCTCAAATTTCGATAAATTTATCTGGAAACCTTATAACATTAGAAAAAGACTGACTTGACTGACATTTGAAATGAAGATAGTTAAATACCTCCCAATAAGTAGCGGATAAATTTTTAACCTTTTTTTCTTTAACTCCCTTGGCAAAAATCTGATATGCCTCACTTAAGCAAAAATTCATGAACTTGAATGTCTGCCTTTCCCAGTATGTCCAATGCAAATGAGGTGAGAAGAGGAGTTGAGGAAATTCCCTGGTGTGATATATGTTTTATGAAGGTTTTGAATTTTTTCCTTGCATTTAAAAACTGTTTTGTTTAGCTTGAATAACTTCTTCTTGGGGGAAGGAAGAGAGGAGTGGGATGCACTGTACACTAATACAGCGATCCCTTTAGATGAAAAAAAATCAGTACCACATAGACCATTTTTTTATTATTTACACTGTAGTAGAGCTCAGAGATCTATTTTTGTAATGAAGAAAAAAAGACAACCAAGACTGTTTCCAAAAGCAAATGAAGACTTTTCCAATTGTTACTGGCAAAAGTCAACCTCTGTGTTTCCAGAATAATAAAATTCAAAGTTACTTCAGTGCATATTATCTAGATCCAAGAGGTCAGTAAGATTCCGGTTACTGGGAAAAGCCCTCTTTTGGCTTTCAACTAAATAGTTTCATAGTATTTAAATTCCCATTGATACTGCCTTTAACTTAATAGCTTTTTCTGATTTTTGCTACTTGTATTTGTGACAGTAGATAGAAAGATATAAAGTGTAATTTGAACAAGCATTTGGAGATGGGCTCTTCTCTTACTGGAATTCTTGCAGAAACTATCATTAGAAAGTACCTCAGTGAAAATATTTCAAAATTAAATTATTCTATTGCAGTTTATATCCATTTGTCACTAGAATTGCTCTGTATGCAGTGCCTTAATCCCACTGAAAATTATAGCAGACTCTTTTTTGACTGAAACAGAAATACCCTATTTAAAAGGGTGTTTCTCAAAGCTGTGTTCTTTGGTGTTACAACATCAGAAGGAAAAACTTTTTGGATGCAAATAGATTAAACCTGGCATACGTGAGAAAAGTCATCATGGGATTCTTCTAGTCGCAGTATGGCTTTCCACCTACTCTCTTTGCCTCAGTCAAAGTCTGGTTGAATTGGTTTCTCTTTTCAGTCTTGAACTTGAGACTGACAGCCCCTCATTTGAGTTAGAGGTGGTTTTTCATAAGAAGATTCAACTCCCAGTATTCTTAATTTGTAGGAAGTTTCTTCTGCACACAATTGTTTTTAAGAAATTATTACTCCCCAGACCAAGGAAATAAAGAAATTCACATTCATCTTATATATCCCCCTAAGCTCACCTAATATTTATCTAAGGCATTTCTCCATAAAATACATTAAATCAATAGTATTATGCTTCTGAATTGCTGCTCTTTAGACTTGATCTCGTAGCTGATTTCCCCTACTGATGAGGAGGGCAAGTGCTTCAAATATTAGTTTTAAAGACCAAATGAACTTTTAAGGGTAGCTGTCCTATTTCTTTGGCAGCTTACACCACTTCTCTGTACTGTACATGGGGTTCAATTGCTCAGTAGTTCATGGCATGTTAATAGAGTATCAATCTGATTACAGAACCCTTTGAACTATCATTGGTGAACAGATTGGAATGTCTCCACATTTTTGCTTAGAAAGTGAATTAAATTGCAATTATAAATGTACACTGTAATATCTTGCAAATCTTTTAGTTATAATGCAGTCATTTCTGCTACTTGCTGGTTTATTAGCATTTCATAGGCATCACAGAAGACACATAACTTGAACTATTAGTTTTAGAGATTGCTGCATTACCACTTGATTTCCATAGGAAAGATAGAACCATTAAAGAGCTCCTGTGCTCGTACATTCTAAGGTTAATACAGAACTTCCTAGTCAACCCCCTTAGTACCTGTACCATGAAGTTATCCTCCAGGTACTTAAGGAATCTTCTGGATCTGTTTGGCCGGATATGTGGTGTTCCCAGTTATCATCTGACAAGTTGAAATCCCCTATAAGGACAAGAGCAGTTGATTTGGGAGTGTTCATTAGTTCCTCAAAGAAAAATTCATCGGCATCATCATCCTGCGTAGGTGATCTATAATAGACTCCCACAACGACATGTGCATTATTTGTTTGTCCATTAATCCTTACCCAGAGGCTCTCAACCATGCTTTTTCCAACTGCAAGCTCCTAATATTCTAGACCCTCTATTACATTTAATGCCAGAGGAGGTTGTGTTGCAGAGGGTAGGCTGTATTCTCTAGGTGATCCCTCTATCCCAGAGGGAACCTTTATCCATTTCATCTGTACTGTATTTCTAGTTCCAGGGCTTATAAAAGGTGCCAGTCTTATTTTTTACCTTCAAGTTTTCAGGAGGAGGAGAACACTTACTCCTAGTATGGGCAATGACCAACCTCCAAGGCTTCGTGTTCAACAGACTTTTGACTAACTACTTGACAGGTTTCCAAGTCAACCTCTATCCCTATTTCAACAGATGTTTGAGACTCCTGAGACTTTAGGATCTCTGAGAATAACCTGTCAATCTCTTTCTCATTCTCACAGATACTGTGGAGCCTATTCACTTCCTCACGAAGTTCCTTCATTTGCCGACATAACTCATCAACAACAGCATACCTTCTGCAAAAGGAATGATTGTCGGTCCCATTCCTGTAGAGGATCCTGTGATTCTGAGAAGCATGAAGAGTCTACATATTACTCACGAAGACAGTGGAAGACTTCTCCTGCTTGTCTTGGACATGGCACAGACCATGTTCATCTTAGACTTATTGTTTATAAGAAATAGACATAAAAGGGGGATTGCAGAGGAACTCCAGGCCTAATCCTGCATTAAAGCTGTACAGAATGGTTCCTCTGCCACAAGAATGCAGCTGGATACGAGGGTTAATGGATGTTGTAGTCCAATACTCTTATGTATTGTCAAAGTTCCCTGCTTCTGAATCCTGTAGTGTAACTTTAGATAATAACTCCTCATTGATTTCAATATTTCCCAAGAGCAAATACCCTTACAAATTTCAGCAAACTCAAAGCTTCTAAATCATCTGAAATAGGAACTACAGATTGCTACCCTTGAAAAGAAGGAAAATTTAGGTATTTGAGATTAGCTCAGTTGGTTAAAACTTAGTGCTAATAACACCAAGGTCACAGATTTAATCCTCTGCATGGGTCATTCACTTAAGGGCTGGACTTGATGGTCCTTGTGGGTCCTCTCCAATTCAGAATATTCTGTGACTCTGTGAATTTGCCTGCAATATACACCATTTACTAAGCCTTATTTAATCAGAATTGGGGAAAAAAAAGAAAAAGCTGTGGGGAGAAATTGATTTCAAACAATACTGTCAGCACAGCTTGTTTATAAGCCATTAGCAAGAAATTGCAACATGAAGAACACAGCTGATTGAGTTAACAATTACCCTCACAAACTTATGAACTTTCTGTCCTCATAACATGAATCTCTGAGCTCATTAAATGAACTCTCAATTAACAATTGCTCATTCTGCCAATTGATAGTGTTAAATTATAGCAAGAGAGATTGAATAATTAGCTCATTTTAAAGGACAAATGGAGAATGAATTCTTAGTCTGTATACATGTATTATTTATAACAAAGCAAGAGACAGAAAAGAAACTGAACCAAGTGAATTCCTGAGATAAGGCAGCTTCTCATACAGGACCACAGCATCGAATGGCATAGGAGAACTTTCCAGAGAGGAGGAAGAAAGAGGTTCATTTAGATGTGCAGGTCTTGATGTTTTACAAGTGGATTCAGTTTTGAAATCCATGTGATAGCAACTTAATTCCTTAGATCCAGTGGGATTTTGCAACTGAATTTAGAGCTCCTTGGATCATACCCCCATTGTGTATTTTTTCTCTGTCTTTTCCATGGTTTCAAAGGGGCTTGCCCTTGATATGTCTGACATCTAAGTTTCTACTAACTCAATCAGCCTTTTTATCAGTCAGGCTTGAAATGCTTGGTCATAAATCTTGTTTATTTTATCCATCAAATCTTGACACAGACTTCATTCCTCCTTTTCTTTGGCATTAGTAATAAGTTTTCTGTTGAAGATTCACTTGAACCTTACCTCATTTTCTAAGTAATGAAGAAGACATAAAAATAATTAATCATTCAGTAAATGTCAGGCATATGTAGTGTGTACACTGCTTCAGGTGTGTATTATTTGAACCCTGTCTTTTGATTTTGTGACTGACAATATCACTTTCAGGGTGAGTAAATTTATTTCTTGCAGTTCCCAAGATTGATTGGTACTCAGAAAAGCCAATTCATTGATCTTTTCCATTGCTTTCCTTAATGAAAATGAGAATGAAAACATAGATTACAAGTCTTCGAAATTCCGAGGGAAAAATTCAATTATTTGCATGCTGACAATTCAAAATAAATATTCAATGATGTGACAGAGATGTTTAAGAATCTTCCAGTCTTCAATATCAGGAAAATTGAGAATTTCAACAATGTACTTTTTCCCATTTAAAATTCAGAGAGGGAAAAAAAAAAAAAGAAGAGGGAGAGAGAGAAAAATACAAGGGCTCCAAAATATTCTGTGGAAAAGATGCTTTACAATATTTATTCCAGTCTAGTGAAATCAGGTTGTACAATACATAATTGAATCAGATGAATTTTCTACTGCTGAAAATAAAATTAACAATGCATAACATTACTATACAAAAAATATTCTTGGGATATCTTTCAGCACTGTGAAAGCTGTGACCTCCGTATGTTAGTATTGACTCTATGAACTGTTGCATCATCTTAACATACAGTGAAACTCTCTTCCATTATGTTTTCCTGAAAGAGAAAAATATTCTGATTAACAAACTGCTGTTCCTTTTGCTCCATATTTGAAATCTAAATGCAAAAGTAAATTTTATGGTAGAATAAAATAAGGGTACATATGATACTTATTAAAGAGTTCTATGGTTGTTTTTACACAAAGCTGACTTTTAAAAGAGATAAAGATAAAATCTGAGTCTTAATTTAACCATTTCTAAGGAGGTCCAGAGTCAGCCCTTTCATATTGCTGTTCTCATTGTTCTTAATATCCTTTAGCTCCCCACTAGGTGGTGGCTTCTGTCCTTAATTTTGTTTTTTCACTTTCATCTTGCTACACATTTATGTATTTGGATATTCTCCATTTGGATCCTACAGGCTGTCACAATTAGCAGCAAAGTGTTGATATTTCCAGATATGGCAGAGAATATTGGCTGAATGATTTGAGAAGCTTTTTTTAAAAAATATTCTTGAGTGCACCCTCCTGAGACAGGCAGCTGAAGATGGCCCTGATGACCTAGAGGGTGACTGATGACTAGATTACCTTTATATGTGCCTTCCAATCCCAACTATTCTATGATTCAGTGATCTTACATGCAAAGACAAATTCTGCTGCTCTGGGTTTGCCTGTAGTCATATGATAATCAAATCCATTAATTACCTTGTTTCTTCTATAATTTAGCACTTCAAAATTCTTTTCTTCTAGAGCCTCTCATTGACTAGTACTTGATCCCAATCTCTTTTAGGAGCAAGCTAAAGATTTCTTCTCTAGATATTCCTGAACTTTGGAATCTTTTCATGAATGTTTTCTTTCACACACAGATTCTTCATAAGAAATTCAGAAGCAATCACTGTCCCTGCATTTTTCTTGTTATGAGAAATTCTAGAATGCCTTTGTACAATTTTACTTCTTCTCCAGATTTTACTATTTGGGGTAGCAGCTCTTGATATTCTAGTCTTATCCTGAATAAAAAGCAGTTGCAGCTTCATTGCAGTTAAGCCAAATCATGATGATTGCAAAATCAACTCCAGAAAAAAAAAATTTGTTTTATTCATTTATTCATTTTATTCCTTTTTGGTTTATTCATTTAAAGTTATACAGCAGTCAGAGAGAAGAGTCAGAGTGTTGTAGGAATGTTTGTGCCTGGCTATTTACTTTGATTTCATGACTTGACCTGGGACTTCTCTTTCCCCTGTAGACCTGCCTGGCCAGATGGACTGTGGTAGCTGATCATGGTCATCTTCACCAGACCTGATCTGCTTTTTGCATATGGGTACTGGAGGCTGTGTCCTCTGTCAGTGTGGACACTGTTCAGCCTGCCTTGCTGTTACCTTTGGCTCCTGGCTTGCTTTTCTTTGCAGAGCAGACAACCGTTGCCTTGAACACAAGGGTTAAAGCACAAATACAAATACACACACACGTATATTTTGCATTTGTATAAACTTCTAAATTCTTTGATTCTACTTCTCTGAAACATATCTTAATTGTACTTACCGGGTCCCAAGGAGTCTTTAAAAGAAATGTAGGGAGAGCTTCCCTGGAGTAATATAGCACCTCAGTGTGTTATGTTCTTACACTCTGATGTAAATTAATATACTGGGTAACTTAGCACTTGGCCAGCAATTTAGATACTTAAGCAGAGTTAAGACAGGTTAAGTAGTTGATAACAGAGGCCAAATCAGAGATGACAGTTTTAGGCTCATTCTAGTCTTTAGGCCTCTAAGTTTTTATATGGGTTCAGGTTGAAAAAAAGGTCAACTAAGAGTGATTCAATGTCATTCTGTATCCACTTTAGGAGTCAGCATATTACCGCTATCATACATAAGTATTACTGTACAAATAAAATATTTTAAATTTTAGAATGAATTTCATAGGTCTTCTCAATGTAACATGGGAAGTCTTACGACTTATGCACATCAGAGGAGTCTCTTGCACAAACTGTAGGTTATGATAAATAAGGAGAAAAGTAGTTTACAAGTCACAAACCTGCTGAAGAAAAATTCTAAATAAATCCAAGTGTAATTGAAGACATAATAATAGTGTACATATCCATTTAAGTCTCCATTTGCCAAGTTTCTAAATAGATAAGAGTAATTTAGCTGTATTATGAAAACAAATACCTTTGCCAGAGAGTATTCTGGCAAATACAGGCATTTTTTAGGATACCTCAGTATGACACCTCTGTGATAGATCCAGATCTGCACTGAAGTCCCAGACTTGCCTTCATCATGTGTTAGTGAAATAGAAGCTCTTACTCATGAGAATTTTGCCAGGCTGTGGGAGACAGCAGGAAGAATAATTATGCCTCTGCTATTTCTTAATGCAGGCACACATAATCAAAGGCACATCTATTTACAGTGTGTACAGGGTAAATAGTCCCACTTGGATCATTTTCTTTTCCCATGGTGTCACACAATCAACAACTGGCAACTGAGGCTCAGACATGATACTTGGATATTGCTTTATATGGACATATAAATTTGATCTGCCCTTATAACTGAGTCTCCAGGAATCTCATATTTACCTGCGGATCTTACCTGGCTTTAGTACTAAACAGTGGAGAAGTCACATGGCTGCTTTCATACCACCTGCTTGTGATAAAGCTAGCAATTCTCTGGTCAGATTGTTTTTCCTTATGAGTAAAGACATTTAACATGTCTTTCAAAGACAAAATGCATCTGTAATGTAGTGACAGGTCATGAACCTGCCTGGTCGCTTTCTCTATGGTCACATCCAAAGGAGCTGATATACTAGTTTTTATCTTGGCGTGGCTAGCACTTGACCAATAAGTTTAAGTCTCTGTCTTTCACGCTAACAGAGATCATCTCTCTCAAGTCAGCGTTCAAAGCTTCTAGATATCTGAAAACCCAGTCTTATGGTGCTTAACAGATATTATAAGAAGCAATGAAAAATCTGACAAAGGTGCTAGGAAATCCATCTGCAAAGAGGTGAAAAAATGTTGTAAAGGTTTACTGAAGTAGACCATTATTTTGGGACATCTGGGAGGTTATATCTGAATCAGGCAAATGCAAATGAGCACTTCATATTTCACTATCGTTATGGACTCTAACAAAGCTATTCACTGAACTTCTCACAACTTGTAAAGAAAGCTTTTCAAAACATCACCCTACATCTGACAGTGATACAAAACTGTATTCCCCAAGATGTTTTTTAATAAACAAGAATCTCTGTATTCCTAGTGAAGAAGTACAATTTTATTCCCCCAGCCCTGCATGGCTCATCTCTTCATGAAGTAAAATTTCTCCTAATGAAAGGAAATATTGTTCATAATTTACTATGCCTGACATCAGAGTTGTAGTAATTTAAATTGAGAAATTGGCAGAGAAATTTTAAAACCCAGAAATGGCACAAAATGCAGTAAAAAATGAATAATAAAATATTTATCTCAGTGGCCTTTGAAAGGAGGTTGTTATTTTCAGAAAACAACATCAAGAGAAATGAGAAATTGTGACCATGGCAAACAATGAAAATATTTGCACACATGCCTTAAATAAAAATTGTGCAATTATTTAATAACTCAAATTAAACATTAATGAAAAGATGGCAATATCAGAAGAAAGGAAATCACAAAGTTTAACTCTCCAAAACCAGTGCATTACTATTTTATTTTCCATCATGGTAAAGCCATTTATTATGTTGCTTTAGTTAAAATCCCAATCTTTATTATGCAAATTCAAACCATGAATATCCTACTAACAGTTTTTGATAGTTTGTATAGTGCAACTCATAGAGCTGCAAAGAATCAAAATTTATCCTATAAATGGCAAAATTATCCAGACTAGACTTTATGAGCGAATACTTCAAAAGCTATTGCACTGAAAGATGTCCCAATAGCTTAGTAACTGCAACTGGAAGCCTAAGATTTTAATATTTAATATTAAATATTAGTATGAAAAGTGACTTTCACTTTTAAAGTCATTGTGTTTAAAAGTAAGCTTTCATAAGTGATGCATGCAGTTTTCCTTCACTTGGTCCTCTTCACAGAACAACTTGAAAATAATTGGCCTGTATGGCATTCTATGCCTTCACCTAGGGCTCTCTTAAGGCAAATCACAGTCAACAAGTGATTGTAAAAGACTGTTAAATGAAGGATTGCCAGTGGTACCTAGGTTGCAAGTAGGCACCTAGATAATTAAAATATAATTTTACTTCCTGAAAAATTTAGGATTTTTTCATACCTCTGATATAGTTTCAGTCAAAATTTTTATTTTTTGAAGATCACCTTGGTGTTCTGTGGGTCTTCTCTTAGGACTGGCTCTGGCCTGGACTTCAGGACAGCTGACTTCTGCAGTGCCTATGGTCCTGGCTGCAGCCTGCCTGTAGGTTAAGATGGGAGCAGGATTACAGCCATGAAAGGAGGGAACTGCACTGTGGGAACCAGGATCTTACAAAACTGAGACAAAACAAACAGGCACTTCCAAGGTAGTTTAAGAAATATCTTAAATATTGTGGTGGTTCTAGTAATGGGCTCTACACCCAGGGAAAGAAAGAAAGAAAGAAAGAAAAACAAAAGAACAAAAAAGCAGCATCAAAGACATAAAAAAACAAATTACAAAATCACATCTACAATGCTCCTTAAGGTGACAAGACACATTCAGGGTATTTATCTACTTTTAAAAAATATTGATAATTGAGGAATTTCTGATTCTTCCAGAATACATTTAGAAAGATGAATTAAATTAACTACAAAAAAAAAATATATTACAGATATAATATTCTGAACACAGAAAACAAAACTTTACATAAACAAGTTCTGACATTTGCCAACTCTACCCTGTTAAATTCACTTAGGAAAAGTGTATACTTTCTTAAGAAAACATACACCCATTGTTTTTTCCCTAATCATACCTGACATCCTCCCCTCCAAGACATATTTTTCTACGGTAGTCCAAATATCCCATCCAATGGAGATCAACTTGTGCCAAGTTACTACTTTCATGATGGTTAGAATAATAAAAACATGCAACATTTTTCAATAATTAACCAGGCATACGCAAGAAGTATGTAACTATTTTCTTTTTTTTTAATTATCTTTGACTAACTCAAATACTTTTTCCCTGACTGTAGATCATCATTCCAGTTGTTTTTCAAACATGAACCCTTTCTCTGTCTTGTTAATTCAATCTATTTAATTGTAAGTATTTTGCTTGTGGTAAACTAAAATATTATAGCTTAAGCTGTTAAATATTGCTCTGAGTTGCATTGGGTTGGGTAGGAACTTGGACAAGAACTCAGATTCTATTTTTTGCTGATATATACCACAATTCCATGGGACTGACTCATTCAAACATTATATTTTCTTCGCACAAAACCATAGAAGTGCTAACCATATATGTTCAGAAGACAAACTGCTTCGTACTGAAAATATTTCACAAAAAAAACCCCCATTAATTATTTGAGCTATCTTAACTGTCCTAATTCAGATATTTCCAGTAAGTCATAGTTAACAGCTCTAGATATATGTATTTTTAACAAGAGTGTAAGATCTTTTAAGAATAGAGCATTACATCTACCTTTTAGCAGTAAATGTAATCTACTTGTCATCCCTTTTTCCTACTGCTTTTCATAAGAATGAAGCATTCATTTAGTCCCATGTACAAAATCCCCAAACACTCACAATTTTTGTAAAACATTCAGATGCAGAATACATCTTGAAAAAGGAATCTTGACATCCTTGTTCATACAAGCCTTGGATGTAACCCTTGCTGCAGCAAGTATTCTGTCCGTTTGTTCAAGATAGAACTGTGCAGAATGGGAATTTCTTCACCAAGTTCTGACCAGGAATAGAATGATCTCCTGGTGCATCAGTCTCATGTACCATGAGACTGATCCAAGTTCTAGTGCATGCTCTGGAGACATCCCCTTTGTCTCCAACTCCAATTGATGGTCAGTCTTCTTCTACAGCTTTGGACAAGTTTGACTTCTCTACAGACAACCAGACAAGCATTGGCAGTTCTGAAATAGAGCCTTACTGGCCTACTTTGTCCTTTGTTTCAAATGGAACAGTAGGTACAGAGAATAGTTCCGAAAGTTGCTAAAATTCTTAGAGGACTTCCATTCTCTTTAGTGAAATGAAACAACACCTTGCCACAGGCTTCTTAAACTATATTATAGTATTATTTTCTTATTCTGCACATTCTAGTCATGCTAAATGACTTCCATGATGTTCAAAAGAGTTTTAGTGCTGCCACAATTTTTCATACAGTCAATGTTTGTAAACTTGACATGCTGAGTTTGTTTTAGTTCTTCTTATACACTAGACACAACTCATGAATATTAGAGATTAATGTTTTAGAAATAAATTGCTTTGAGTGTTCCATTCACCCTGTATCAGCGTGATTTTGTGGTCTATATGCTCTAGATAACCTCTAGAAATACTGTTTTTATATTTAACTTCTAAAATGTAGTTATTCAGTATTCTGTCTTGAACTTCAAAAGTAATAAAAACATTCCCACATCCCTAATTCCCAACTCAAAGATAGTAGTTTCAGATATTGTATTATTAACATGCTTAGCTGGAATGGATCAGCAAAACAAAATAGTTAGTGGTTCGATCAGATTTAAAAAGCTTATTAAAGTAACAAATCCATATCTACCTAAGCCTTCATATCCAATTCTGATCATCTGAAAGCAATCCTTTACAATGTGCTCCAGGATGACCATCTTTGAGCAGAGAAGTTGGACTAGATAATCCACTGTGGTACTTTCCAACCTTACTTATTATACAGTAATTCTGTGATTATGCAGACTGCCTCAAACAAACAAAAAAACACCAAACAAATAAACATGTAATTCTTAAAATATGGAATCAAGACTCATAGCTAAAACAAGTCCTTTTTAAAGAAGTGGCACAGAAGGACCATTTTTTTGGGTATGAGACCCAGCAACAGTTTCCATTTCCACACCAGGTCTGTCAGGAGCAATTCTGTGCTGTGGACTTCACAAACAGGAGTCAAAGCTTCTGCTGGAATTTGTCATAACAAAATATTTCAAACTGATAAACAAACATAATGGATAATCACTTTACTCAATGCTGTGCTTCTATGCAGTTGATTTAGGTGTTGCATGCAGCACCAATGAATATATATGAGAAGAAGCTGGCAGAAAGCAGACTTCATTATTCCAGTTTAACCTTTTAATTTTTGAAGTGGAACATTTTTCTGACTTCAGCACAAATGTCTAGCCTGACAGGGCACATAGCAGGTCAAAACCCAGAACATTTGTCATTTTTTAAAGTTAATCTTTCTAGATTTACTTAAGTAAATGAATCCAGAGTAGGGCTGCAAATTTAGATAATATTAATAAATCATGGACTGACTAATTCTATGACAATTGACTTCTTAAGTGCCTGAACACATTAAGTACTCACTTTTTAAAAGAAACTTTCTTAAAGGAACCTCATATGGTAATGCACAGGAAACATCAAAAGCTTTTTTTTCCCAAACTGAGGCACCTTGCAGAAGAGGTGCCTTGACTTCTTATGTAACTTCTATATTACTGTCAAATTTCTATGGTCTATCTGGCACATATGTAGAAATATTATGCTGCTGAGATAGGTTATAGTACACATATTCTGGTTGTCTTTCTTATTATGTGTGTGAAAACCAGCAGGACCTCATGCACTGCATTACACCTGTGAAAACTAGTGAAAACAAGAGAATAAGGCAGTTCTAAAATTTAAAGTAACAGCATGTATCCTGCAATCTCTAGGCAGTGAAAAAAATCTCAAAATATAGGTTGTTCAAGGAAAAAAGGAGGCGGACTTGCTGATAAACTAGGTTGCAATAATAACATGTCCTGTGGAGAAATGGAAGAGCTTTTATGTCATCTAGCCAAACACAGTAAAAATAATGAGTGAGTGAGGAGAGGCATTGAGGGTAAAGTTTCTATAATAATAGTCATCTATGACATTTTGCAACGTAAGTTAAAAACACAAGGTCTTGAAAATCTTCCCCAAAAGCACTGGGTATGTGTATGCTTTTTAGAAAATAAATTCAAAATAGGCCACAAATGCCACTGTGTCTGGACAAACAGATGGAAGAAATTCCAAAAAACTAATTGTATGAGGTTTCTTGAGAATCTCCTCCCAAGTATCTTTCTTAAATAATGATGGCTTTCAGACTTTAATTCTTCACAGTTCTTCCCTTATTCTAAACAGCTGACAGTCAGAACAGGCTTTCTAAGCAGAGCTGGAAAAAAAAAAAAGAAATCTTAAAGTTTTTCTTGTCTCTTCTTACAGACCTGCTTACTCAGGAACTTCCCTAACCGTTTTTCTGCTCCTTTTGAGCAATTTTGCCCCTCAGACTCTTCTGAGAACTAACAATACCAAAGGGCAGATTGTGAACTTATCTCTGATCAGCAGGACAATCTCATTTCATTAGAAACTGGTTGGTGCTGAGTTGCAGTAGATCTAAGTGTCCGGTCTTCAAGATGACTGTCCTTAGGAGAAGGGTCAGGGCAAGGGACAGGACAATAGGCCATCACTGGAATGCTAAAAGACTGCCACTTTCTTCTGAAGAGATTTAGTGTAGACATTCAAAATTCTAGCAAGAAACGCATTTTTAAAGTGTGAGAATCTTGGAATACACTCTTAAACCCACCAACGAACCACTGAAAAAGTTAATTTAAAATTATTTTGGAGTTCTTTTATATCTATATCTCAAACATGAAATATTCTCAAACCTAAATAGTTGCTGTCCTTGGAACTCTGTCAGCTTGTGTGGATGTTACAACCCGCCCCTGAAGGTAAGGGTAACTCAGATTCTTGTTAATAGATCCCTTGGGACAGTATAGAGAGAAACGACACTGAATGAGCAGTGTTTGTAAATATATATACATAGAGTTTATTTTAGAACAATTTGGTTGCAATGGAAAAGATTGTAGCCATTTCGGTTATTATCATCTACAGTAAGATGGCAATATGAAGGCATAAAAATATCACTTAAGAAAATAAATAAAAGAAAGAAAAAGAAAGAAAGGATATGAGTAGAAAGATCTCACCACACGTGGATCTCGTGGAGAGACTTTGTTGCAATTTCAATGTCTATTGGTCAAAGAGATGGTAGCAGTCTTATTGAAGTGAAAGTCACAGTCTGCATCCCTCAGGAGATGGGGAAAGCTAGTGGAACATGGAGTTCAATTGATTAGTATACATTCAGGTTAGGTGGGAATGCCCTGGTACCTCCCCAGTGGAGGAAGGGGAAGTTTTACACTGTCTCTGGATCATGTACAGTCCTCTGGTTGAAGGCCTAAGGAATGGACCTGGCAGGGGTGACTTCAGGGGTCCTTGATGGTTTATGACACCCTCTAGGACACAACAGCTGCCTCTCATGTCTGTGCAGCTAAGCGAGTTATTTCCCCATCAGACTTTCCCTTGGGGAAGGGGGTGGGGAGTTTTACAACTGAGCAGAGTTCTGTAAGGGAAGACATTACCATGATAAAGAACACCATCCCATTTTGCAGGGTCTGACCCTCCTCCCCAGGGCAGGAGGTGGGGGGGGAAGGGTGAAAATCTGGCCTCAGCAAATGAGTCGGTGGGCTATGACCTCCCCTTGCTGAACCCAGCCAGAGCTGGTTTTCAACTGGCTACTGAGAATGTTTTTCTTTGTGGATACATTATTTTCTTACCCCAGGCTCGCGAACAATAATTTAACCTTTATTTTATCTTAAGTTCCCATCAGGAGGCATATTCGAGGTTGGGGGTGGGCATTGGTGGTTGCAGATGAGCAGTTGCTTCTTTGCACAGTTTGCTACAGTGGACAAAAGTCCTTTGGTTACTTTAACGATGTTTAAGCCGTTAACCATAACATTTCAGTCTCTCACAGTGGACAGCTTGAGCTGTCTTATCAGTATCTTCTGGCCAGCAATGTCTATGTTATGAACAGAGACTGGAATCTTTTCTGATAAAGACCAGTAATACTCACATATTGCTCTAATTTAATTTGAATTATTTTTTTTTAATTTAAATAATCTAATTAATTTTGTTTACTTATTTTTTTCAATTTAATGTAATTAATTCTATTATTGCAGGATGAATATATGGGACATTGTCCTTGACTAACAAAATTACCAAGCATTAAAACTTCTCTTTTTTTGTAGCAATAGCTAAACATGCAATAAATGATGGCAATCTTTTTCACAGAAGGTAAAAACTACCAGAAACTGTTACAGAGTCTGAACATAAATTGTCATTGCATGCATGCATGCAGATGCCTGATTATATTATAAACAATCAAGATGGGATAAAAGTGAGAGATGCAAGCTTTTCCTTATGCAGATCCTTTCAAAACCTCTAGTATATTAGGGAATCTGGATGTGGAGTGTAATTAATTACATCATAATGCTTCTGAGAGCTTCTGAACTGTATAAATGTACAAATGCAATTTGCATGGGAATCATGAGACAGTGGAACATATACAGTACAACATGTGCAGTGAGTCTCATTTACAAAGGTAGAATTTCAAAGATAAGAGCATGTGAGAAATTCCTCTCATCTAGACTTGATGGAAGAATAATAGTTCACCTAAAGTAGCATACTGACAACCATGGTAGAACTGGCCATGTCTTGAATATGGTAGCTTTGTAACACAAAAAGCATAAAAGAGTTCTTATCCCTGTTGCTAATGATGAAAGACAGAAACAGAAAAAACTAGAATTGAAAACTGATATTTCCTATCAAAATGATTTTGTTTGGTGCTCAATGGGCAGAGCTGATCTTGCCTTTAAATTAAGGTAGAATATTGTGCTTCTCTTAGTAAAACAGCTCTGAATATCAAATCTTCATATGTGTAGAACCAATTTCTTTCTATGCTTAGGACAGAGGAAACCTTCAATAATATCTGTTACTCTGCTGAATGCAGAAATACCCATGCAAGGCAGCAATCTGTAGAGTTTTCCATGTGGCAGAGAACAGTGGCAGGAACACTGTGTTGATTTAGCGGGAGGGGTAGAGAGGTTTATTGGGGGATTGGTGAAGGAAAGACAGAGACATTGTGCTATCTTTTCCTTCAGCTTCCAAACTTGATCTACTCATCAAATAGGAAATGGAAGTATCAAAATATCTGTGTGTCTCAGCACTGCCACAGCTGGATGGCTTCCATTGCTGCACTCAGAGACTCTAATGTAGACCTACTCTGGCCATCTTTTGTTCTTTACTAGACTTATACCTTTCATGTTGTGCTGGTTTTGGCTGGGGTAAAGTTAATGTTCTTCACAGTGCCTAGTAAGGGGCTGTGTTCTGAATTTATGCTGAACACAGTGTTCTTAATATAGAGATTATTTTGTTATTGCTGAGCAGTGCTTACATAGCCCCAAGGCCTTTTCTGCTTTTCAAAATGCCATAGCGGCAAGGAAGTTGGGAGTGTATAAGAAATGGGAGAAGACACAGTTGGGACACGTCACTCCAACTGATCAAAGGGATATTGCATACCATATGATATCAAGCAAAGTATATAAAGATGTGGGAAGAAGGAAGAAGCAGGGGAGATTTGGAGTGATGATGTTTGTCTTCCCAAGTCATAGTTATATGTGATGGAGTCCTGCTCTCCTGGAGATGGCTGAACACCTGCCTGCCCATGGAAAGCAGTGAATTAATTACTTGTTTTGCTTCATTTGTGTGCCTTTTCTATTAAACTGTATTTACCTCAATCCATGAGGTTTCTAGTCTTTTACCCTTCCAGTTCTCTCTCTGATCTCACTGGCAGGCAAGTGGGTGAGTGGCTGCATGGTAGTTGGTTATTGGCTGAGGTTAAACCACAACACACATCTACTCAATTTACATCACATTTTGCTTGTTGTTCTTTTATCTTCAGTATCTTATTCTAGCTCAGTCTCTGAGCAGTCAATAAATGCATCTTTGTATAATGCTGCAATTATGTATACCTATTTCTATTGGATTTATTTTATGCCATGTGAAATTAAATTAATTATAATTTTGTCCTGGTCTTGGCTGGGATAGAGTTATTTTTTTTACTAATAGCTGGTACAATGAATGCTATGTTTCAGATTTCATATGGGAAAAATGTTGATAACACACTGATCATAGAATTGTTTAGGTTGGAAAAGACCTTTAAGATCATCGAGTCCAACCATTGTTGCATATCTTAGTTGTTGTTCAGTAGTGCTTACCCTAAGTCAAAGACTTTTCAGCTTTTTGTGCTCTGCCACTGAAGATGAACACAAGAAGCCAGGAGGGATCATGGACAGGACAGCTGACCTGAACTAGCCAATGGGATATTCCATATCATAGAATATGGTGTCAAGTATATAAAGTGGGGAGAGTTGGTCACAAGGGGCTGATCGCTGCTTAGGGATGCATTGGTCAGCAGGTGCTGAACAGTGATATTGTGCATCGCTGTTTATTTTCTTTCCTCGCATTTTATTTCTCTCTCTATTTTTTAAAATCTCCTTTTTTCATTACAATTATAACTGGTCTACTCTGGCCTCCAATCGGGAGGTCTGGAGACACACCATCTATAACGCTGCTGATGCTTTTGAGAAAGCACGCTGGATCACTCTCGAGGAGAAAAGACAATGCAGAAAGATTTGTGCCTTGCAGAATATACCATCTAAGGAGTCTTTCTGCTGTGCCTTTTGCAACCGGACATGCCTGCCTCGTATTGGCCTTTTTAGCCACCAGCGCTCTTGTAACAAATGTGGGTAGAGCCCTCCTCAAATCTTTGTTCACGAAGCCTAGCCATGATGATGATATTTTATTTTATTTTGATTATTAAACTGTTCTTATCACAACCCATGGGTTTTACCTTTTTCAAGTTCTCCATCTCATCCCACCAGGTTGGGGGGGAGTGAGCACATGTCTGTGTGGTACTTAGTGGCTAGCTAGGTTAAGCCTTTATTAACCTTGTGTCTTTGGAGCCACTAGAAACAGAGGGTCTGAGGCAAGAGACAACAATAATAACTGACAATTGAAAGAACAAATTTATTAATTCAGAACAGAAATAATTAAGACGTGGTGAATAGGATAACAGTTAATAAAAATTGTGAACACACAAAAACAATAAATCAGAGATTTCTACTTATCTGTTCCTTCAGTAAAATGTGAAAATGAAAACTTGAAATCTGGTAAGAATTTTTGATTTCATATGAGGAAAGGCTGAGATAGCTGGGCCTATCTAGTCTGAAGAAGAGACTACTGAGGGGAGATCTTATTAATGATATAAATATCTTACGAGCAGGTGACAAGAGGATGGGGTCAGACTCTTTTCAGTGGTCCCCAGCAACAGGACAAGAGGCAGTGGACACAAACTTAAACACAGGATGTTCCTTCTGAACATGAAGAAAAGATTTTTTACTCTGAAGGTGAGAGAGCACTGGGACATGTTGCCCACAATTTATGGGGATTCTCCTTCTCTGGGGATATTAAAATCCCACCTGGACACAACCCTGTGCAACCTGATCCGGAGAGGGGGGAGAGGTGGGGATGGCCAGACTAGTTAATCTCCAGAGATCCCTTCTAACCTCAACCATTCTGTAATTCAGTGATTCGTTGATTTTATATGGTTAATCTAAAGCACTCAAGTGGCCACAAAATGGCCAAAAGTCTCTCAGAAACTAAAATAATGGATGTTTATCAAACTGACATGTTTAGATTGTCAAGCAAAACAGGTCCTTCTCATGTTCTTTACCACAGAAATTAGTTCTTGATACTTTCCTCCTTAACTCAGTTTTTTTCTCATTTCTACCTAAAAATACCCACAGATGAATCAGATCAGTAACTCTTCCTCCATTTTGCGGTCTGATAGCAACACATAATAAACATTCAAGAAAAAAGTTCTATAACTTCACTGAGAAGTCCAAGAGAAAAGTTCGCTCCTACAAACATGTACCACAAGGCATGATAGTGACTGCTGTAAATACTCACATGGATTTTTCATAGAATCAGTATTTTACCTGTGTGTAAATTGGAAAAGCGGAAAAATAAGACCTTCAAAATTAGTAACTTAACATGGAAATGTGGCTTTTATTACAAATGTCTAAAATTCAAAGTTTGCTTGGATTGAAATTTCATAACTCAGTTGTGGAAAATTCAAATTGACCTTTGACCTTTTGTGTTTTAACTTTAAACTCAAGTTTCAATTTATTTCCTTCTGAAAGAAAATCCTTGAAAAGAACCACAAAAAAAAAGTGATCAGGCCCCTAGAATTTGTGCAAAACAATCTGAATAGATTTTTTATAAAAATCCTAACCTGGTCTTTTTTTTTTTTACCTCTTAATATTAAAAATAAAAGTCTTTATTAATTCAAATTTAATTTAAACCTGAACTCCACAATGATTACTTCTTTTTTTATTTTTTTCTCTTTATATCCATTTAATTTTCTACCTTTAACTTGATGGAAAAGGAAACTTATTTCACATAATGGCACAGTCAACCTCTGTAGGAAGCTGACCTTGTGCTACACTATTCCCCAAATACTCATTTACAATGTCAAGTTTTCTGCCATCCTAAGTAAATGCACTCTAATTTATTTGTACTTGACAGAATGTTTCAAACTGATAGACAGCTAGTTGAGAAGCATAAAAGTGTTGTGAAGAAAATCTTGAAAACTCTCTTTTTTTTCATTGCTCAGGGAGTTAAAAATTATACATCCATACATAAGAAACAATTTTGCCTTTTAGTTTAGTTTATTAAGCTGACTGGGTCTATATCTCATTTGACTTAAAATATAAATTTCCAGATTACAACAGGGAGTCTGAAAAAAATCTAAAAAAGATTTCTGTGATTACAGAAAAGCTGCAAGGAGACAGAAGGAATGTTTTTTCCTCTCCCTATGGAAGATGGAGTAATGGAAAGACTTGAAACAAAACAACCAAATGTCAAGCTTTCAGATTCCGACTTCTTACTTCACATTCCAGAGTAAAAAAAAAAAAAAACCAAAAACGAAAACCAAGCCCTGTTATAGGAAACCTTAAATGTCGTCTTAATTTTTTTCCCTTTATAAATGTAAAGGGCTTTGTCTGGAAGCTGTTAAAGATCTTCCATAACCATTCACATATTTTGTCCAATATATTTACCTAGATCCAAGATGAAGTGAATTCAATTAAAAAAGCTGAATATAGGGCTTTATTGCTAATCAGACTATTTACTTAATACACAGAAATATCTTTCATGCTGTCATGAATATCTATACGTGTTGTGCTTGCATATTTATCACTGCTAACTTATAAAACACTTATTTAATTTAAAATTCAAATATATAATGTATCATATTTTTTCCAATCCAAAAGAACATTGTAATTTTATCTTGCAGAAGAAATCTTTGTCATTAGAGACAAGACTTCTGCTTATAGTGGCAAAATTATTTTGAATTCATCACGGTTTGTTATATTGAGCAATCTGTAATTATCTCCCTAATTAGTTTTAAAAGCAATTAGATTTTTTCTCTCTGTTTGAATTACCTATTTATTCAGAGAGCAAAAACAGTTGGAATGTATATAAAGTAACCTGAAATCATTTTACTTATGACCTCTCCTGGTGGAGTCTGTCATTTTAGAATATATTTATCAGGTATTAATGTTGGTTTAGGTGTTGATCCTGTAAACATTGACCTAGATAAATAATTCCATACTTTGAGTGATGTGGGTAAAAGTTAAGATAAGACTTAATTTTCTGCAAACAAGAAAAATAACAATCGCATGGATTTATAACCAGAAAGTTATACTTAGTGGTGTGATTCATCTTACAAATTTTATAAATTATCTAAAAGCTAAGCTAACATAGAAAAGTATGTGGGCTTGATGAAGGACTCACTGGGACTGAGTTATAAGGAGAGCAGAAGTTCTCTTTCTTAGTATAACGCTAATGATAACATAGAAGTAAACTCAGGACAGAATGAAAATGTACCTTTGAGGAAGGTCAGTAAATGCAAAAAGAGCTGTGGGTCATTTCCCTGTTCAGATGTAGAAGGCAGCAATGTAGAACATCATAAATTGAGGACAAAAATATAAAAATTTGGCTATTGATAGAATGACAGCAATGTCACATCTCCCATATAATTTCTGCAAAGCAATCAGTTCACTTGAGAGAGTCAATTCATAGAAGTCCCTGCTGTGTATATAAATTTCCTCTATCATGTGCAAGAAGAAGAAGGTATTTTAGGATGAATCTCAAATACCCATAAAACTGAAAAAGGGTTCTACTATAAGCAGCACAGAGTTAAATACTATGGAAAAGATGAAGAGTGGTGAACCATAAATCCAGACTTTTGGGGTAGTACCTTACTTCGGAAAGATCCTACAATTTCTGGAAGTTCTCTATTAGCAGTGGTGAATTTGAATACCTTTCTAAGTAATAGTTTGGTACTTACAGACTCATCTGAAAAATGAGGGTTGAGGTCCCTCCCCTTACATTGTGTTGTGGGAGGCGTACCCCAGGGATGCAGGGTGAGGCATTCTGTGTCTTGTAGTCTCCAGAGGTACACTGACGCACATAAGCAGTGTGTACACTACTGTCATTGGTCCAGGCGAATCATATGCCCCCCGACGGTATATAAGGGGTGCTTTTTCCTTCAAATACAAGATTTGGCTGCTTGCAATCCTAGCTACTTGGTCATGTCTTATTATATTATACTAATAAGACATAATGTGATGCAATGCATCTAACTCAGTATTTTAAGTATTTTAAGTTGGCCTGGGGGCTTGCAAGGTGCAGCGATCTCTAACCCCGTGAACCACAGAGGCAGATACCCAAACAAGAATTTCACTCCACTTCTCAAATATAGGGACAATATGAAAGCAGGAGACAGTGACACCTTGGTGCTCAAACTTTCCCTCCTTTTCTGCAGCAGTCTTCCTCCGTCTTGTCATTCTTCAAGTTGGAACACAATGAGACTGAAAGTGGTGTGAGGTCAGAACAAGGGTAAACAGCTCTCTCTTCTTCTCCAGCTTGGTTAGCCGGCATTTGTCTTAATGACATGTCTGGCAGAGTCAAGAAAAACCGGCAGCTTGGCAATGGAGATACTATGTACCATTTCAAGATGTTTTCTGATAATACCCTGGACATTATAAAGCTAGATATCCATTACCTGTGAGACTTTGAAGCACATTTTAAGAAATGTGTGGACTATTAGGACCGTTCTAGGAAAATATTAACCGAGATGCTATTACCTGGACCCAGACTAACTATGACTGCTGACAAGCTGAGCTACGCTGTGAAGCTCCAAAGCCTCCCACTATATAGCTTTGGCAGTTAAACCTTGCTTTCGTCAAATTTGGACTGTTTTGTTAGACTAAATTTTTTAGAAGTGGTGCTTTTATTCCTATTCCCTTGGGAGTATGTTAGCAATGTACACTGCAACACACCACAGGAGGGATCATTTACCCACCCACTAAACAGTTCTATAGAGTAGAAAGGGTTGCAGTGTTTCCTTCTCCTTCCCCAAGCCATTCAGAACCTTAAGACTTATGGAAGAGTTTAGACCACCTGGATGTAAAAGTTCAAAACAGATAACTTGACAGGTTTGGAGGAAAAAAAACTTTTTTTTCCCTGACTATGGAAGAGGTGTGGGCCAGAAGCCTTGGCTTTTGTGGCTGAGAAACCTATCTGTATTGTCAAAAATATGTAGTCAAAGCTTCTATTAATTTAAAATTATATCCCTAGTTATATCTCCTTTCAGTGTAACCCAGACTTCTTTGGGCTATCAGATGTGTCTCACTAGGGAAAGAGAAGTTTTCAAAACAGCAATCTAGTCTCCAGAGATGCACAGCCCTTCTGAACAGTGTCTTCAATGCAGCTGCAGAAGGGCGATCCAGAAGTGGAACAGGAACTTCCAGAGAAAGTCAGTGTCACAGGATGGGATCATGGCACACCAGCTGCCCTAATAATTACTAAGACGGTTTATGTTTTTTTTAGTCAATATTACATCACTAAGTTTAGGAGAATGCTTTGAAAGAGGCGTGAACATTTGTAAAAATGTTCTTTGTTTCCTGCTTTATTTAAGAAACTGTCATGGCAAATCTGCAAATGATCTTCCTCTCTGCTTAGGAAGCAGAAAATTAAGCAAGTTGACTATTTCAGCCATCCCTTAGTTGTTTATCTCCTCTTTAATTACACCAGTTGATTTACTTAAAAAACCCTGGGGTTAAGCCCAAACTAAATCATCATGTATGAAAATCAAAGGCTGAAAAGTATGACTGGAACAGAGGGTACTGAAGGCATCATGGTTTGAGAACCCAAGAGTTATTGGTTTAATAAAAATGAACACTGAATAATGCCCAGAAAATTTTACAAGAATATGAATGAACAGAATTAAGGATATTATTGTGAGTCAGTTAAAAGCAAAAATCTGCCTGTGTTACAAAAGAAGTAAAGGTAGAAATTACTTTTGAAAAATAAGACAAGGGCTTTATTTTGGCGCTTTTCTGTTTTACAATTTGTAGGGTACCATATAAAAATGCTAAATGAAACTCATACTGCAGTGTACATGATGTTTCGTATTGCCAACGATGTTGTGATTCCATATGTGTTGGCAACTGTGTATTTCTCCTTGTCTATTCCTTGCCCAACTGTCTCCCTCCTCCTTCCTCCACCCTGAAAATAACAAATAATTCAATACTGAAGGTTTTCTTCCATATGGGGTAATGTAATACAATGTAATCATTATAACAATTACATTTTCTTCATCCCTGAGGAATTTTCCCATAACATGCCATAATCTCAGTCCTGTAATCTGTTCCCATAGGCTTCCTTGGGACATTGGCATGCAGAAACTTGCACCATCATGTGTGAAAGACTTTAGACTCAAATAAACTCCAAGTAGAGTATGGTGTCAACATTCACGGTACTGTTACAAGCTTAACTGCATCGCTGAAATCTGCTTTTAGGATTCAACAGAGGGTTTCCTGAGCGTTGAAATTTGGCATGCAGGATCTCAATTTATGAGCACATTTTAGAAGTGTGAGTACTGACAGAATCAAATCAGATTAACATCAGTTTTACAGATGATACTTGAAAAAAACTCAATAGAAGCAACAAAGTATGTAGCAAAGTAGATGTCCAGTATTTCCAAAAAGAAAAAGTAAAGATAACAAAGGAAATAAAAAAAGTCTTCAATGTGTTTTTGTTTTTCAAAATCCCAGCTTGTATCTGAAGATCTAGGTTCTAATTTGTTTTTGTTACCAGAGAAAATCAGTGAAGTAGCAAAGGATACTTCAAAAATTGTTAATTGTTTTGTCCTAAAGAAGGTAGTTTTTTACTTACAGGGTTTCTGAACTCCCTTTTGTCAAACTGTCTTGATTAGGAGTGTCTTTCACTCACACTACTGTGCAAGGGCTAAAAGACTTCTAATTCTTACCAATGTCAAAGTGTTTCTGGAGTCATTATACAAAACTAGGACAAAGTGGATTAGATGCTTTGGAAGAGGGCACATGGGGCAGACAGAAAAATATATTTGTACCCTTTTGAGCTAAGCAGCTCTCCTGTGCTCTTCAAATGTCATTTTACTCTCAAAATAAAATCTGAAAGTTATTCAGTAATAATAGCAAAATACCCTTACTATGAACTGTGCCTAACCAGCATAATGCAGATATTTATGATGCAAACAAACCACAATGTTCCTTTCCTTTTTCGAAACTTGTATATAGTTTGACAGTCAGTTTTGCAGATCATACTAACCATATTTAAGCAAAAACAATCAATGAATATGTGCCGTGCAGCAGGTTTGGTCATTCATGCTTGTCCATCCTGTCCCTTAGATTATTGAAATCGGAGAAATTTTTGAGCAGGGCTCATCTGGCTTCTAGCCTGCACAGCTTGATTTTACTCCCATAGAAACTCAGATCTAATAATGAAGGGAAGGAGTATGCACCTCAATCTTAACTTCTAATACAATCAGGTCACAGATAAGCCATATGCCCACTTCAGGAACTTGGAGGTACACCTGGGGTCCCACAGCACATAGGACTAATAAAGACTAGGTAAATTGATTGATAGACTGATCAGATTTATTTCTTCACAGACATTTTTTTTATTTCAGCTTTTTCCATAAACATATACTTCAAGGACGCAAGCATTTTGATGTCACAGTTTGCAACACAACTAAAAGCAATCAAAAAACCCTAAGAAATGGAAGAAACTGAAATGTTATTACTCTTTCTAACATTTAATTTCTAAATTTATGTAGTTAAACCACAAATGGATTTTTTGCTATTAATCTTGGCCACTTGAAAAATGGAACATATGGTTTGACACATACAGTTATTCCTATGTTAAGGAAATCAGATACCCTTGCAAGTGAGATGTGGCAGGGAAAAGAAATATGTGGAGTGGTGGAGGTGTTTAAAGGAAGTCTTCTGTTTGCCCCAGTAGCTCCTAGTCTATCATATATCATCCACTTCTACTTGTATCTACTCAAGGAAAGGTCGAGTAATTCATTATTAAAACCATGCACCAACATTACTATGTCCAAAGTGTTTTCATGTGTGATTCAATCCAAGTGGGAAAAATACTGTCTTCATATGCTGAATTACAAAATAATCAGATAAAGATCTCTTCAGTTCTACTGACACAAGTAGCTGTTTATAATATATCAGGATAGAAATGATCAGAAATATTTCAAATTTTTCTTGCACAAATAATGCAATATTCGTTATTCCCCATTGCATAAATAGGATATAGTTTAGGATTTTTTTCAGTTATACATATTTCGAAAATTGAATTCTCTATCTGCAGGTCTAAAATTGAGCTGATAAGCCTGGACATATTTGAGTTATAAATTGCTTTGAAGGACTTTTAAAAGGTTTCTGATTTGATTTGGAACAAGGGAAGATATAAAAACCATGGAAAATTTTGTGAAATGGAAAAATCCGGATCTTGACCAGTCTATTCCAATTCCGTCTCATCTAAATCCTGTTGTTTTTCAAAGTGCAAGTTAATTAAGTTTCCTTGTCCCATAAGTATGTTCAATGACTTCATATTTTTCTTCAGAATATTCTTAATCTCTGCCACAGCCATCCAGGCCTAGCTTTGGGTTTTATTGAGGCTTTCAGCCTCTTCAAAAGTCATACAAGTGGAGCTGTCTCTGTTTGCCAGATTGGGTTGCAGTTCTTGGCAAAAGAAAAAGCAGAATAAGAGGCAATTTGACTTCCACCCACTTTTTGTACAGTCTCAACTACTGAAAGCACTGAAAATTTCATATTTTAAGGTCATAGTAGTCATGGTTTAGGAATGGTATTCCCAAATTTAGTGCTCCCTCTAAAATGGAAACCACAAGCCACTTCTCACCCCTCACTCCCTCCAGTGAGAGAGAGAAAAGGAAAAGATCCCAAGTTGAGATAAGAATTTACTGGAAAAACAATGAGATAAGAAAATTAACAGTAACAGGAACAATATTAATAACAAAAGTATACAAAAAGAGGGTGATTTACATGCCAAAAATTCTCACTGACTGATCCAGCATCATGTGACCCCCAAGACAAAGAACAAAATGGTGTTGGACCTTCCACACGCCACCTTTTTCTTCCTAACCATAAGCCACACCTCCCTCCTTCTGGGAAGTGAGAATCCCTTTTGGCCCCCAGCCATGGCATAAGGTGGTACAAAATAACAACACACACACACACACACACACACACACACACGTCTACAGGGTCTGCCCCCTCACGGATACTGTGAAAAAATTAACTCTGTCCTGGTTGAAAACCAAGAGTAGACACATATATAAATAAATAAAATAAATTGTATCCAAGAAGACTGGAAGATGTTATTTGAGCTATTCATGAGAACGTCGTCTTAATATGAACAAAAAGAAACCAGGACTTTTAAACTCTGGTTTGAAAGTCTACTCATAATTTGTTTTTCTTTATTTAGTAAAAATGCTCTGTCATGTTGAATCCTACGGTTGTTGTTCACAAATAAACCGAACACCTTGACCACAGAGATTTCTAGAAGAGTCGAAATACCAACAGATCATTAATTTGCTGAAGTGAAAGATCCAACAGATACTAGGAGACTTCATGTTTCTGAAAAAATATCTTATGTAAAATATAATGTATTTTAATATAATTTTGAAATCTGTGTAGTTGAAAAAGTTCTGTTCTATCATACTACTTTTTAGTGTATAGTCTTTCCATCTTGGAAACAGATCCCCAAGTAGTATTTAGTATTATTTGCTTTTTTTATAACAGATTGAAACATACTGACATTAGTAAACTTACTAACAAATACGTAGAAAATGAAGTTTGGGTGTTTTTCTTTTCATGAAAGCCCCAAAGCTAGTGCTGCAATATGTTGTTAAAAATGTAGGTTTGCTTGCCTTGTTTATATTAGGCAGGTTTTTCTGTCTATTGAATGAGAAATGGATGAAATAATTTTCAGTGTTTACTATGGCAAGGAAAAGCAGTAGTTGGACCCGATGGACTTTCTACTGTGTGCCCATCAATTCAGTGGCGCCAGTCCTAACCGACTATTATTAGCCAAGGAAAGATTTCATAATGTTCTTGTCTACAGTTTGTATCTGAGGTTTACCACATACTGTAGTGTCACTCTTTACAGACTGAACTGTGTCAAAGTTACAAGAAGGTTTTCATGACTGTGCACGAAAGCACGGACTGTACAGAAGTGGTATGTAACTTGTAGAAAATAACTTATTTAACTGGGGATTTTTTTCTGGTTTTCAGTTCTCTAAGTAAATTTTTTTTCTAAACCTTTATAAACTTGAATGTCTTCATAACTCACTGAATTTTTATTTTCTCCAGAAAACAATTAAGTTATAAAAAAAGTACTTTGAAAATATAGAAATTCCTGTGAACAGTCACTTTTACAAGGAAATCTAAATCAAATTACAGAGGTGCTTACAGAACAATCCAAAGAAGATATCAGGAAGACATTCAGACAAACCAAATAGAATTTTGAAGGGTAAAATGCAGGATCACTTTCACATACAAAGCAGAGTTTGTCCTTGTAAACACCTGCACTGACAGGCAATATGAATTACGCTTGCGTCTATTTACTTATGTTTAACTACATTCCTTAGAACTGCCCCTTACATTTCTAAAGAACATAGTGTCCTGAGGGTTTGCTCAAAATATGTTTTGGGTTTTTTTAATATTTATTCCACTATTGCATTTGCAATATATTAAAGAAAGCCCCATTGTAACATATTTCCTTTTATTTGTAGATTACCACCAATACAATTCCAGCCAAAGGTTATTGTGGCTTTGTAGTCTTCTTTAGGCTTTGCTTTTCCAAATCTCCATATTATTTTTAGTGAATTATGTATTTAGAAGTGTATTTTTGTGCTTAGGTGAAGAACAGTAACAAAAGGACAAAGTTCAATGCATGAAAATTGAAGGTAATTTTTTATGCAGTCTCTATTGCATAAATTGAATAATGCAGAATACGTTCAGATGACAAGGCAAATTTTTGAGGTCTTTTTGGTAAGATACCAGATACTTCATGACAGTACAAACATAACACACTCTGCCACCCTCATCAATCTTCATTTTTTTAAACAGATCTAGTAGACTACAGCGCACATTCTAGACCCTCTGCAGGGAATTGAAATCTTACTTTTCCAACAGGTGATCTTAGAGCTGCCTGAAGCAAATGTAGATGCTATATCACAGAAAATAGAAATACACATACATCACTTAAAAAGAGGTTGAGAGCAACCCATCTCTTCCAAGAACAGAAACCGACAGAGTGAGAAAGAATTTACAAATTAAAGAAAACCCAAGAATAAAAAGCTAACTTTTCAGGAGGGTAGAAAAATGCAAGGAGCTGCCTGACAGTGTGTAAAGATTTCAATATGTTGTGCTCTGTAGTGTTCATGATGACCATAAAGATTTTAGAATACAATGGATTCAGAAAAAAAACTCCAAAACCAGTCAATATTTTTATTATTATAGCTAAGGAAGTTGGATTGCTTGGGTTCAATGGATATGTAATTGCTTAGGAATGTTTCTAGAGGGTAATTTTGAATTTTCTATTACACAAGCAGCAGTCACAAGTATTGAGGCCACACAAGCAGCAGTCACAAGTATTGAGGCCATGTTACTGAGAACACAGCTGCGTTGGGCAGGGCACGCCTCCAGGATGAAGGACCACCGCCTCCCTAAGATCTTGCTTTATGGTGAACTTGCCACCGGCTGCCGCAAGAGAGGAGCCCCGAAGAAAAGATACCAGGACTCCCTGAAACAACATCTCAGCCTTGGCCATATTGACCACCATAACTGGTCTACTCTGGCCTCCAATCGGGAGGCCTAGAGACACACCATCTATAACGCTGCTGATGCTTTTGAGAAAGCACGCTGGATCACTCTCAAGGAGAAAAGACAATGCAGAAAGAATCGAGCCTTGCAGAATATACCATCTAAGGAGTCTTTTTGCTGTACCTTTTGCAACTGTGTTGACCTTTTTAGCCACCAACGCGCTTGCAACAAACGTGGGTAGAGCCCTTCCCAAATCTTCATTCGCGAAGCCTAGCCATGAAAATTACATAAGAGGAAACATAGTTATTTAATCCATTTTAACTTACGTATGTGGCTTTGTTTCTTATTTATTAAGCTAGATGATTTGCAACATAACCTCTGTTTTCTAATCAGTCCCTCAGAGTTTAATCAATGTTCTTACATACCAGATCCGTAAAAAAATCAATTATATCTTATGACATCACGAATGTACTTTCAAAAGGAAATAATAAAAATTAAAGCAGAAGATTAGCTTTTCTGTTTATATATTCTGTTTATTATTTGATTTATTGTTTTAATGTTTCCTTTCCAGTTTGTTCATACCAGTCTTTATGAATTTTCATGTTATGCCTGATTCCTGAACTGCCTATCTACTTTTTTTTTTTTAATCCTGTTTCTTTTTCTAGTTGGTGCTTCCTCAGCTCAGTTAATTAATACCTTCCCATGACTGCCTCACATACTGCTGCTCTCTTAAAACATAGGCATTTAGATTTCACAAAGTTTGCAGGCTTTCCTGTTCCTTTATGATCTGTACTTTTTCTTCATTGTTCCTGTGCCATCTTACTATGGAATGTTTGGGGAATACTATAATCCAGTGTTATTTCATGTAATTTACAGAGTGTGAAGAAGAACAAAGGCACAGTTTTGGCTGAGTTATGAGAAATACCTGTTATAAAGTTATAGAAAAAAGGATAAAAAAGGAAAAAAACAGAAAGCTTTTCTCAGATGTTCTCATATTGGGTAAAACACCACATAGCTAAGTAATAATTAACAAATAAGCAGTTTTATTTGCAAGTTTCAAAATATTGCAAGGCAATTGACCAAACCCAATTGCAAGTGATAGAGTCACGATGATGTCAGGTACTACACAAAAATAAAAAATTACTTTAATAAATTTCTTTAGTTGTGATTGTCTATGAAAATGTTCTATTTTTTTCCTTTGGTTACTCATAAAAATTTACAGGACTGCCTGCAGTAGTTCATCACATGGTAGTTCAAAAGTAAGCAAGTTCAGTGACTTTTGGAAACATCTGTCAGAAAATCATGTTCAGTACCAAAAGACACTAGACAAATATCAACTTGCCTTACTATTTAATATAGAATATTACACAGGATGTGAAAAAAAAATCTTCTAATGAAAAACGTTTTATCCTGCAATGTAGTTTGGGAAGTATTAAACTTCAGAGTGAATAAAAACCAAATGTTTCAGTAAATCTTTAATGTGCTAAACAGTAAAAGCCATCTAAAATATACTCTTTTACTAAGAGTTTGGGGGTTTTTTGTTAATAATGCAGTGTTCATTAATAGTGAAAAAAATTAATTTTAATAGAATATTTAGCAAAAATAGTCAATTATTAGAAAAAGCATCTGCTTTTAACAATTTATGTTAACAGGCTCTTAACAGATACAGAGACAGCACATTTATTAATATTTAACACTTAAAAAAATTTCAGCAGCTAAAAAAGAAAGTTAGACTATACAACTGGACAGAAACTGGAGGATTCTTTCTATGGTATTTCATGTAAAACTGTTCAGTGACTGAAAAGTAACTTTAGAAATACCTTTAAAGCATAAGTAGCAAGAACAATATGTATGATACTACACATTCCCTACCTCTTCACACCTGAAAGAACATATTCCTGATGGCAATCACTGTAGTGTTCCTCTGTTCCTTCATTTATCTCAATGTCCCCTCTCTCACTGTCCACCCTTCATCCTCCCCTGACCTACCACCAGTCAATATTTCAAGCAGACAGTAGTTTTCAGACAGTATTCTTGAGAAAGGGCTCCTTCATGAAATTTTCTTTCAACTCAGAGAATATATTAATGGAGCAGGTCATAGGGACTGTGTGTGAATGCTTGGATGTCAACAGTCGATTGCACTCAGCAGTGAGACAGGAGTGTAACTTTTTAAGTGCTTTTGCATGTAGCATTCTGGACATTCACCCTTTAATGCTTCATAAATTGATATCATACTGTTGCAGGATACAAATTTTGTGAGCAATTTCTATTGCATTTCTGTAGGCCTTGCTTGACATGATTTTAGAAGTTGTAAGCTGTAATGTTTATACTTATAGACTGTGTGAAAATATGTAATGTTTATACTCGTTAGCTGTGTGTCTAATTATAAGGTTTGAGAACATAGTATGTTTATAGCAAGAAAACCTTGAGAAAGTACAGATAAAGGTACACCTGCAGATTTCAGAAAGCCCCTAATTATGAAGGCCTCTACATGCCAAGTATGATTTCAGGCCGCGTGGACAGAACATCAGGTCCAATGAACTGGAGACATGAGACGCGTGTACAGACTGAGCTATCCAATCACCTTGTTGCAAGCATGTGCCCAAAACAAACTAAACTGTATAAAAGTTGACTTAATTAAATAATAAATTGAACATATGACCGACCATAATGGTCTGTGAGTCTTATGTTTATGCCCCTCCATCGATATCATACCCCACTTTTTCAGACTTTATCTCTTAACAATTGAATTTTAAGCTTTTATACAAAACAGAAAGTGTCACCTTTTACCTGTCCAAGGTAACCCTGAATGTGATTAGTGGAGACAGTGCTAATACAGTCTGAATTTATCACAACTATTGAAATACTTTTCATATAATCTCTTCTGATTAATTATTTTTCCCTGATTCCATCATGATGTCTGGAGAACGGACAAAGGCTGCTGCAACTCAAGAGTTGTTCTTTTTCAAGAACTAATGTGGAGGCATTTCCTAAAACTATAAGAAAAATACATATAATTCATTTCTGGCTGGTCCAAACCTTGAGCAACCTAAAATAAATTACCCCTGCTTTGAGCAAGAGGTAGGACCAGACAACTTCCAGAGGTTCCTACCAACCTCTATGAATTTATGTCTACACATTATGTTAGATACATACATGTTATTTCTATAGATAATGCACCATGCCTCAAGCAAAGAAAAGAAATAGTTAAGCCACTGATGGGGAATAATTTTACATAAAAATACAATTCCTTCTTGGCGTAAATTTGTCTGAGAAGTCACCACAGCAAGGGATGCAACAGCCAGAAATAAAAGACATAAGGGAGAGAATCTTTATTCCAATCACCCAGCAGCTGGTTTAAACTGCTGCTAATTTCATGCTAAATATGAGGAGATGTACTTTAAAAATAGCTTTATGAGAAAGCATTTTTTTAACCACAGGGTTTGAAGAAATGAACAAAAATGGATTTGTGAGTTTTGAGATATATTTTGCTAGCCAAGCCGAGGATAAATCCTATCCCTTCTTGCAGTTAAATCCATCAGGTTGTGCTGAAGGTTAGCAACATGGAAGAAAGAATATGGCAATAGGGCATATAAAATGGATGTGCTCTGTCAGATCACATCTAGTTCAGGGTAAATATTTTATGTAATATGTCACCCTGCAAAAGTCAGGGGTTAGGTTTAAAGATTGCCTTTTATGCAGAGGCATCCAGGACTTTTTTTGTTGTTGTTTTTTTTGTCTCCAAAGAGAGGCAGGGACATCCAACAAAACTAGCAATAAGCTTTTACTATCATGCACTTGGCTGTGTACATTTTGTTAGAACATTTATGTTTTCAATTGTTTTCATACACACTCATTTAAAATGTAGCCCATCTCCATTTTTTTATTATTATCTTTGTATTTTCTTCTGAATTTTTAGGGATATGAGGTTTTAACTGCAAACTTCTATGACACACTAGTTCTGTAAGTTACTCCTGGGGTGTAGTTGATGCAGGGTTAAAAGAGTGAAGAAAAATTTGAATTTTTGAAAACTTTAATTGCCTATTGAGCTTGGCTAAAACTGCTGGAAAATTCCAAAGGGTCACCAGCAGCAGTGAATATGTCTTGCCAGGACAAGATTTCAAATCATGTGAAAATTATATCTATTGATTCCATATGCAGTGAGGTAGATTAAAATCAGGTACAGGATTTCCCTTCCTCACAGGAACTCAAAATTCAGGGCTTTAAAGCAGCACCTGCCTAGCAGCATTACTTGCTTGATTGTGTGTTTGAAGTTGGATTAGTCAGCACCTTTATTTTCATAATTTTCCAATGCCAGGCATTTAGTTTACTTCTTGTGGGCTTACATATATACTTTCCTTTGGAAGATGTTGCCCTAGGTACTAATTAGAAAATCTGTGAGGAGACAATTTTTGCTACTTATTCACAAAGAATATTTTTCTTCTTGAAAATTGAATTGCTTTTGTTTACAGTCTGATGAGTACACTTTTTTTTTTCTTTTTCTGAATACCTACATGATTTTCCTGTTAATTTCACTGCTCATAACTTATTTTTTGGCCATTGTCTCTATCTCCCTGTTAAGTGTCATACTATAGTGGGAAAAGGAATATGCGCATCTTACTGGTGTCTATCTAGCTCTATGCCTCTACCTACCATGGTCTCCTGGCAATGAACGCACAAAGCACATGAATCTAAGCATCAGTGTTGCAATTTGGCAGGCACCTACTGACCTCTGTGGGAATAATTGTTTCATCCAGATGAGAATTTGATCCTTCTTTTAACAAGGTGTTCTTCTTCTGATAGTTTCTTTGATGCAATTTAACTTCTTATGAAAATCTGCATGAGCCATTTTTATTGGAGAGTCCTCTCTTCTTATCTGTCACCTACTTTTTTTTGGCACTTGTTTTTTGAGCTACATCATTTCTGCAAGTTTTTAGACTGTACCCATGTCCCCATATCATCTCAGATCATGCAGTGCTTTAATTTACAGAGCTCTAACTGTACACAAATGTATGTGCATGGTGGGAAGTAGGTCATGTGTGGATGGGGGAATGTTACCACTGGATGAAGAAAAGCAAGCGTTGCAGCAATTTGTATTTCTTCAATATTATGCTTTTCCTGCAGATTAGTCCTGGTAAAGATCAAGTTTTTACTTCACTGTTTAAATCATGACAGCCATATAAGAATTGAGCTTTTTACTGCCTTTGTCATATAAACTGTTTTAATCACAAACATTTAAATTTCTGAGAAAATGTATGGTGTGGTCTTCACATAAGTTGCATGCCTGACTGCTCATGGGTAAATAACATTTCTGATGTATTAACATTCTCACTGCTGCTGCTGTGTGTTCTAAGATGGAAAGCTTCATAGTATTTAAAATTATTTCAAATCTTACATAAGGTTTCTTATACTTTTTTTCTTATATTTTTTCATTACCAGAAAATATTATTCTTAAGATTCTCATAGTTTTTTACTTGGGCAAATATTTTTGTAACTAAGTTTTATTACTAAATACACAAAAAATTAGTTGTATGACAACGTCTCATTATAAAATAAGTGACTTCTTTCCTTTATGTACAGTCTTGCATCCAGTGGTTTTCTGTTGAAATGTTCTGGGAGACAAGGCATGTCAGAATCTGTCCTAAAATGTGATTGCACAGTCTGAGTCTCTGACTTTTACGCATGGACTTTCACACAAATGTGTCTGTGGATGTAAGAAAATAACCTTCTCTAAAAGTCACAAACAGATACTTGTAGGAATTTAATTTTGTCTTTAGCTTTACTCAAGCTGAATACAAAGGCATTGTATCCAGTCACCCCTTTGTCAAGACTAAAGCAACACAGAAAGCAAAACAGCCTGCAGAGACAGTCAGCATTTCAAACCCTGTTTTCTTCTTACCTAACTTAGCACCAAGGAATGGGAACACACATCAGTCCCCATGAATATATGTGGGAGCCCAAACCCAGCTTTCAGCAAAAGGAAAACAAAAGGTTGACAAGAACCTGTGATCTGAAGGAGCTGGACCCTTCTCACAAGACCTGCTAATGTGCAACCCGAAGATGTAAACCTGGCTCCAAGAAGAATTAAGAAAGGACTTTTTGAGATGATTGTTAAAATCATGTCTAAACCCCTGTAATCCCTCTATCCCCCATGTAATCCTACTAGAAGAAAAATTAACTATTTGGAAACTAAAGCAAAAATTTGTGTAACTCCCCAATTAACATAGCCGTCCCCTTCATTAACATGTCCAGCCAGAGATGCCCTTAAATTGTGTTCTCGTGCCCAATAAAGTATTCCAGTTCCCCCAAACTGGGATCGTTTCTAGCTTTTATTTTTCAGACCGCCACTAATATATGTCAGAGCCAGGATTTGCTTCCCATAAGAATGTGTTTAACTTTCTAATAGTCTGAATCACTATCAGCAGTCAACCTGTCCAACAAATCCAGGGTATAGTTGAACGACTCCCATTTTAGTCTGTTTGAGTCACCCGGGACTTAATGGTTAAATTCTTCCATTTTCAATACAATTTTTACCACTATTTAACCTATTGATCAAATTTTATTCTATCTGTTCCTTGACACAAGGGGTTTTAATGGTAATGTGCTACAAGGTAAACATGTAATCACTGTCAACATTTCCCAACAGAAATGTGTCCTCAGTCTGATGCAACCATTTAAGTCCCATTGCACAAAACAACAGCTTCCTTTGTAAGGAAGGAAATTATGATGAATTTGAAATGTCATTTTTATGTCTATTTTGCTGCTGAGTCAATTTTCGTAGGAAACAGGTTTTCAGGTATGCTTTCCCAGGAGACAAAATATATTTTGAAGAATATAACTGTGGTGAAGGACTATAAAGTTCATCTCATTTTATTCTCCTAATCTCATTGTTACAGTTGTTAAGGCTAGAGGAATTATATCATCTGCATAATACAGAAAACATATTTTAACCTACAGGGCTAAGGCTTTCTGTCTGAAAATGGATGTAATGGCTCCACTCGCAAATGCAGATGAGAATGAAGTATGAGAGTGAGTGCAGGATTTATATAGGAAGTCAGGAAATCTTGCTATCATAACCATAAGCTGCAACTCAAAGTTAGAAATTAATGCGTCCTATCCTCGAAAAGTTATGCTTTCTATTCTAAAATTATAGGGTATTCTCGGAATACTGTTTCTCCTAACCTTCAAACTTAGTAGAAAAAGAGCACTGTTTCATAAGACTCCTAAAGTAGATAATTCCTGTTCATTAGGGATGTTGTGATTTGGAACTGAAGACAGCTTTACATAATTTTTCTTTAAGACCATTAGTGATGTGTAAATAATTGGAAACCTATTGAATAGTATGGGGTGGGGGGGATCAAAGAGATCTCTGAGTGAAAACTCTAGATAGAAGTAAAAATCTGAAGAATTTCTGCCTCAGTTCCAGTCAAAGGCACATATTTTATTCAGAGAGCAAGACACTTCAGCATTCTTTGTACTTTTGGAGAGCTGTTCAGAATGCGAGACAGAATGTGTTGGAAATCACTGTGAAGGATTACTTATTTCCTTTGAAGGAAAATAGGAATTCTCATTTTTCAACTCTTCATTCCATCTACTTTATCTAAGAAGGAGGGGTATGATGAATGAAGTGATGTGCATTGGCTATACTTTGGTTACATTCTGCAAGTCTTCTGCAAGAAAACACAAAAAGCAGCATATATTTTTTTCTATGGCATTGAATGCTGATGAGACAAAACTTGATGCAACCACAAGCATTTGTTCTCCTATAAATATCCTCCAATTATAACTTCTCTGACTATATGGAGAGATGGGTTATTCTCTTACCATCAGATACCTTGGTGCTATCAAATGGTTTCAAGCTGATGAGATCAGTACTAAGATTTCTTGAAAAAATTTTGGAACGTATAGATATTTTTAATTTTTTAGCAATGTTAAAAAAATTACTTTAGTTTTCTGTTGTTTTTCAGATAGCTTTGTAGCTGCTACTAACAAAACACCTTTCTCTCTTTTGAAAACAAAATCCATGTTCATTGTAATAACTGCAGAGAACATAATTAGAGAACTGTCTAAATTTTTAAAATGCAATTCATGTCATATTACATTTGAAACACCATTACTTCAATGCTGATTATAGGGTTCAGTACATGTATAAGGGACTTTGAAATCTGACCACAAGTGCTCTGAGTTGATGCATTCTTCTCATCAGAGTTCATGAAACTAAGCAATGTGGTAAGACATTAATTACACAAATCTGTTTTAAAATCTTATTTCTGCCATAAATAGGAGAACTTAGAGAGTGCATTACCATTTGTTTGTTATTAGTGCATTTGGTTTGACCGCTTAGATGCTGTGACAATCCAAGAAGCTGGCAGAAGTTGCAGTTTGTGTGTGTTATACATTGCTTATTTTGGACAGAATTAGTTACAAGAATTCATTTTATTTATGTTGCTGAACAGCTAGAAAGCTCAGATCTTGCATGAGGATCCCACAACGTTAGATGCTGCCTGCACTAAAAAGGGAAATGAAGGGAAGGGTAAAGGAAAAGCATTCTTACTTTTTAGAAAGATAAAATAACTTACATTGAAAAAGGGAGATCAGTTCAAAGCAGATCCACTTAGACAAGGTAATGCAACCTTTTTCTGGTTGAGTTTTGAGTATTTCCAAGGATAGAGACCCCTTCCTCACAGAGAATAAGGTTTTCTTTCGATCTAATTAATGCATTTTGAAAAGGGTCTGGTTCCATCATCTCCACACCCTGCAATACACAGCCAAAGACGGCAACAGTCTCTCTCCTTTGCAGGCTGAGCAAGCCCCGCTCTCAGCCCCTCCATAAACTTGTGTTCTCTAGCCATCCTGATGATCCTCTGTTGAAATTGCTCCAGTCTGTCGATGTCTTTCTTGTACTGGAGAGCCCCAAATGGGATACAGGCCTCCAGATATGACCTCACAAGTGGTGAATAGAGGGAAGTCCAGTCTCCAGACCCGAATAGAGGTCTGGAGGCTGTTGGATTCTTCTGCAAAGGCACACTACTGGCTTGTGTTCAATTTGCTGTCTAGCAGGACCTCCAGATACTTTCTGAAGATCTGCTGTCTCCCAGAGAGGTCCAGTCTGAACTGCTGCATGAGGTTACTACATAACAGGTGAATACGTATTGAATGTCACGAAATATCTGTCAACCGACTTCACCAACTTGCAGAGGTACTTCTGATAGCAGCAGTGCCCTCCAGGGTACTGGCTTTTTCTGTTAGCTTTTTACCATCCAAGAACTTGCTGAGAATATGTTATGTTTCATCATTCAGGTTGTTAACGTGTATTTGTCAATATTGCTCCAATATCAGCCCCTGAGAGATGTCACTTCTAATCAGGCCCCAGTAGGACTTCGTAAATTGTTTGCAACCTCTGTGTCCAGGAATTCAGCCAGTTTTTACCTGTTTTATTCTCTCTCCTTATCTATTCCATATTTAACCATTTTGGCTATGGATGCGATGGGGGACCATCCATTGCAGTCTTATGACAAGCAAAATCCTGCAGGAGTTGACCCCAGGAGTAACAAGACACCAGAAGTTACCCAAAGCTGATCACTGAACAAGCTCCTAGATTTTTCCTGATTGTTCTTAAAGGAAAAGAAGTCAGGAATCTTTTGCAAAAATTGGTGCATTTCTGCTCACTTGTATCCTATTTTTCCATTTCTTATCTGGTACCTCAGAATAGGACCTTATGGAGTCCATTCTCCTTCTAAGATATTGTATTCAACCAAAACTCTGCCTGTGTCCTTTGGTGCCTTGGCCATTCTTCAGGGTCTCTCATTTGATCAATGGATAGATTTCAGACAACTTTGCCTCTGTGATCAGACAATTATATCCATTTCAGCTGAAATATTTGAAGGAGGCAATGGAAAACAACAGATAAAGATAAAAACGTAAGGGTGGAAATTGTAAATAATGAATGATATGATTAATATTACATAAAAATCACATAAGGTCACATAACTAAACATCATCAAATGTTTTTAATAGGTATCAGTTCTGACCTAATTTTTAAGAAAGGAGATAAAAAATCCTGAAACAAATTTTCGCTGCATATGTCTTGTGAACAATGGGATTAGACATGAAAGATTTGGGAAAAATTTGGGAACACTAGCCACTGTGATAGACAGCTGGTCCTTGGCAGGATGTTGTGCAATGCTCAGTATTTAAAATCAGAAAAAAATAATATCTGTTTATTTAAGTGGAGAAAGAGGAGCCAGGTAAAAAGCAAAACCAGCACGTTCCAGTGATCTAGCAGTGAACTAACAGGGCGAGCCATTCATTTCCTGTGATAGTTCTCTAGCAAATATTAATCTTGCAGATGATAAAATGGGGCTTAAATTCCCAAAGTGAATTTAAGGTTATTACTGTTTTAAAAAGTAGTATTTTTGAAGTGTTTTCTTCTTGTACTTTTCTTCTGTTATTGTACATTTCTTAGGACAATAGAATAGAGGTAAAATATATAATATATTCTGGAGATAAAATTAACACTTTTAATAATACTCAATGATTTCTGAGTTAGCAAAGAACTGTGCATGACAGGTATAAAATTGCACATGATAAGCAAATATAAAGGTTTTTTTTTAATTTTTTTGTTTTTCCTTAGTCTTGTTGATGTGAAAAGATTTTTTTTCATTTCAGTGTCCCAAATTCTTGTAATGTCTTTTATGGACTATACCTACTCTTCCTGCCCTTTTTTAAGACCCTTAAGTGATAATGGATTAAAATGTCCATAGTACTGTCATTTGAATTTCTCTTTGGTCACAGAATCATAGAGTAATTCAGGCTGAAAAGGACCTCAGGAGGTAGCTAGTCCAATCTCCTATTCAAAGCAGGATCAGCTCTGAAGTCAAAATAAGATGCTCAGGGCTTTATTCAATTGGGTTTTGAAAATATCCCCTGAAGTTACTTTGGTAATGATACTCTCCCAGAAAGCAAAAAAAATCTGAACTTGCTACAAAACTGATGACTGGATTAATTCCATTCCTATATAAACAATAGTCTCTTAAACCATAGTGTTAAAACAAATAAGATATTATAGGTTTCAGTAAGAGTCTCTGAATATATATTTTATGAACTTTAAAAACTTCCAATAACATTTTCTTATAAAATGTAAACATGACAAAATAGCTCTAGAAACAAAAGATTCTGCATCTTTACCCCTTCTAGGATTAAATTTAATTAGTTAAAATATACAAAAGTAACATCATGTGCAGAAAAGGCAACAATATAAAAGTTACTATATTTATATTTTTAAATTACTTAAAACAAGGGGTTTATATTTTATCCTCTTACATTCTGCACTGATTGGTTCTTTCTTCCTTTTCTAGCAGATCTCACCATGTGCTCCTTTTGAAATACATATTTTTCACTTCATACTACAGCCCTGTAACTTCAGTAGGGGAACTACCTGGGGTCTCCTTATTCTCCCTGAGACTGAGGAAACTAGAACATAGACAAAAGGCTTTGGTGGCCTGGCAGCATTTTTCAGGCTGTCTTTCATGACTTCTGGATTGTGACATCATTTAGGACAGTATGACGTTTAATTGTACAAGCAGTTCCCAGGCCAGTACTCTCTCATCCACGATTTACCAGCTGATTTCTTTTCTCAGTTACTGAACATGCTCCCAGCCAACTAACTTAAATTTTCACACAGTGGTTATATTCCCTGGAAGTCCATAATCATCTTCTTATCTTCCCCCTAACATCTTCCTTATGCCAAGCTGCTGTTTTCTAGCTTATCATCTTCTAATCAAACTGTCCTTGCAAACCATCCCATCTGTTGCCTTTCTGTTACAAAATTCAGTATCTGAGAAGGTTCAGAGGGGCCTACAATTCCTGAGTTACTAAGGAAATCTCCCTCCAACTTCATAAATGTTGGCTCGGGTTTCTGGCCTAGGCTCAGATCCCCTCAGAGATTTTAAGCAGTGCTCATAAAACGTGAGGGAGGTGGTTTGAAATTAGACTTGCGAAAAGGAAAAAAAAAACCAAAAAACAAACAAACAGAAAGAGATGAAGAAAAGACCTGGTACCAGTTCCTTCTTAAAAGTCTGTGTTTAAAGGTATCAGATATTTACTGGAACAGAGATGGGGCTTTGGAGCAGGTTTACACATAATTTCAGATATGAAATTGTTCTATATCCTGGTACTTGTGTGCATTTCAACAGTGACACTTGTGTGTCATTTAAATTTGAGCTTTGTGGGATACAGCACAGTATAGAAGGTGAGGAGAAGGCAGGGCCAATGTACCACTCACACAAATCTCAAATGAACCTCCTTGGTTTTATACTAAAATACATCATTCTGAAAACAACTGCATACATCATAAGAACATGTTTCAGTGTTCCACTAGCATTTTTTCAGAATCTGCTGTCTTCCTAATATTGGGGTAGATTGGTTTGGTGAAAAATATGCCTATCATATCACTCTTCTTATTGAATCCAATCACTGACCTCACCCTCTTTATGGCCTCTAGTATATTCTGCTGGCCTCTGTAATTAAAATAAGATAGCTTTTTGCTCTTGTTGTCTTTTTTTCAGTTTTAGAAGGTAAATATCTTCTTTCAGCTGGTCATTAAACCTTGCTTCCATCACCGTTGATGGATTTTTTGAGCATATATTTTCTGCTTGATAGTCTTGGGATTAATTTCCTGTAAACATTCATAAAACTATCCCAATTTCCCCTTAAAATTCCTGTTTAAAACCCTTCTCTTTTAGGAATAGAAGATATCTGAAAATTATTAGCTTGGTCTAAATTCATGCTTCTCATACCTGGACATTGTCCAGGCCAGCTGACACTTCCTTACTGTCTCCCTGGTTGTCTTTTTATATATATTTAATGTCTCTTGTCCCCTTCCAAGACATTTCATACACACACACATACATAAACAAACATGTACTCCAATTAAAATCACTGTAGTGCTAAAGAACCTAATTGCTCTGTTTTCAGAACACTTAGCCTGGTCACCTGACACAGGTCATCATTCATCTCCTAAGAATTGCAATGGTCAGGTCAAAAGAATCTCAGTCCTTACACTTTTCTATTAGACCCCATTGTAAGAGGTATGAGACGCAAGACTAGACCACCCCTTAAAGGTCCCAAGAAAAATATGATTCTTTATTAAGAAAATAATAGCACTAATTACGTGATCCCATTCTGAAGAATGACATTGCTCTAATGCATTTCCAGCAATCACAGTATAGAAGGTGAGGAGAAGGCAGGGCCAACGTACCACACACACAAATCTCAAATGAACCTCCTTGCTTTTGTACTAAAATACCCAATAAAATTGAATTTCCTTATGAACGTGAGGGATTTTTGCATTTACACTAAATTGTAAAACACAGCATCAGTTGAATGTATTCTTTCATCCAGACGCCACACATTAAAACCTGAAAGTTTTTTCTGTGCCAAAATTAGGACACACAGTGGGAATCATTTCATAGGCATGAATCTGTTTATAAATTGGAATACTAAAAAATGCAATCAGTAGTACCTTCTCCTTAATACTGTGTTTGTCACTGAATATTCAGAAACTGATACAGACTTAGTCAATTGGCAATAGAATACGTCAAATACATTTATTTCAAATGTCTTTTACTTAAAGCTAGGTGTCTAAACTTATGCCTATCAAATGCATATCCACATCTCTATTTTCTAAAATTAAAACAATAATCCTGGAAAGCATCTGGACTTCCGAGGTCATAAAAGTCAATAGGAGTCTATGTATTGATTTTCTAGTTTGGGTCAAGACCTGGGCATATGACATCACAGGTTGGATTTTATAGCTTGTGTATATTTTCGGCTCAGTTATCTGCTACCAGTAGCTGCCTTGCAGTAAATACGGAAACCTATAGTAGGATTCTTGTGCTTTGATCAGAAATACATCTGCATATCAGTCAAGCAAAAGTAGAACGTGGTTTGATTAAAAGATGTTCCAAAAAGAGAAATATTTTGAAAACTTGAATTTTACCAGTGTAATTTTTTCATAAGCTCTTATATGGAAAACTAATCAAAAGGATCTTGGAACATAGCATGCTTTCATGCTGGTCCCAAAGAAAAAGGAATCAAACTAATTACAAAGATTTACTAGGCAATGGCACGCCTGCACAGTACAGTGAAACAGCTACACACAGATAGCAAACAGCCCTTAAGTGAACCAGCTCAAACATGGGACAGCCAGCAAACGTACTGGACTGTGTGGAGCAGTAGCTGTGTGCTGCTCCCAGACACGAGCTGACTCCAGAAACAAAGATTTCTCCGGTGCAAGGGAAGCTGTTACTGTGCTTGGAACCAGCTGGAAACCTGTTGAACCATTCTTCTAACTGAAACATGTTTAACTTAAATTGAAAATTTTTAATGTGTGAACATTTTGGTTTTGTAAAAGAAAAAATTATGTCAGAATAACTAAAATTAATTTTTTGCTGACGTTCATTTAGTAATTTCTTATCTGTATTGGTCTGACATTTTGCTTAATACACAAAAAACATTTAATTCTAGTAGTTTATATTTGCTTTTTACCTTATGGTGTCTGGGTTTTGACTTTTTTATTCTCTGATGGTTAACTCTCTGACTGAGATTGGTTCTCATTATGTAGTATGGAAGATACAGTGTGAGAAGATATACTAGTTCACAGAAAACAGGGACTAAAACTCCAGATTTTGAATTCTATGAGCCCATAAGATTTAACATACATCCATTGACACATCTGTGTTTTTTTAGATCATTTCAAACATTTTTCGATTTTAGAAAATTTGACCTTACAAAATTTTTATTTTTCAGTGTGTTCAAAAATGTCTCTTATCCCAGTATAGGATAAGACCACATCCTGAAATTTTTTAAATGGTCAGTGGATCAAAAATTTGAAATAATTCTCTCTCATTTGACATACAGGATTAATTTTTCCCACTGTAATTTTAAACCCTATTTTCTTAAAAGTTCTAAAATATCACAAATAATGTCACAAATTTATTAGCTTTACTGGAAGTTGAACATAAGCATACCAAGTCACAACAATTTAGCTTTCATTAAATGTCCCAATTCTGCTAGTTATGAAGGTGCATTTTTCACAGGTGATATATAAATCTCCCAGGACAATTAAATAACGGGATTGAGAAATATCTGGTCAGTAGAGTAACTCCCTTGCTAAAATATGATGGATGTTTTTTACCCACAAAATACAAGGATGTATGAAATCTCTGTCATAAAAATTATCAACCTGGAATGGCTTAAATTTAAAATATCTTTCCTGAGTATTTCCAATATGGTCGTAATCAGTTTCACAAAGCTGAAAATTTAATTGTAAAAGTAATATCTTTTTTTTGTGGAAAATTATGCTGTTCGAGGACAGTTTATTCCTAGACATGAAGTGCATCACTGCAAATGCTACTTCTTGAGGTGCTTGCATTTACTGATCATTTTGTACTGTTTCTCAGACATCTCTGTCTGCTTTTACATACACTGGTTGATATATATCTGTAGTCCTGAACTAAATTGATTTACCTAACTGTATGAAGAGAAATATTGTTCACTTAGAATGAGGGAAAGGCTGTGGATGTTGTCTATCCAGATTTTAGTAAAGTGTTTGACAGTCTCCCACAGCATTCTCCTTGAACAAATGCACTCTTCACTGAGTGAAAAACTGGCTGGGTGGCTGAGCTGAAAGAGTGATAGTAAACGAAACTAAATCCAATCAGTGGCTGGTCATCTCACCTCTGTGGTGTTCTCCATGGCTCAGTATTTGGGCTAGTCCTGTTTAACATCTTTATCGATGATCTGAACAAGGGATTTGAGTACATTCTCAGTAAGTTGGCAGATGACACTATGCTAGGAGGGAGTGATGATCTGCTGGAGGGTGGGAAGGCTCTACAGAGAGCTCTGGACAGCCTGAAAGTTGCCCTTTCACAAGGCTAAGGGCAACTGCATGAAATTCACCAAGGCAAAGTGCTGCATCCTGCACTTGGGTCACAACAACCCCAGGATATGCTACAGGCTTGGGTATGGGTGGTTGAGAGATGCTCAGCAGAAAGGGACTTGGGGGTGCTGGTTGACAGTCAGCTGGATAAGAGTCAGTGTCTTCAGCGGTGTGTCCAGGTGACCCAGAAGGCCAATGGCATCCTGGCCTGTATCAAAGATAGTGTGACCAGCAGGACCAGGGAAGTGATTGTCCCTCTGTACTCACTGGTGAGTCCACACCTTGAATTCTGTGTTCACTCTTAGGCCACTCACTTCAGAAAAGAAATTGAGGTGCTGGAACATGTCCAGAGGACAACGAAGCTGGTGAATGGTCTAGAGCACAAATCTTATGAGGAGCAGCTGGGGTTATTTAGTCTGGAGAAGAGGAGGCCCAGGGGAGAATCACAGAATCAACTAGGTTGGAAAAGACCTCTGAGATCATTGAGTCTAACATTTGACCTAACACCAGCTACCTGAAAGGAGGTTGTTGTGAGGTGGGGGTTGGTATCTTTTGCCGTGTCTCAAGTGAAAGGATGAGAGAAAATCGCCCTAAGTTGCCATTCCTGGGAAGGTTCAGATCAAATATTAGCAAAAATATTTTCACTAAAAAAATTTTCAGGCACTTGCATAAGTTGCCCAGAGAGGTTGTGGAGTCACTGCCTCTGGAAGTATTCAAGATACATCTTGATATGGCACTTGGGATATGGTTTAGGAGTGATTATAGTGGTGCAAGATTGATGGTTGGAATAGATGATCTTGAAGGTCTCTTCCAACCTTGATGATTATATGATTCTGTGATTCTGTGACTGAGCTACTGGGCTACTCTGGTAATGTGTTTTCCTTTGAGTATCATGTTCTGTATTTTATATTTTCTCAACATATTTGTCTGTATCAAGAAATTAGCATTCATCGCTCATTAGTTTGAAGATTAACTTTCATGAAAACTATATGAATGGTTAAGTCACCTTGGTTCAAAATAATTTCTTACTCTAAAAGTATTTGGGATTTATTAGATCATGCAGGCCTAGTGGAATACTCAGCAAATTCATGTTATTGTACAGTAGACCTTCATCAGTTGGATTTATTTTTCTCTTTAATCACTAGCAATCACTTAAATCATTACTTAAATTTTCATTTTTTGAACAGAGACACTGTTTTTATACACATGATAGCTTTAAAACTGCAGTATTGGAAAAATCAGAGTTTCTCAACTATGTGAGATTTAGATTGCTCATTGAAATAAAATGACAGACAAAATTATTACTATTATTTCTTCAAAGTCATTTTTCCATTTTCTGTTGGCTATTTGATATAGCACATTCTAGGGAAGACTCAAATAAAAGTGGAGATTTACAGCAATTTAACATTTTAGATTTTTACTTTTCCTTAGAATCATAGCAGTAGTTGTGAATCTGTATCCCTTCTTCCAGAACACTTTTTAAATAGTTCATCTTTATGATTAATTTTAAAGCCCTTCCCACATTTTTTAAAAAACTTGAATTATACCATGTCAGTTTTTCATATAGATTTAACTCTCTTATCTCTAGGTTATAATAGCTGTCTTTGTACAGTGAACTGCATGCAACTGAAGGGCAGCTTTTCTAAAACAAAAGGGAACAAGGACAAGTGATGGATATGATTCCTGGTCCACAAAGTTTGTAGATAAAGCTCATTTAAGTCAAATTCCCAGCACAACCTGCAATCTTCAAAACTAATGGGCAGGTACTATGTATATGATTTTTCCAATAGCTATGTTTTTTTAAGACCCTCAGTCTTTTAAGGTATTAAAAAAAAAATCAGCTTCTGTGAATGCTAAGATGCCACTGTCTTGAGGAAGCCGAGTGGTTGGTTGTTTAACTCACTCAAAATTCTGTCAGGTATTTCTTCATCTCAACTACCTAATATGTCAGGTTTTCAAAATTAAAGTACTGGGAAGAAAACAACAAAATGCAGATGTAACTATGGCTTTTCTTCAGAACAGACTAAGGAGAAGGAAGCAAATTACCTACCATGTTTGACTACTGATTATTCAAACTATTGATCAGACTATTGGTCTATTAAAGGAAAATACAGGAGCCAAGTGGATTTTAAGGTCTAGCTTTCACTGTCTTAAAGTATCTTAACCATGATAGTACAGTAATCATCTTCTTTTTTATTTTTTTTTCTTTTTGTGAAGATAGTCTTAAACTTTTCTATTGAAGCTGTTACATTCTAATTGAGAAAACTTAATGATTTTGTGATAGAGCAGGGGCAACCGAATCCTCATGAGAATGATTATGACACTCCCATTTGTATTCATTGGTTATTTGACATACTCTACAAAGTAAATCTTTACAGCAAGAATAAGAACTCAGGTCTCTTAATTACATGACTTATCGTGAGAGCAGAGAGATGTGTTTATTACTGAAATGGTCTGTGTAATTATGCAAAAATATCTCTACACATCTAGGCCTGAGCTGTGAAACACAAATCTTTTTAGCACTCTCAGCCAACAAAAGATTGTCCTTTCCTTATGCTTTATGAAAAACCACTCCAAGAGACAGGATATAATTATAAGATATAAGCAAAATTTTGGATAATCAGTGACAAGATCCACATATTTCTCTTCTTTTCTCCCTCCATCACTAGAAAGCAAGAAAGAAATGTGATTTTACTGTTCTGCTACCAAATGACAGTTATCAAAGTAATCCACTGTTAGAAATTTAGTGTGGATACTATCCTAATGCATTCTCATGACTCATGAGAATATATACTTTATGTGAAATTTCATGGAAGTACGTGAGTTACATCTTAAAAGGACAGGGAACTGCTAAGCAGGAAGAAAAGGTTTCTTCCTTTCACACGGCTTAGGAGCAAAACAAGGAAACAAGGAAAAGGGGGAAAAAATGTAAATATTTAGTTTGTAGTTGTGAAGAAAGTCCTATTCAAACATAATATTTGAAATGAGCAAGCATTAAATTACATCATTGTGTAAATACTTCCTTTACAAAAATTGTTTTAGATAATGCAGAGCCTTCAGCTTATGTAAGGCACTAACCTATGCCTCTCTATATTGTAATATATACTTAGAAAGACATACTATTTCTTGGAACATCAAATATAACAGTTCCAACCCATAGAGATTGCAACTAAATTCCTTTCCAACCTGCTTCATCACAATTCTAAGTTTCTTCCCAGAGTTTATTTTCAAAAGAATTTGAAAAGAGTGAAAAAAAGGCTTTGTGACTTCCATTAGTCTTGGGAACCAAGGATTCTGTGTGGATCTGGATTATCAAGTACTACATTTGCCTTGAAAGGTACAAGACAAAGATATAGAACATGGTAGAAACAACATCTGTGCTCCATTCAACATCTTGCAATGACCTCTTCTGCACATGTCAGTCCTAAAAAAGGACAAGAAAATGATATACTAACACTTTTTTGATAATGCCATAGATTCTGGTGATTTGTAGTTTCTGATTTCCTTTAGCAGAATGTAGTAGTTCGGGTTTAATAACCTTTGATTTGTTTATATTTCATAAGTTTTTCCTCATTGGTTTTTAGATCCAAATCAAATCTTCAATGGTAGAATTTCATACAAAGTATTTGCCTCGAAACTGGATGACAACTTTTAAGGATAACTCAGCTTTTGTATTCATAATTGTTGATCTATGTATAAATACATACTTATGTTTATCCAGTATGTTTTCTTCGCTCCTCTACAGCTTGCTTTATTTTTGTCTTCTTATTTGTCCTAGTTAGAACAGCTGGGACCAGTTCATCACTGTATGGGTGTAACTTGCCTTCCATGCCATTTCCCAGAAACTGTTATCAATAGACCATTTACACCATCTGCCCAGAGCAGCCTTTCTCCTCAGGCTGTAAACTGGGTGTTAAGAGGCCTGTGAGACAGGAGGATGCTCCTGTCCTCACACCCATGTGGACCTCCCTGCCCTGAGGGAGGTACTGGGCATTCCTGCCTGAACCTGAGGGTATATAATCTGGGCGTCTTGGGACTTTTTTAACCACTTGTGGGATCCAGAGAAAGACTGCAGACCACCACTCTCAACCAGACTGCAGACCACCACTCTCAACCAGACTGCAACCACTACTCTCGACCGGACTGCAATCACCACTCTTGACCAGCCTGCAACAGCACTCTCACCATCAAGTTTTTCCCTCTCCTTTTACTTTGGACTCAGGGGGCCCAACGAACACCACTCTGTTCATGCCCCAGGGTGCTGGGTTATACATTTGGGTTTTGTGGGCTAAAACCAACTGTTTGTCTGTATAATCGTATTTATTGTATTATTTTATTAAATTGTTATTCTGACTTATAATCTCTTCTTTGAGTTGGGTTCATTTCCCCTGCCGATTTACCTTTAAACCAGCACACTATTAAAATACCAAATCATATTTAAGCCTGCCTGATCTCAAATTTCTTTGTTACTTCCCTATGCACACAGAGAATAGAGCAATAGTACTCTATGAGTATACAGAGTACCTTTAGTGCTTCCTCAGTCATATCAGTGTCTTTCTCTATCCCACCCACAATCTCCACAGAAAATCCACTAATAAATATTTTATTTTCACCCGTGCTACATCACTGCTGAGGACCATGTTACTTTTTTCCTTAGTCCATTCATTCACACAGAACAGTTGCTTACTATATACAGAATGCTAATAAATCCCATCTCATTGCACAACCACTCACTTTTGCTCTTAAAAATGTTTTTTACTACTCTTGAGGGCATTATCATGACTTTTTTGTTGAAAAAAAAGATGCATTAAGACATTGCCAGAAACAATTGTAAGGAAAACAGGACTTAACTACTTCCATTCCTTAGATGAACAGGAAAAACAAAAAAGAAACTGCAGACTCCTATGTTGCTAAAAACATCATCTTTCAAAAATGTGGAAACTCATAACTAAGAACATTAGTTACTGGAATCTTCCCATAAAATATGTGATAGACAACAGCAAACTCTGTCTTCATTCCATCATTCTTTGTTTTTTTTTTAATTTCAAGAGCAGAATTTACTGAGTCATTTAGGGCATTAACTGACTAAATTTCTACCAAGAAGCCTACAATTTATTGAAGTGAAATTCAAGTCTAAATAGTACTCAATCAGGCTCTTACACCTAGACAGCTATCACACAGCAGTAGTCAATGGGATTGGATAGAGAGAGAGACAAAGAGAGAGAGAGAGAGAGAGAGAGAGGGAGGGAGATGGATGGATGACTGGCAGTAGGTCATAAATTGCATTTGTACCTCAGTATAACATTACGGCTTACATCTTTTCTTTAATGGTTTGTTTAACCTTTCAGGATATAAGAAATTGCTCATTTTGTTAAATCTCTCTTTTCCTTTCTAGTAAGCACATAGAATTTTGGTATTCTCTTTGTTATAGTCTTTTTTCAAAAAGGTTGTATCCAAGGAAATATAATTTCTCCCTCAATTAGTTTTCATGGTTTAACCCAGCAGGCAGCTAATCACAACAACCATTAGCTCAGTGCACACTCTTGGTGGGATAGGGAAAGAATTCGGAGCATAAAAAGTTAACATTCATGGGTTGAGATAAAGAGATTTAATAGGACAGAAAAAAATTGGCAATTGCCAATACAATTGCTCACCACCTGCTGACTAATGCCCAGCCAGTTCCCCAGCAGCAGTAGTCCCTGGCGAGCTTTCCCCCTGGTTTATATACTCAGTGTGCTGTTAGTATACTATGATAGTAGTATCTATGTATCTATGTAGTATCATGTATACTATTCGTAGATATAGTATGGAATATCCCTTTGACCAGCAGGGGTCAGCTGTCCTGGCTGTGTTTCCTCTCAGGCTCTTGTGAACCCCCAGCCTCCTCACTGACTTCTTCATTTGTCAAAGGGAGAAAAAATTCTCAACATATATTTGGCTATAAATACATAATACAGATGCTCAACAGCTCACACAGTACAGTCTAGGTGCATCACTGACTGCCTTTGCTATTCACTTTTCCCAGACAAGGTCTATGCAAGTCAGTCATACACATTTCCAGAAACCTGTTTGCTCTGTGAGAAACAACAGGTCCTTAGAAAGGAAGAGATGCAAACTAACAAACATATGTTTAACTCCAACAAGAAACAAGGTATTTTATAAGCCACCCTAATGAGAGTCATTGTGTAAGAGTGAAAAAATCATTGATGTTTTTGTTTCAATGGGCATTTAATGTGGCTGCTAGACAAATGACTGCCATATAGAAGAGGGCTTTTCTTAGTGACAACATGCAGTATTGAAAATTAGGAAAAAAAGTAGACATGGTATTTGTAGGAACTGAGAAACCAAGACTAAAAGTGGATGGTAGTGTAGATGCTGGCCAGTAAATATGATTTTGTTCCTACAAATAAAAGGCTGTTATCCAGCCTGACAGTGCAGTGTCTCAGAACTTACCCACACTTGCCTTGTCCTGACCTGATTTTATCTCATTTTAACAACTGTTGAGCTGCCATTCCCTAGCCTGTTTTAAGCAATCATTGACAGTCCCTGTACACCACACCCTTTGTCAAATGAGGCTGGGGAAAGCAATTGTACCCTTTTCAAACTTTATCTATAAACCAATGAGGAAGCATCAAAATGTGTTTATGGTGGTAAACCTGAAGGTATTTAAGAAGAGATTGGATGTGGTGTTTTCTGCCACGGTCTAGTTGACAAGGTGGTGTCAGGTCAAAGGTTGGACTTGATGATCTCAGAGGTTTTTTCCACCCTAGTTGATTCTGTGATTCTGTGTTTAAAAACATAAATTAGAAAAACTAAAGCAAGTAAAAAATAAACAAAACCACAAAAAACCTCCACAACCTAGTCCTCCTATGCAAGGATCTTAGGATATAGACACTCATTCATTGCATTGTCCCTCCCATTTCTGCTACAGGAGGAGCGAATTCTGGCTTAGGATCCAGAGGAGCATTGGACAGGTAATAAAAGCACCAGAGAAAAGGGGTAGAAACTAGAAAGGGCCTTTCTTGTAACCCTGTTAGAAATAGTTAATTTATTCTAGTAGTGAATTGTAATTGAACATTTCCAGGAATGGTATTCCACAGTATCTCTGGGCAACATGTTCCAGTGCCTCACTAACTTCCTTGTAAAGAATTTCTTCTTTATATCTAATGTAAACCCACCCTTCTTACCCCCCGAGATTAGCTCAGTTGGTTGAAGCATGGTGTTAATAACATCGAGGTTGTGGGTTTGATCCCCCAGCTCAGAATATTCTGTGATTCCTTCAGTTTAAACAATTGCCTCTTGTCCTGTCACTACCTGCCTTGGTAAAAAATCTTTCTCCATCTTTCTTATAAGCCCATTTTATATAGTGAAAGGCCAAAATAAGATCTCCCCAGAGCCTTCTCTTCTCCAGGCTAAAAAACCTCCACCCTCTCAGCTTCTCTTCATAGGAGAGGTGTTCCAGTCCTCTGACCTTCTCTACCAGGACTGTGTCCTTCTTATGTTGGGGGCCCCAAAGCTGGATGCAGTACTCCAGGTAGAGTCACACAAGAGTGGAGTAGAGGGGTAGAATCACCTCCATCAATCTGTTAGCCATGCTTCTTTAAATAGAGCCCAGGATACTATTGGGTTTCTGGACTGCAAACTCACATTACCACATCATGTTCAATTTTTTGTCCACCAGCATCCCCAAGTCCCTCTCTACAGGGTTTCTCTCAATCAGTTCATTCCCCAGACTCCAATGGTATTGGGGATTGCCCTTAGTCCAGGGAGAGGACCTTGCACTTGACCTTATTGAATGTCATGAGGTCAAATAGAAAAGCGAAGAGATGCAAGTTCAGTGAGGTAGCCTGGACAAAGTGCTTGATTACTACATTAAAAGCTTCTGTAGTAAGAGTTTTACAGAAAAAAAAATTCAAAACCAGATAATCAGAACTTTGGTTAAATGCTTGTGTATGTAAATTATTTACATAAAATATTAAATATATGTTAATAGCAGCTCTAACAAGACTTAAGGATATACTTAAACTGCTTAGGCCTGGCAAAAAGAGTGAGCTAACAGTTCAAAAAAAGAAAAAGTAACCCTCACTCAGAAAAATGAAAAAAATACCTGCAGTTATATAGATTCTACAGCTGATTAAATTATAACCATTTTTTCAACTGAATTGAACCATCAAAGAAATAAGAATTTATATCCACAGTCTAAAATCTAGAAAGTAATTAAGAGATAAAGATGTACATCTTAAGGCATACATGTATTAGACATGAAACCAGGTTAAAGATGAAAAAATGTTACGAATAACTCAGAGGAGGAAGAGGATGCCTAGTCATCAGTCCCAAAACCTTGCAGTTTCTAGCAAGTTTTGTCTTCAGAATTGATGGAGATCTTTAGGCAGGTGGCATTTCCTGAAGTATCTCAGGGAGCTAGCTCAAAAATACTGCGGAGGCATCTGGTTGTTGCATTTAAGCAAGACCTGCATTTCATATTTGTTTTGCTTGTAATCTTTTGCCTCTCTTCCTAAATAAATCTTTTTTGTTTACTATTAGGTTGTCTGATGTGAAGAAACACTGTAAGTCAGCACCAGGGGATTTAAAGACTACGCCTTGTAGGGCTGCTGGAAATTGTTATCAAAGAAGCCAGCTTGATAGGCCGTTTCAGGGATGCTCTAGAGCATATATAAAGATATAGAAGGCAGATGACTATTAACTAGGTAATAAAGCTTAATAAATTTGTAGGATTTTTTTGGTTTTACCTGTTCTGTTAAGGGGTTTTAGCTCTTTGCCTTCTTGCTGAGGTGGGTAGTTGGTTGGTTTTTTTGTTTTTTGGTTTTTGGGGTTTTTTATTCAGCTTGGGAGGGAGGACAGCCCAGGATAAATTAGAATAATGCAAACTTCAGTGGTCTGTATGAATGCCTTTGACATCTATATGAAGTCGCATGTTATGACTGGATAACTAAGTAGGAAAAACAGGTAGGTGAAGCTGAGAATAAGGAGTGTTGGCTTGTACAATGTCAAGTTTGTATATGAATCTTCTTATAAGTCCAAAGCTAGTACCGTTCTTGGAAGAACTAGTTACCTCTAAGGTTCTTGGTCTACTTTTAACCATCTATGAGGTATGGGGAATAGTAAAAACATCTAGTCTTTTTTCAAAGTAGAAAAGAGCATTTATATTAGTTTTGATGTAAACTTCTCCCAGCTGAAAGGCCAAGCAGCTTAAAATCAAGGCTGATCCCGATAGAAACTGTGAGATGCTAATGATGCTAACTTGAACATAGCAGTTGAGGTGAGGCTGCTTTGCAGAAAGTCTGAATACCATGTTTTTCTCTTGTACCCAAAACTGTTTGTATATGGTTGAAAAAACAGTTAATATTTACTTAAATCAGCTTGTTTCAAATGCTGGGAACTGACTGACAAGGGGCAAAAGTAGGGTCAAACGCAGACACAAGGACTATTATAGACCTGTTTGCTGTGACTGGTACAGATGATACTTTCTGACTCTGTCGGCTGAACACTTACTAGGGGTGAAGCCCAGCTGTGATACTCCTGTGTTTCCTCTCTACTAAGCTTCCAATAGATCATTACTTATAAATAACAGTCTTTTAGCCTGATTTTGGAGGGATCCCAAGGCAGTCTCAGATAGTTCCCACAGATGCTTTTCTGGATATGCTGTGTCTAGGCCTAAGAGGGAAATGGGCATAAGAATCCCGTAGAACTGATTGACTCAGCAGAACTAACGTCTTTATGTTTCTATTCCTTTTTGTCGATGCTACAAAAAAGTCACGGATGGATGCTGCGTAAGATGTTTCATCTGCTTGGATTCAAGGAGTACATCGTAAAAATCCAGTCCACAAAGCATTTATTATAGTGTACTCTTGCACCCTCAGCAACAGCATTCTTGTGTCTCACTTTTGTAATCCATTCATGGTATTATTCTTATGTGTAAGTGTTTCTTATCAAATCCAGATGTTGCACAATCTCTTGTCATAAACTTGCCAAGACATCTGATGCTAGAGCTGTGATGGCGTCCGTCTTCTATCCACAAACACATTAATACATTGCTCTCCTAATCATACAGCTGAGCACCTTTTTAACTCACATTCATACTAAACCAACTTCTACAAAATAGTAGTTTTGAGAGCCCCTTTTTTCTTTGGTGTTGTTCTTGTTGTAGCACATCAAGCACAGATGGTTTGATACTGGGGAATGACTTGCTTAGCTAGAAATTAGGCCGGTAAGGGTGACCCACTGGGTAGTCCTGACGCAAAGTTTCAACTAGTTTAAAGACAGGGCTGCCATGTGTATCTTGTCAGTATGTCCCTTGTACACTGTGTGAAGAAAGGTCAGGTACAGTACAGTGATTTGCAGTCAGCTTTTAGACAGCTGTTCAAAGACAATGTTCTCATAGTACTGATGTTTTACCCCCTTGAAATCAGTGAACTTAGAACCCTGCTGAATTTCTTCAGTGGCGACCTGCATCTTGAAGTGTTTAAGAATCTGACTCTGAATTAGTAAATTCATTTAATAAATAATACAAATAAACCAGCTATGCTTTTCTCAGAACAAAGCAGATATTTCTGCCCTCTTTAATAAATGTTACATCACCAGTGAGCAGCAAAAAAAGTCCCTTTGAAAAAAAAATAGTATTTTTCCTTTTTTATTTGAAACTGTAATATTGCATTTCTGGCACAATGGGATGCTGTTCAAAGAAGAAAATCAATGGTACTTCCCGTATCACTCTGTCACTCAGAAATCTGCCCTTCAGGAAAAACTTATTTTTTCCAAATTTTTAGTGTAAATGAAATCCAGAGCAACCAGCAAAAAGAACCGGCAATACTGTCCTGCAGTAATGTAATATAGTTAGTTTCCCATCTCTGTTGGAAACTCTGTACTAAACTTAGAACTCCAGTTTTCATGTTATCCAGATTTTTTTTCTTTAATATTTTTACTGCCTTTTCCATTGAACTCTCTCTTGCTGAGATGGTAGATTACTCCCCCACTGAGAGTCTCTGGCTTATGCTTTTATTTACCTATCTGTCCATCTAGTTATACATTTGTGGCTATGCAATATATAGAAACATAAACCAAGGAGTTTTCATATTGAGTTCTTATGTAATATATTGAATTCACACATTTTGTTATATGGCTTTTATTACCTTAAGCTAGCACAAAGGAAACAAGGGGTTAAAGGGAGAATTTTTAGTCTGATCAACTACAGACATTTCATTTTTTAACTATTACATTTTCCTTAGCATCTTTTGTCCCTTCATCATCTTGAAGAAATTTTTGGATACCTTTATATTTGAAGGTGTTGACAGTGAGTACAGCTGTTTATGTACCTGTTACGGTTTTTTTTCTGTTTAGTACACAGCTATTTCTGAAAAGTACAAGAACTAAGCAAAGCCCAGAAAAAGTGACCTTTACATTGTAACTTCACATAGAAACCCCCAGGAGTAAAAATATGATTCCTCTGTGTTATCCATGTAATTGCACACATTCCATCAGATGACACATAGGAGCAAAGTGATTAACTGGTATTTTTTATTATATTGCATGTATTACAAAGATTGGCTATTACATAACTTTTTGAACTATATTTCTTAGCGTGAAAACATACACTGATTTATTTATTTAGCCTCTGTTGGCATGTGAGCTCAGACCTGTGCAAGTCCTCATTCTTGGAGTAGATTGTCCTTATGAAATTGTTTTAAGTCTGATAATACTAAAGGAAAAGAATGGCACATCTGATGATTTATTCTCTTAATATAGAACTCATGTATATCAACAGAATAATGTCACTTTTACATAATTGTTAATAATAGTATAGGATCCAAATTTAGGCAAGTCAATAAAATGCAAATGTTTATTAACCCTAATAATGTAAATCAGTTATAAAAATGTGCAAGTCTCAAGATTTCAGCTAAAACAACTGAGAAATTGAACAAGTTCGAATGTCAGTCTACAGGGTATCATTTTATTACTTGCAGACTTTTATAAACTCAACCTCTTGCAAAATAGTAAAGTTAATTGGAAAGTAAAGATGGAGAACATTCCTCATAAGCATATTTTGCCCTTTCCTCTACAATTTTTAACGGGAAATCTACATTTTTTTGTCAAATCTAAAAGCCCAAACACTTATTTTTCTTCTTTAGGAAACAGAAACCTAGACATTTTTGTTCATAAAATTCAGAGATTTTTATATGTGTTGGCTAAAGATTCAGCATTCTTGCTAAAATTACGTGTTGGTCAAAAGAGTGTCTGAGGAAAGTATGAACTCTTTTCATTTAATTGAAAATTAATTTAACTATTGAAAAACTATCGATAGAATATATTTTTTAGCACAAATAATAAGCCAAATACTGTGTGATTTAGGTTGCCCACCCAAAGGAGCAACCACTTATTCATTTTTCTGCCATCAAACATAGTTTTGAAAGTATTTAACGACAGTCGTCACCAGGATAATAAGTTTTCATGTTCTGCAATTCTATTCTGAATTTTTAAAGAGCCTTTGAATCATTTTCCTTATTTCTCTGCAGCTGAAATACTTCAGGGAAAATATGGGCTCGAAAAGGGAGAAAAAAAAAAGCAAGTCATTATAAGGAGATTTTTGGTTGCACACAAACATCAGTTTGGTGTTTCATTTTGTTTTAAGGGGAATACTATGACCTTAGGAAGCAAAGGGATTTCTGAGTTTTTAGGTTATGTAATTATCTAAAGTCCACAGAAGAAGCCTGAGTTGCCTGAAACTTGTGTTTTGCAGCTATAAAAGAAGTAACAATTTGATTTTTTCCTAAAGAAACATTTAAAATGTAACAGTAACTCAGTTTATGAAAGTACAAATATTAAATCTCACATTTAAAAAAACCACTTCCCTATTTTGACCTTGAGAAACATTTCACTGTGTGGTCTGTACAGGTACTTCTGGTCAAATTACAATAATGAGGCAGATTTCCTCTCTACTTTGTACTGTGAATAGGGAATGCAATTAATGTGGAAACAAACTGGGAGTCATCCTGTATAAAGCAATGTACTTTATTACAGGATGCTGCAATAGATACGAATTCATGTAATGAATTGTTATTGACACACATTCACCCATTCTGCCTCATGGAATGAAGGTTGGATAAACCACGTTTCCACACCCAGCCAATATAACTGTAATGTATACTGTAGCTTTGGGAACATCTGTGCACCAACTTTGTCATGCTAATAAAGATTAAAGATCAAAATGCTTAAATCATTTACCTGTTTTACACCAGAGGGAAACAGGTGCTGACAGTAGTACAAAGCTAGCTAAAATAAACAGGGTATAGAGGACAACAAGAAATTCCTGTGAAAGTCATTGAATATTCCAGATATCATTGTATGATTATAATCTGAAAAAAAACCAACCACCAACAACCTGACCAGTTTAGTGTCCTGTAAAATAAATGGCAATCTTTCCTTTGAACAATGTACCTGTCCCATACTGCACAGTGTGTATATGCCATTGCATTGGTTCAATTTTAAAAGCCATACCCATTTCAAATGATATGAAATTGAAATCTAAAAGGAAATGCAGAATTGTAGTATATGTAGAAGAAAATTTTATTAGACTTTAGAAATAGTTAATAAAATGCAGTCTTGAAATAGAAGATAGATTTGCAAAACAGAAATATGAGATAAGACTTTTGTCTCAATCAAGAGGACTTTTCCAAAAAGTGTGAAATGTGACGGAGAACAGGGTTACATTTTTATATAATTTTTAACAACTTGGAAAAAAGAGTACTAAAGTCACAAAGTTGCCTTTAATGTTATTTTCAATATTCCATCATGATTTTTATCAGTCATCTCCCTTTATAACAAGTCCTTTTTTCTCTTTCCATGTTGGAGCCAATCTTACTACAAAGTAAAACAGATCTTTATTTCCTTTTTCATTTTTAGCACAGTCAAATAGTGAGTAGAAACATACCATCTGAGACTGATATGCTCCCATCCTCTCTTTTTTATTTTGTAAAATGAGATGTCAATAAAACCTTAAATCATTTCAAAGTGTTAGGTAGAGAAAAGCGAGCTATCTTAGGTGCTAAACATAATAGGAAAATCACAAGCCATATTTTAAAAAACATCAATTTTCAACTGGTTTTACAAGGACTAGGCAAGGAAGGTGAAAATAAAATAATGTTCAAAAAAAAAATATTTGAAGGAAGACTTCTTTTAGCAAGGAGGAAAAAAGCTAGAACAATAAAAACCAAGTTTTTTTAATAGATGTGGGGGAGGTACTTGCAAGCAGTTGAAAAGAATTGGAAAATGAGAAATCACAGGGTGAAAAAAGTTTAAAAGGTGAAAATAATGAAATGTAAAAAATGAAACATAAATCAGAACCAGATTGGCTATAATAAATTGAGCAGCATTTACAAGGGAAGAAAGAAATAAAAAGAGGCAGATTTACTTTAGAAACAAAGGCCCTTCAAAGGAATCAGAAATGTGTAAGAAAGTTGACCTAAGTGAAATGATGTGCAGTTAAAACTGGAAATATAATTAAAAGTAAAGTAGTTGGATATATTATTATGAACAAAATCTGAAGACTTAAAAATTGAAAATAACTAAAGAATAAAAATTAATACTGGGAACTGAAATATAAAACTCCAAGCAAATAAAATAGAATTTGATTCAGAGTGCAAAAATAATAGCATGAAAAGCTGTAAGAATTGAGTTTGTTCATTTCTAAAACCTAACCCAATGGAAGAGATCTGATCTTCATTTAAATATACAAATTAAAATGGGAAACCATTCTTTTCCATAGGCAAAAACAAGAGCTGTCATTTTTTATTTGCAGCACAGTTTTTTTTTCTTACAATTTCTCAATACAGAAGTTGAAACTCACACTGAAAACACAGATCTCTTTTTTTATTGTTATTGACATTACATTGGCAAATACATACCCTGAAACAAGCCAAGACAATACTCTTTATTCCCTGATTGATTCCCTCTTGACTGACATGTGGCTACAACAGGGCACAGAAGTTTGTTCATACAAAAGCTGTTTTCTTTGCATATATATTTATGCCAAAGGACAAAATTAATATTTTGTTCAATAAGTGGCAGGACAAGTGAGAAAAATCAAATTTCTAGCAACTTTCCCATGAAAGTTCCTATTGAAGTTCCTTAACTGACCAAAAAGGCAGGATCAACTTCATCTTTATTTTATGTACTGTTATAGGCTACATGAGGTAGGAACGTGTTCTTTTTCTGTACTCAGTAACTCAAGGTGAGCTCTGAAGATAGCATACCTTTCTGAAGGTTCCTGTAGAAGAAGACTAGACCTTTAACTCATCAGAGGCTTAAAGGTATGTATCTGGACGTAAATGCCTTTTGTATTTCAGCTGTTCATTAATTTCAACTTGAAATCAGTGAAAAATAAGAAACTGCAGTGTGAGTTTGGTGAAATGAGGCTGCCAGGATGTGTTTCAGGTATTTTTACTTATTCTGTTTTTAAAGTTTTAAATTTGCTAATAAGATTTTATTCATAATATTTCCTTGAATCTGCTTATTTGAAATATCACTACAATAAATAGCTCTATTTCTTGTTTTAGAGTTATTTTCAGGTTATAATATGTGGATCAGAACTAAGGAAAAACAACATTTCTGAAATTGAAATACCATGCCACCTTTGTTTTCTTAAAAAAAACTTTAGGAATGCAGTATAAAGTTATTCTGATCCACATTACAGTAAGTATGCATGTGAGAAAGAGACTTTCAAGACATAAAATCTTACTAATGAGTATTGTATTTCCTACTATTGGAATAATAATATGCCATTCTCTTTTTAAATAGAGTATTTTATTTCAAAGTATTACCTTTGGTTACGATTATAGTAGCAACCCCAAAGGTTTAAAGATCCTTTTAAAACTTGTATTGATGACAATAACAGTGAACATGTGTTTCCGTTGCCTGATGATTTGGTTAATGTTTTCATACTAAGAGACATCATCTTTCCTATTCCCTCCAAGTCAGCTGGTACAAGGACTCATGATAGAGAAAAAAGGTATTCTCTCATTTCATTGAAAGAGATAAACTTCAAGGACACCCTACATCAGGACTGCAAATCCTTCATGATTCATAGGCTGACATACAGGGTCATAGGGTTGTCACAACAATAAAAGCATTGACACAGTAATAGGTTAGGAGAAGATGATTTTTACAATGAGGGAAAGGAAGGATGAACATCTGTTAGTGCAGCCGAAGGCTACACTTCTGCACATTCCTGGATAAAGTCCTACAGACTATATTCCACAAGATATAAGACCAGATGTCAAGAACATTAAACCTATTCTCGGTTTCCATTTGTCATACTCCTACTATTTCAGCAGTGCCAATGTTGCTGGGTTTTTGACCTATTCAGACAAGGATTCTGTGTCCCTAAGTTAGACCCTTCATTGAAGAAGGAAGGGAGTCTTTGCTATGGACACTATGCAGTCTCCACTGCCTCAAGCACAGTTTCTGAAAAACATTTGTGAAAACGAACTTTTCCTAACCAGAGGAGGGGAGGGAAAAAAAAAAGAAAAAAACCACTCTTTGCTCTTTTGTCCATACTGCGCCAGAGGGGGGTTTAGCACAGTTTCAAATTAATGAGTCTCCCAGTTAAAATATGGCCCTATGCTTTAGTGTAACTTACTGTGGATAAGAAAACACACTACTGAAAGTTAAATCATTTGTATCAAGTGTTATTGTGTCGTATGAAAACTGTCTAAAGGAACACTATCAAAGCTTTATGAAAAAAAGGTTTTGAAATTCTAGAAAGATGATTAATTGCTGCTTGCCACAAACCTGGTGCATGATTTGGAAGTTTTAAATACATTTATCAGTTATCTAGAGAAAATGAGCAGATATGAATACAACATGCATTTGTCATTAAGCTGAGAGGACAGTCAAAAATAAAGAATGAGAATAAATAATACAAAGGAATCTATTTAATATATGTGTGGCTAATGATTTTTAGTATATTTATTGAGAGAAAACACAAAATTGTTCTTCATTAAACTCGTAGATGACACAAAAAGAGAAAGGGTATTTGAATTTGATTAATGTGGCAGAGCTTGGCAGCGGGGGAGCTGCTGGGGTAGCTGCTCTGAGGTCAGAGCAGGTTAACACACCACAGACTTTTCTGGTGCCACACATGGGCTCTGGAGGAATTCAAGAAAAGGACAGCAGGTAATGGGCAAATTTTGATCTGGACACTGCTAGAAAGCAGAATATTTGTGGGGAATGTTTTGTTGTTGTAATTTGGTATAGGAAAAAGGCATGTGGTGTGCATGTGTTGTCCACCGTAGTTGGTGCAGTCATGATATCTCTTCAACCTTGGTGTGGGCAGTTCTATTTATTGATGTGAGTGAAGTTTATGCAGACTGTATGATGAATGTATACTTTATGATAATTCTTAAATAGGTGTTTCACAAAGGTGAGGAGTGGATGTCTGGGGTGCAGATGACCCGGTGCTGGCAGTGGGGGTTGCAGAGGCCCCTTGAGGAGAGGTCAGGGCTGCCCTGGGCCGGTCACAGCCAGTTTCAGATGGTAGACTGTCCTGCAGGGCACAGCTGAGGCTCTGGCTGAGGTGGTGACACTTCTGGCAAAACAGATTTAAGGAAGAGTAAAAGATCCTACATGGCAGCTGAGAGAGAAAAGTTAAAGAAATGTGAGAGAAACAGATGTGCAGGCACCAAGGTCAGGGAAGAAGGACAGGGGGAGGAAGTGCTTCAGATGCTAGAGCTGAGATTCCCCTGCAATCCATGGAGAAGATCATGGTGGGGTAGGCTGTCCCCCTGCAGCCCATAAAAGACTACATTGGAGCAGTTATCTGTTCTGCATCCCATGAAGGACTTGACGCTGTAGCAGAATAGATGTAACTGAAGGAAACTGCAGCCTGCAGGGGACCCCCACTGTAGCAGTTCCAGAAGAGCTGCAGCCCATGGGAAGGACCCTACAATGAACAGGGGAAGAGCATGAGGAGGAAGGAGAAGCAGACCCGAAGCATTATGAGCAGATCACAATCCCATTACCCATCCCAATGCACCACTCTGGAGTGGGCAGACAGAGGTAGAGGAGTCAGAAGAATCTGAGCCTGGAAAGCAGTGGGAGTGGTGAGAAGGCGTGTTCAGTTTTTGCTTTGTTTCTCACTATTCTACTCTATTTTTAATTGGCAATAAACTAAATTAATATTCCTCAAGTTGGATATGTTTTGCCTGTGACAGTAATTGGTGAAAGATCTGCCTTACTCAACCCATGAGCTTTTTCATCTTATACTGTTCCCTTGTTCTCCTGAGGAGCAGAAGAGAGAAAGTAGCTGGGTAGGCACCTGGCAGTCAGCCAAGGTCAACTCATTGCAGTATTGAATAATGAAAGATTAGTTCTTATCAATATCCATGTTATGCGCAAAGTTTGTGCAGATAAAAATAAGGTCAATAAGCTACACAAACTGGAGAGTGATTTTTAAAAAACAGTGACTAAGAAAAAGGTACTGAGACAGTCATCTGATGATAATCAGTTGAAATTGCCTTCTGGTAAATGTAATTTTTGGGAATGTCATGGTGAATCTCTTATGTGTAAGCAGAACATAAGGATTGAAAGGTGCAAATGTATATACTGTCATTTCCTACTGCTTTTCTCTGCATAGCATTTGTGAAATCATTATTTGATGATGATGTCCACATCTGGCGTTTATTCAAGAGAAAAATAGGGCAGTTGCATTACTTTCTGTAGTCAAGTGTGGAATAAATTTCTTAAAGCATAAGATCTTTAACAAGCAGAAACTTCACAGTATGCAATGGCTGGAGGCTAATATAAGACAAATTCAGACAAATATTGAGGAAGACATTTTTTAACACAGAGTATCTAATCATTGAAATAGCTTTTCTAGTGAGGCATTGGATTTTACATCATCTGCAGTCTTTAAATAAAGCCTAGATAATTTTTCTAAAAAATCTCTAGCTCAGAAGTTGCAGACTGGATACATCACTTAGCAGTTTAAAGTCTACAGCTTCTACAAGCAGGTCAAGCTAAGGTAATTCCTTGCAGACTTGAAATCTGTGCTAATTCTTGAGTGATAGGTTGGAAAAGCAATTGCCAAGAACACCAAGGAAAGCTAGGCACAAATTTGCAGTGAGACACTTTCAGAGGTGAAAAAGGCAAACATAGACTTATTTTATAAACACAAAGGTCTGCATCCAGACAAAATGTGTGGATTCAATGCATGACTAGTGATCTTTTAATGCATTTTACTATGTGTTACCTTATAAGACAAACTAGAAAGATTTTTGAGAAAATCTACAATTCCGTAGGTCAGAGTTGCTTTTTTATAGTGGTATTTGAATTTAATTATGTACATTTCATGTCTGAATGGTAACATTTTAGTCAATGGGTAAAAATGGCAAAGAAAGTAAAGATAACATGGTGCAGGATTCTTATCTTTCTGTATATTTACCCCTACACAAACCTGGCTTAAAAGTAAGATCACTAGTATTTCAGCATGTCCAGATTTTGGATGTTTTCGATTTTCCTAATTCAAGTGATATTTACTGAAGAAACAGTTCTAAAATAGGGTGAAGCCAGATGTTTATCACAAACCGTATTGGATATTTAGTCGCAGATTGTTTATTATGACTATAGATATCCACGTACCTCCATTCAGGCTGAAACTTTCACCAATTTTTGGAGGTGTTTACAGAATGCTTGGAGGAGCTATAGAAGAAATTGCTTATAAATGTATCCAGCTTGGAATAACTAGGAAAGTATTTCTCCCTGAACTTTTAGACAACAAGAAGCTGACTTTTATGCAGTTGCTTACAGCAGGAGAAACCAGCAAAAATAAGGCATCTACTATTAAACCTGAAGCAAATTTACAATTAAGCAAATAACCCTGATAGACTGGTATGTCTGACACCATGCAAATGGTTTCTTGCTTTCCAATCTACTTATTCCATCAGAGTAACCATATGCTGTTATTAACAATAATGATCTGCTCCAGAAAATAAGAATGATTAATGATGATTTGCCCTTGTACCATACTTTATCATGTGGTTCTTACTACGCTTCAATTTAAATGCAGGTTTTATTGCCAACAGCTTTGTTCTACATCCCTCTAAAATTGCTTTTACACAGTAGGAATAGCAAGGAAAAGCTGCCAAAAGAAGGCCAAACTTTTCACAAAGCACCTGTGCACACAAGAGCTGTACATCACTAGTCTGTCACAGAGCAGACCAAGTTGACCAGTATGGTTCCCCTTTCTTTTAAGGACAGTGTATCTTGTGGAAAAGCAATGTCTGAAGTTTTAGTGACTCTTTCTTTCAACCTCCTGCTATGCACTTCCTAGTCTGACAAATAGAAATTAGAGTTTTCCCAGTTCATATGAGGGCTGTTCAGATTTGGGAGTGACATATAGTGCAAGTTAGTTAGTATCAAGTCCATTTTCAGTTCTGATTTGATTATTCCCCCTGCTATTGGCAGTCTACCTGGTCCAGCCAAACTCTGTTCTCTCCTTTTTTGGATGGCATTCACAGGCAGCTCATTTTTCACTTCCACACTGGAACAAAGGTTTCCTGGAGCAGTTCTCCTTTCTCACAATTGAGGATGACAGCTCAAACATTTTTAGAGCCTTTGTTAAATGGATTTTGAGTGGTCTCTTAAGAAGAGGCAGAGCTGGACACTGATTAGGATGTCTTCCTGTACTAAACTAAGATGCATGGGTGCAGCAACCTCAACCTTTTTTTTCATTTTCTCCTTGACTGCAGGGAAAAGGCATTGTGCTAAACCACAGCAATGTAGATTCAAATACAGACAGAGTTTGAAATAATTTTATGATAATTATCCCTTGATTCTCCCTCTTCTTGTGGACCCTACTAGTTCTGCCTCTTAACTTACCTGGCACCAAATCCCCATCCTTGAATCCCTTCAGATATAGGGATTACTTTTAACAAGTGGAGCTAATGTTTTTCTTGTGCAGTAGGTGGAGTGGCAGCCACTGACACATTCCAATATTATATCCTGATTCTAGACAATGTTTACCCTGTAAAAGACATTAATCAAACAGAATCCTACATCATCATGAAATCTTTTAGCATTCATATTATATATCACCTGATTTCCACTATCCACTACCTGTCCAAAAAAAAAAAAAGAAATCTCTTACACATGCATTTACCCTGATTACTGGGTGTTGACTATGTGTGACTCACTGGGGGAAAGTATATCACTACTTGTGAAATTTGAAAAGATACACCAGTGTTCTCATTGTGCATTAAGAAAATATGAAGCAGTGAATTGGTTTGCTTCAAGTCATTCATTATTAGGTTTCTGTTTTACATGAGGATAAAAAGTACTTTCCGAGTGCAAAAACCGAACAAACCAATTTTATATCAAATCATTCATCTCCCTCCACACAAAAAAAAATGCTCTCCCTGGAAATGCTGAAAAAAAAATTGCACAGTTGATTTAGGAAAATTGGGGTTTGGTCATAGTAAAATGTGACTAGCGGTAAGTATGAATTCCTTTACAGTAGTAAAGGGAATGAAATCTCTTCCTGGCTTATACTTGTGGATTGAAACAAGAAAGGGCAAAGTTCTCAAAGTGGGGGTGTTGTTTGCCTTTAGAAACATCTCCCTTCATGGTTTAAAATTAAATTTATATTCTGTATATGGAGAAAGTAAATTGAAGATCTATTGATAACTGGCTTTTTCTGCATCTCGAGGGGTTTCCCTAGTCCATTGTTACTAGATATAATGAAACTCAACAGCATGATATGTAATTTATTTTCTGCTTAAGTTACTTGGCTGGCAGTACTGTATGTTTTCAGCAGCTACATGTCTGTGCTGTACTGTGTCTTTTTGTGTCCATGAATTGTATGTTTCCAAAGCTCAGAAGTCTGATTCAAAAAAACTATTAAAATGCACACACAGCAGAAATGGTAACCTGCAATATCTTCTGTGGTTCACGATAATATGAGCCATGACTTCTTACTCTTAGTACTTTGCGTGGGTGGTCACTTGACAACTTACACAAGTTATCAGCAGGGATATTACTAATACACTGATTCTTTTATTTGAAGTCCAAGCCTATCTATTAGAATGAAATCATTCTGAAGAACAAACACATTTTATGAGGACAGGGAAGATTTTGAAATGAAATTTAGCCTCATGAAATCCACAGCTCTGGCAAGTGTCTCCAATTGGCTGACCTATTCATCACCAGCAGTTTCTGCAGTGGGTTGAAGAAAACTATCAACAAAACACTTAATTCCCACAAGCATCAGAACATCCCTGCTGCCAAAAATAGCCTCATTTTTATGACTACATAACCTGCCAGAGTCTAAATATGACTATTAGCCACAACACTACGAAGAAAACAACTGCTTTGATTTTGTGAGGCGTTACCCATGACACAATAGTCCTAATAAGAAATCCAGGTCTGATATGGCCTGAATTTCTAGGAAGAGCTACTCCAACGAAGTCTCAACATCTACATGCACATTAGCTATAGAGGTATTTCACCTAATGCAAACGCCACCAAAACTGCTTGTACCAGTCCATACATGGTACAATTTTTCCAGAAAAAGATAAATATATCCTTCCATTAAAAATAAAAACAGTCCTTAATAAAAGGTTTCAAAATGTGATGTTCTCACCCTGTTGCTTTGTATTTTATTTTTCTTACCAGAAATAACTGGGGAAACTGTCATATTTTCAAGAAAATTTCAGTACCAAATTAGCATCTTTCTTCCACAAACAATTTCCAAGCAACTACCAACTTCAGATTGTCAACTTTGCAAAACAATTATGAAGTCCAAAACCCTCCTTGAAATCTGCACATAAATTATTCTTTTTGTCCTGCAGTTCTTTGAATGAAAGCAACCTCGCCTACATTCCCCTCTGTGTGGTGTGACTGGAGCAAACTTGGACTAACACTGCCAAATTATGGTGTTAAACTTCTTGAGAAGAGCTCCAGCTAATGCCCCTGCTGGATGCTTTTTCAAGTTACATTCTGTATGGGGACAGCATTATGCATCATTCTGTCTAACCCACTTCATACTTGATTACCTCAAGCCTCTTTCCATAAAACTGCAATATTATGCACCACACTGTATTGAATGGGCTGGAGGTACACTTATGACTGCACTCAAAAATGAAATGGGTAGACACTCTGCCCAGAATATAGTGCTTTATGTTACCATAATGGAGGAAACAGATCAGTGTCACAGGCAACTCTCAGGCATTTCTGACACTGAGAAGAATGGTTCTCATGGGGATTCACTGATCTATCTGTCTCTGTACCAATCCGTATTTCTGTCTTCATTAATCTATTTCCCGAGAGATATGCAGTGTTTCTCCAGATGTGTTGCACAGACTGGAATCTGTGCTCTTATCAGCAAATCTTTAGACCAAAGCACTTTAACAGTATACCATGACAAACCCACAAGAAATGAAAATCTACATTTGTTTACAAATCTGTTAATCTCAGCTTGTATTTTATTATTTTGCTTTGCATTTGTGAACAAACTGTTGACAGAAAGGTTAAAAAATTAATTTCATTTACCTGAATCTCACTTACCTGACTCTCATCCTGCCTAGGGAGGGGCATAATTTTACTGTTCTGCAGATCAAGTCATTCTTATTGTTATTACAGTGATCAGCTTTGTGGTTGTACTATTTCACTCCCAGTGTGGTGATACTGGTAGAAAATTTGAGCAGTAGATCAACGACTCCTGCCCTTACAAAGACAATTTCTGTCCTGACCAGTCATAGACTAGTTAAAAAAAGAAAGTGAAATTACTTATGCGCCTAATAAGATAAGTGCAAAGCCAGTTTCCTTCAGAGAAAGAGCAAGCCCATATTTATGTCTCCAAGTGGCTGCAACATACATGACTTAAGACATAAGCAACCTGAGCATTATATTAGACCCCAGGCTATGAAAAATCTATGTTTTGGCCAAGTAAGATCGTGGTGAATGTTTTTAGTGGAGAGCAAAAGCCACAGAATCACAGAACATGCTGAGTTAGAAGGTACCCACAAGGACCATAGAGTCCAACTCTTAACCCTGTAGAGGACCATCTCCAAGAGTCACACCATGTGCCTGAGAGTATTGTCCAAACACTTCCTGGACTCTGGAAGGCTTGGTACTGTGACCACTTCTGTGGGGAGCCTGTTCTGGTGCTCAACCACTCTCTGGGTTGAAGAACCTCTTTCTAATATCTAGCCTAAACCTCCTCAAGGCCATTACCTTGGGTTCTGTCACTGGTCACCACAGAGAAGAGATCAGTGTCTATGGCACCTCTTCCCTTCACGAGGAGGTTGTAGACTGCAATGAGGTCTCCCCTCAGTCTCCTCTTCTCCAGGCTGAGCAGACCAAGCAACTTCAGCCAGTCCTCACATGGCTTCCCCTCAAGGCCCTTCACCATCTTCGTTGCCCTCCTTTGGACACTCTCTAATACCTTAATATCTTTCTTCTATTGTGGTGCCCAAAACTGCCACAATATTCAAGGTGAGGCCACACCAGTGCAGAGCAGAGCGGGACAATCCCCTCCCTCGACCGGCTGGCGACGGTTTGCCTGATGTCTCCCAGGACACAGTTGGACCTCTTGGCTGCCAGGGCACTGCAGACTTATATTCAACTTGCCACCAACCAGGACCCCCAGGTCCCTTTCCTACCACTGCTTTCCAGCATCTCATTCCCAGTCTGTATATGTACATCAGGGGTTGTCCCATCTCAAGTGCAGAATCCAGCACTGTCCCTTGTTGGTGATTGCCCATCTCTCTAATTTGTGGAGGTCTTTCTGCAGGGCCTCCCTGCCTTCGAGGGAGTCAACAGCTCCTTAGAGTTTTGTGTCATCTGCAAACCTGCTTAGTATCCCTTGCAGTCCTACACCCAAGTCATTTATTATGATGCTGAAGAGCACAGGACCTAAGATGGAGCCATGTGGGACAGGTCACCAGTCTGATGTTACCCCATTCACTATTACCCTCAGTGCTCAATTCGTGAGGCAATTGCTCATCCACCCCATGATGTGTTTATCTAGCTGTGTGCTGGACATTTTGTCCAGAAGCATCTTGTGAGAGACAGTATCGAAAGCTTTACTTAAATCCAGAAAGAGGATATAAATTGGCTTCCCTTGATCATCTAAGTGGCTAACCTTGTCATAAAAGGAAATCAAGTTGGATAAGTAGGATTTTCATCTGATGAAGCCGTGCTGGCTGTGACCAATGACTGAGTTGTCTTTCAGAAGTTTTTCAATACCTCCCAGAAAAATCTTCTCCACAACTTTACCCTCTTTAGCTGCAAGAGTCATTGTAACATCCTTGTCGGAGACCTCCAGACAGACAGACCTGCTGATGGCAAATGTAGCTCTCCAGCTCACAGGTTGCCAGGAGTGCCTGATGCCTCTTTGTGAGGCTGGGGCTGACAAACAGTTCTTTTGCAGAGGGTGTGCTGTGGTCGAAGAGCTGTGTCACCAGGTGAAGGAGCTTCAGGAAGAAGTGAACAGGCTTTGTAGTATGCGAGTGAATGAACAAGAGAGAGACTGATTATTTTCAGAGACGCTACATTCTCAAGGCTCTCAGGAGTCCTGAAGCTCCATTGCAGTGGAGAAGCAGGTGAACTCAGAACCCTGCAGGGTAATTAGTCAAAGGACTGTTACTCAAGGGTCTGATGAAGGTTGGAAGCAGGTCACTGCACGTACCAGGAGGAAAATTCCTTCTCCTCAGAATTTGACAGGCAGGACTGGCACCTTCTACAACAGATATGAGGCTCTGGAACTAGAAGACCAGACAACTGATGAGGTGGGCAAAGGTTCTTCTGGGGTAGTGAGGCCTCCTAAAACAACACCACCTGTAACCCACACAAAGACCTCCTCTGTTAACAGGAAAAGAAGGGCAGTTGTAATAGGAGATTCCTTTCTTAGGGGAATGGAGGGCTGGATATACAAACCAGACCCAACTCACAAGGAAGGTTCTACTGTGTCCCAGGGGCTTGGGTAAGGGATACTACTGGAAAACTCTCCAGTCTAGAACACACTCTATCCTGCTACTGGTTGTTCAAATTGGCAGCAATGAAACAACAAAGAGAAGTCCGAGGGCAATCAAAAGAGACTTCAGGGCCCTGGAACGATTGGTAGGAGGATCAGGAGCACAGGTAGTAATTTCCTTGATCCTTCTGGTAACAAGGAATAGTATTGATAAGAATAGGCAGATCCACCAGGTAAATGAATGGCTCCAAGGTTGGCGTAATGAGAAGAATTTTGGGTTTTTTGGCCATGGGATGATCTACTCAACACCTGCTCTACTGACACCTGATGGGATGTACCTATCTCCGAGAGGGAAAAGAGTTTTAGCACAGGAGTTAGCAGGGCTTGTTGACAGAGATCTAAACTGGCTTGGAAGGGGAAAGGGGAATAACCAGGCTGGTCAGTGATAAGCAATGGGATGGTGTGCCAAAACTTGAGAAAACCAGCACTCATAGGATCCCTCAATCTGCCTCAAGAGGTGTTGGCTACAATGCACCTGAAATACACCTGAAATGTTTCTACCTCAGTGCATGTAGCATGAGGAGCAAACAAGAGGAGCTGGAAGCTTTGGCCCAGTCCCAGAGATTTGACATCACTGGCATAAGCGAAACCTGGTGGGATGAGTCCTGTGACTGGAGTGCCCTGTTGGATGGTTACAGGCTCTTCAAGAGGGATAGGCAAGGCAGCAGAGTCAGAGGGGTGGCACTGCGTGTAATAGAAGGGGTAGAATGAATGGAGCTCTCAGTTGGCAATGGCACAGTTGAGAGGCTCTGGGTAAGAATCAAGAGGCAAACAAATAATGGAGATGTCATTGTGGGAATCTGCTATAGACCTCCTGGACAGGAGGATGACACCGATGAATTATTCTTTGACTAAGAAGAACTTTGGGGAACTAAGGGACAAAATATTTTGGAAATAAGGCAAAAAAGGAAGGTCTATGCCCAGTGGAAGCAAGGTCAAGTGACATGGGAAGAATACAGAGATGCTGTTTGCTACTGTAGGGAGAAAAATCATATAGCTAGAGCTTAACTGGAGTGGAAGCTGGTTGGAAATGTGGGTGACAATAAAAAGAGTATTTTCAAATACATAAATGGCAATAAGCAGTATAGAAATATCATAGGCCCATTGCAGGATGAGAATGGTTACCTCACAGAGACAAGGCAGAGGTGTTTAATCCTTTCTTTGCCTCTGTCTTCAACACAGATGATGGACCAAGGGGGTCTCAGTGCCCTGAGCTGGAGGACCATGACTGCGAGAACAATCAACTCCCAGTCAACACTGAAATTGTGTGGGATATGCTGCTCCGGATGGATCCCTAAAAATCTACAGTGCCTGATGGGATTCATCCCAGAATCCTCAAAGAGATGGGTGATGTAATCGCAAAACCTCTCTCAGTGATTTTTGAGCGGTCTTGGCAATCCCCAGAGGTCCCAGCTGACTGGAAGCTGGCGAACATTTTCCTGATTTTCAAGAAGGGCAAGAAGGAGGACCCTGGAAACTACAGGCCTGTCAAGGGATTCTCTACTGCCAGTGGAGCTGCCTGAGTCCAATATTGACTTCAAGAGACCCAGCACTTTATCACTGCTGATCTGATATAACTTTCCTTCACTCGAGTGCAGCTAGAATTCCTTATGCCTTCTTGGAAAGAAACTATATAAAACCAGAAAACTTTTATTAACTAGAAAAAGAATATTCACTCTCCTATTTTCACTGTCTTCAATGTATCAGTGAAAAATTTATTATTATGGGAATATTAAGATCAGTGTTGCAATATATTCATACTCTATGCAGAAAATGACAGATAGAAGATAGATGAAATAAAGTTACACAAGAAATCTCTGTCAAAGTTAGGTTTAGAACTGGTATTCCCTGACGCATAATTCCATAATTCTCTACTCAGACCTTACGAAATTCTCTTCTGTCAGCTATTTATAGCAATTGTTTGTAGATACTTGTTGCATATGTGGAACAGGCTTCAAGCTTGCTTGCATTCTATATCTGTCCTGACATTTTTGGTGCTCAGCTCTTTGGACATTTGTGCACAGAATGTCACAGCTCCACATGTGCCTTGTCTGTACAGCACCTTATTCTCAACATAATCTTATTCTCCCAAAGGATAGTCAGGTGCTATATTTAACTGCACACCATCAGGAAATGTCAACATGCATTTAAATTTTCTACTTTTAAAACAAAAATACTCAATTAGTTTATTTCCATCTTTAAAAAGAAATTACCAGAAAAAAAAGATAGCTAAACCCCTCAATTAAACTAGGTAACTGCCTGCTCCTTCTGTTAGTTCAAAAACTGCTAAAAAACCTATAGTAAGCATTTTCCAAGGGTTATAGTACCAGTCAGCCCTGCACTAGGCATATGAAATTGTATATTATCCAGTGTCTCCTAATCCCACAAAATTACATTTGGAAGTAAGGACACATTTCTTTCTTTGGCTTAATAAGGAAAGTGTCAGCTTCTTTCTGTCCTTTCCAATGAGCATGATCTGATCTTCATTTCTAAATTTGTCACAAACTTCATTTGTGGTCTTTCTAGTCCTTTTCTTCCCTGTAAAATGGAGATCAAACATCCTATTTCATGGGAGCCTTGTGCAAGTACAGATTTAAACTAAAAAATAAGAAAAAAAACCAAAACAGAAAATGTCTCACAGTTCTAGGAAGGAGCTAAAATGATCTAAATTATTCTTGCGTTTTCATAAGTTTAAACTGTTGGAGAGTCAACGTTTCAACTTCAGCAAAGAGGGAAGACCTGTGTAGGTTGTGCAACACCCTGTGCACTGCCTGTTGTTTCCAACAGCAGTAACAACCCTTATTCCTTCATTCTCAGTTGCTGGCAGTGTCCTGACTCCTCTAGGTTGGCACCTGGCCCCTTTCCAGGGTCAGGGGAAGGAGATGTATCTAATGGAAATTGCACAGCTCTGTCTGCACCAGAAGAATCTTCACTCATGCTGATTCAGAGAATTTTACAATATTACGAAGCATTACTCATTACAAAGATGACAATTTCACAGGTCTGGTAAAAATTTGACCTCACTAGAATCAATTCCTAAATCTGTTTTTATTCTTTTTTTTTTCTGTTTTAATAGAAAGATAGAGATGAAAGGGTAAAGGTGGGGAAATATCACATATACACCGACTTACAAGTATACTCGCCCCTGCAGGTAAGATATTGGCTTGGTAAAAGATTTTTTTTTACAATCAGAATAATTTAGTCTTAATGGCACCTATCAGTGAGTAGAACTGTCTCCTCCATGTGGAAAGGAAGCACTTGCCAGCACAGATGAATTCTTTCTAATGCTGGTGATGATGCAGCTATATTAGTTCAAGACTAAACTGTCAACACAAATTAGGGGCCAGAGCACTGAAAATTAAAAAGATACTGGCACACACTGCACAGTTTGGCACAATTATGTGACATGCAAGCCAGGATGTGTAGTACCTGAAAGGTTTAAAAATCAAAATCTTCATCCTTAGTGGTTGCATAAGGACATGTTTTCACAGGGTTAAGGTGCATGACACCCATTAAAGTAAACAGAAGTTTAAAGCTTAAATGTTCTGTCCCACTTTCAAGACCTTCCTCTTTTTAGTACATATAGAGCATGAAATATCACATTTCCCCCTTAAGATTAACTTGCAGCCCACAAAAGGAGGGGTTAATCCATTTGGTTTATTATGCACCACCTGACTCACCTCCCTAACATCAAAGAAAAAAGCTGAAGAGAGGCATTATTTTCTCAGTTCTGGAGGGGTTTACTCCTGTATTTTGTCTGTTAACAAAGGAAAGTGGAGAGGAATATAACTGAGCATCTCATTTAGTGACTCATCTTGTTGCTTTTGCATTTTTCTCCATGTTTTAACAATTGTCATAAATCTTCTGGGATTAGGGAGATGCAGACTCGGGGGACAGAGTGATGCTACCCCACAATTTGCTTCTGTCATAAAGGACAATTGTAAGACTGTTCAAAATCTTTGAGACCAGATGAGGTTTCCTTGGCTTTTGTTCTATTTATATTAAAGATTTACTTCTAGGTCTCACTAAAGCTGAGTATTCATTTCTACTAGCTCAGTAAAACACTGTCTTGAGGGAACAGTAAGTATCTCCCACTGAATATGTTTACCTATACCACTGTCTGTCAGTACCTCGTCTGAAGAAAACCCCATTTTTCTTCATTTCTAGACAGTCTTAAAATCTGTTATACCACATGCTGAGTTGCTAAAGTATATTTGGCCTGGACAGCACTCAAAACTTCATATATGTCTATAAATGTGTTAGGAGTCAAATCTCAGATCTGGTTTTAGACACATTTTCAGTCTTTAAAGAAATGTCTTCCCATAGTTAAGTAATGCTATACTGTTAAATAAAATTAGCTATTCAGTATTATGACTGTGATGATGAAAGGTCAACAGCACACTCAATCACACTTCAAAACAGGGAAACTTATTGAGTCAGTTCAGCAGCAGCAAGAAAGAAGAGTTAAAAACTAAAGGAGTGGCAAACTATCATATTCTCTTTGAAGACATGACAAGGCAGTAACATAGCCCTCACAATTTGTTCCAGAGACTATTAACATGCTTTAATAAGAATGTGTTTTACCAATTCAATACATAGTGTGAAAGTTCATGTACACATAACATAGGCTTTTTATTATATAGGGGATTTGGCTCTTATTAGGCCAAAATTTAGATTATCCAGTCATACATCTCTGTACTGGTCTAATGTTACATGATTGAGCACATATAATAATTTCATCAGTACTAAAAGAGAGAGGTCCATCTCCTATCCCACTCCAACTGTCTATTCCTTTCCTGACTGTACAGCACCTCCTTTCTCCTGCATCTGTGCTTGCAGTCACTACATCCTTGTGAACAATCACTTTGATTCACAGCTTAACAAAAGATAAATTGGAATAAAAAGTGAAGCAGTTTGCTGGGCTAATGAAATGGATGTGTCTGTGAAGGTCTGATGAATGCCAAAGTGGGGAGGAGTAAGAGTAGGAAGATAAAAAACAACCTCCTCTTGCTCCTCCTCCTCACCAAATTGCTAATTTGTTCAGTTGCTTGTTCAGCACATCCCACAATAGGTGCTCCATCTAAAAAGGGTCTGAAGTGTTTCAGAGAATAAGAATTATATCCCTGTGTCCTTTACACAGACAATACAAAGAGAAGCAGCGTGTGTACAGTCAGATTGTGATTTGGACCAGACTCCTTCTGACCTATGCAGTGCTGACACAAGGTTTTCTGTCCAGCACAGCAATACAGACTCAGCTGCTCTGCATTCAAACTGTAAAGGCAATGAAGAAAACTAATGTAGATAATTTGAAAGTCATTTGTACGTGCGTGTGATAAATGCTCTTAGGTTGCTTCTTCAAACTCCAGGTACTTCAACAAACTAGTGAGTCCTGAAGGTTGCTGATTCTGTAATGGGTAAAAGACAGATATGGAAGGCGAGAAAAAGTTATCCCTGAAAACAGAAGAAAAAGGCTGTGTAAAGAAACCTAAGAATTCCAATTCAGTCCATTCTGTTGTTATTTAGTGATTGTTATAAAGTCATGATTCAGTGCCACCAGTGCTTTTTATATGGCTATATGGCCATATTATCTGTACACCATGTGTTGTATAATTTTCAGCTACCTGACAACTCCAAATTATCTAAAACTCTTAAGAGATTGGATATTTTTGCTATTGTTTACTTGTTCATAACATAGTTTTCATAGAGAGTACTGAACATTTCTAAAGCTGAAACCAAAAAATCCATGTTTCTTTCTTTGGTGGCAGTGCAGGTTTAAGCAATTTCTGCTCTCAGCCTTGCCTTCTTTTCTTCACACCATCACATCCATTGCGTCAGCACAGCTGTTTATGCAGCCTGTGGTGAAATGGGAACCATCTGAGAAATCCTGGGGCAGCAGAGAGGAATCAAAATCAAAAGGAAGCTTATAACAATGTGTCAATTGAGATGTATGAGAGGCTGACCTTGCATTGCAACATCTACGAGGTCTATGGAGGCCTTGTTAAGCTGACCCTAGAGGACCTGGGGAAAATTTTAGAGTCTCTTATGAAATTTCAAAATTTCATAAGAGAACCTTCTTGGTTTTTTAGTTCAAAACCTCTTTCTTTATCTAGTGACCTTACTTTTAGCCTTTCACTGCTTTGAAGATTCTTTATGGAATAATATTACTTATTTGAAAGTAAACCTTCCTGAGGAGTAAAGACAGATCCTTAAGTGCCAACTCTTCTATCCCCTTTTTGCTCTTCTCTCAGAAAGTAAGGTGAATTGTAGCTAGATATATGTTTATCTATATGTATAGATACAAGGAATGTGTACATATAATGTTTGCAACATTTTTCGCAAGCCTCTCTATTTTTTGTGTCAGGTAAGCAGTTTGTCTTTTATGTTTTTGCTGCCTATGGGAGAGTAGAACATTCATGACAACTTTATTATATACAATATTTGTGTAATTAAACATAGATTTATTGAAAATATTTTATACTTGAACAGAGTTGAACATTCAATTCCTGTAGCGATGCACAGACATTATTGTCTCACATTTCCATCTGGCAGTTTCTCCAGAGTGCCTCAGTTTCTCCTTTTGTGATAACAAGGGGTTGTTGTCACACTTAAGTTTCACACAAAATGTTGCCCATTTATAGGCATATAATTTTGGAACACTTCACTGCCCAGATGCATTGCATATGGGAGGCTGGGTATCTGGTTTCCATTCCAGGGACCAGGCAGTAAAATGCGTATCATTTAGGTGCTTTGAGTTTTTGGCTAATTTCAAGTCTCTGAGTAATGGTAGGTACTATTCATATCCTTGATGCTAGGCAAATGCTCAGGAAATTTACTACAATGCTAAATCACAGTAACACAGTGGTCTCCGTATCAGAGCTTTTAGTCACAAACTCATTTTCCTTCACCTCATATCATCATACATTGAGCTTTCTGTGCTTTTAAGTAATTATTTTTCTCCTTAAACCTTAAATTTATGGCACAATTTAGCTTCTATTTTACGCTGATAGTTACCCTGTCCTCAAATCAGACAGCTAAAATGAAATAATTTTGGAAGGCTGCATTTCTTTAACATCTTTCCCCAGAACATCTCAAAATGTTTTATGAAAAGTAACTAAGCTTTTCAGTATGTCAAAGGCACTTGAGTACTTGAAGGGACATTGATTCTGACACTGGCCAAGTCTTTCTTCCCAGCCCAGCATTCTCCTGTCCTGATTCATTCCTCCTCTCTCCTTCTTCTCCGATGCTAACAAGACTTCAACTACCTTTGATTCATACCTCTATTTAACAGCTATATCTAACTGAAGACTATTTCTTCTGAAGGCTTGATTACATCATACTTCACACAGCCATCAAAATCTGTTTTCTTTCTGAAGTCCTTTTTTCCCCCATATCTCTTAATCTTTCCGATCACCTACTATCTATTCAATTTACACTTTGTCATTTATGAATGAGCCTTATTTAAGCAGTATCTTTTTCCTTCTCCCTTCTTTTAATGTGCTCCATTTCAGTTCCACTCCCCTTCATCAGTCTTTTGACATGTTTCTTAATTCTGTATTTGCAGGATTGCAAACCTGACTCTTCTTTTGCATGTTTCGTTTTTGCTTGAATCAAAAATCTGCAAATCAACTGGACTTGCTTTGAAGGAAATTTCTTTTGTCTTTTCAAACCATTTTTCTTTTCACCAATTAGTTCAACTTAAGAGAGTAGTTCATATTCTTGTGTTGGAAAACACATTCTTCTTTTTCCACCTGTTGAGTTTGGATTGGACATGAGACATTCGGAGGACATCACAAAACCAGAAAACAACATACTGAATAAAAAGGGAGAATGTTTACATCTGTATTTATCTTAACACCCTAATTTATAGACTATGCCATGGGAGCTTTCATTGCCATTCTGTGTACTTTGTTGAGAAAAAAAATCAACAAACACATGTACTGATGTTGATTTCAGACAAGAGTGTCTTGGTTAATATTTTTCACTCATTTCATAGTAATGACGTATACAGTATAAATGGAAGTCATGGTGGCTCTGTCAGAGCTAGTGAGAAATACTTTACATCTTCCCTACCAAAATGGTTAAACAGCTGCCCAAGGCATGTTTCACTAGCCATACTACTTTTAAAACACTACTAGACATCTCAGTAGCTCCCTTCCTCAGAAGCAAAGTGCAGGCTTAGGCTTAGCAGTCGTTCTGCTGCTGCCCCCCCTCCCAACTTTCATCTACCTCCTTGCAACTTTCAGCATTTACTCATGATGGCAGTGAGAAGCACTGCAATTTTCAATAAAATTAGTGTTAGTAGTAATATTATAGTCTGGGATTATCTTATTCCACTAATTAATTTGTCAACTAATTAAGTTGCTAATTTAAGAAATGAGACCAGCAATTAATACAATATTAAAAAAAAACATGCTAGAAAGTACTTATTTCAAAATATTGAATCAAGAAGCTACTGCTTGCTCTCAAGAACCAAAAGTGGTTCTTGGGAACAAGATACTGGCAACAGGATACTGACAGCATGTTGTTGGTTTTGTTATCATTAAAGATTTGTTTAGTCTTTCCTTTTTGAAAACAAACCCAAAAATATTATGAAAGCAGCAGAAGGTACAGATTAGTAAAGTTGTGAGCTTTAGAAAGACCACGATCATTCTAAAGAGTTCTGTTTTGGTAGAGAATAAAAATACATTATCCTACCCTTTTCAAAACTCCTGAAATTGCCATTTTACCAACACACATGAAATATGAGCACCATCCAGTGGCAAAGCAAGTAAATTACAGGTTATGTATCGATTTCCTTCTTTTTCCTCAAACCACATAACCTAACTTGACATTTAGGTGTTTATATTAAAATCCCTTCATCTTTTTTAAACTAGCATAAGTATATTTCTGCTAATTTCCCAAAGATGTGGTAGAAGTAGAAAGCTTTTTTTTGAGTACATTGCATCTCAGCTGAACCCATTTAGTATTCCATGGTGGTTAATACATTCAAGTATTTTCTGAGTATTTAAAACCCTTTTGCAAACACATAATTTTTTTCTCTGCTTACTGCTATCACAATCATAACTGATTTCTCCCTAGTGTGACAAGATCACTGTTCTCCTTATGCCAGCATGAGGATGGCCTAGCATGTATCTGCTGCTCCCCAAGAGTAGGGTTACAATTGTTCAATCAGATCTCAGAAAGCACATTGGTTAGAAGACCCTTAGGCCCGCTGCAATAAATCATATTGGAAATCTATTCTCACTTTTCACATGGATGATTTTGTTTTAGGTCATTTTTGATTGTGTAAGACACAAATAGGATTTTCTTTAATTTTAAGCATGGCTGACTTTCACAATTATCTTTTCCTTAAAAAAAACCCCGCAAATTAATTTTAGTTATGACTGACACAACATACAGTCATTCTGGCTTTTAAGTAGAAAAATACATTAAACCTCTCACTTCTGCCCTCTTCTTTCACTACTTTGCTCCCAAAGTTGACGTATCAAAGTGTTGTGTATTTCCTTGACTTTAACAGCAACTGCACATGCAATTTCATACTTTTGCTCCAGCAGTTCTTTCATTAATATGGAAGGACTTGGATGTCTCACTTTATAGTAATTATTTTTAATTTTTTTAAACCTTCACATCTAGCTTTTTTTTTTTTTTAAGTCCTGCTTCTTTAGGCTGGACAGATAGTGTCTTTTAAGCCCATCATACTAAAGAGGTCAAAGAACTTCTGCACTTGAGGGTGTTCAGTCATGGTTATGATCAAATTATGAATCAAACATCTGGCAGTAGACAAGACATACATTCTGGGCTTTCTGAAGCCTGAAACATTTAATGAAGCTGAGGTGAGACGTGCCTAACTGAAGTTAATAGGAAGCAACCAAATGAGAAGCAGTGGTTTAAATGAGTGGAAAATTTTAATACTCATTAAGTGTTCGAGGAAACAGCAAAAAGGCAGAAACAAGACATATATTCCCCAGCAGAATAATCTTCAGCAGTCTGCTGAAGTAGCATTAATCCCCGTTGTGATGCTTTAAACAGAAGTAGCTATTGCACTTTAACAGGAAGATCTTGCTACATTCATTTTAACAGATCTTCTGTAGCAGCAGACATTTGGCCATGACTTCACATCTAAAACTAGAGCCTATATAAGTAAAAGCATGTGTCACTACAGGTAACTAACCTGTAAGAACAGACTTCTGCACTCTGTGGACTGGGCACAGAGGGATGCATGACAACTACCCTGAACAGTCACTTTAGAAGCCTGATGTTCTATGATGTTAGAAATTTGCTGCTGCTCTGCCACAGCAAGAATATTTTGTACGTGCGTGCCCTGTGTCTCTACTGGTGATCCATTACACACATACTAATATTGCCAATTGGTCAGTTATAAAAGAATAACCTGCTTAAATTATGCCAGTTCTCTCCCTTATCTACCAATAAGTGCATTTTAGAGGACTACTTTAAATCCTATTTTATGTTCACAACTTTTATCAAACGTAAAATAAGCCTGATAATTAAATATAGTTTTTAGTCAACTAATGCTAGCTCAACTTTCAGATGATTGGAAATATTTCAAAAGCTCTCAGGTTAGAAGCGGAAAATTATCTGGGATAATTTTCCTATGACAAAAGAGATATCCATACGGAATTTTATCAAGTTGCTGAAGTGCTTTGGTTTAGGATTTTGCTCCTTTTCATTTGTTTGACATAGCTTTTCCACACTGACATGCTCAAAATTGTACTCTTGAGGCACAGAGCTTCAGAAACTTGCATTTATCTCAGACGAATTAATCTGGTTTTTTTATGCTGGGACAATGTAACTAGGTTCTGCCCTTTGCTTTAGAGGTAGCTAAGTCAGAATTCTTTCAGATAGTCCAGATAAGGGAAAAGCAGCCTGTGTTATATATAGTAAGTGTACTAGGAAATCACAGCAAAATACCTTATCAATCTCTTTATTCATGGGTTAAAATGTAATGCCATACAGTTCTTAACAATTACTTACTGAAAAAGAAATATCTGCATATAACAGAAGCAAAACTGAAGGAGACTAATTAGGAAAGCCATCTTGCTTCGATTTTTGAAACAATTACATACAGAATAATATACATATTTACATTACAAGTATATTATATAAATATAATATATATGTAATCTCGTAACCACAATAAATATCAAGGTCTTTTTTAGGCACACAGCATAGAAAAAAATGCAGAATCTGCACAATCTTTAAGATTCTTGGAGTGACTCACTCTAACATTGTTTTCACACTGAAAAAGAAATATTTTACACAAAATATACAGCCATGGTTTATGCAGTCCCCAGTGAACAGGGAATCTTTGATCGCCTTCCTGTAAGTCTACTCCTTGATTTTCTAATACTATTGCTCTATACAGCTATTACATAAGAAAATAGTTTGCAGGTTTGTTTTTTACTCAGCTAAAAGCCCAAGTAATTATCAGTGCTAACAAAATAAGTACAGCATATCTACATAAAGTATATACAGGTGTTTATACAAACACAGGTTTGGTGTACTACTACTGAGTTCACTTTTAATATTGGAGAGTTAACCTGAAATTTAGTTGAAAAAAAGGGATTTTCAATTATATAACCTCAGAAATATTTCATCATTTGAATGAGACCTGGGCTTCAGAGACAGAGAGCTTTAAATTTAGAAATTAATTTAAAAAATCAAATTCTTGGCTATGGTGGTAGAGTAGGCTGCCATTGAATTTGAATGTGTTTCCTTCAGTGCAAATAAAAGCCCAGAGAATCTAAAGGGAGTTTTCTCAACCTGTATGTACAGTCATGACATTTAAAAGACTGTCACTATGGAGCACCTGAGATCACACTCTAGTAAGTGAAGCTGACCACTTCTCATAGGAGAACCATGATCAGTGAGAGAAGAAACAAACAGCCATTTTTTTTCTGTAGTTACAAATCAGACTCCGGCATGTCAGGCATATCTGCCATCAGGTACCCGATACCATAACGTCCATTTGGAGCAGTGTCCAGAGTTGGTGAGCCAGTCTGTTTTCGATATATGTTTTTGCCAAAGTTTGGAGATGGCACTTCACTTGGACTCTTCCCATGAATCAGACTTGTACTATCTCCCTCCAGATTAACAGGTTCCTTTATTATCCGACCTCTTTTGTAGGATACAGATGCCAAACTACCAGAACTGTCATCGATAAGGTTGCAACGGCGCACCATGAAGACTATTGGGACTGGCAGTATGGCCAACACCATCAAAGATATACAGACAATCATTCCCCACGTTGGATAGCTGTGAAACTCTTCCGCAGCCTGAGAAACACAACAGAAAAACTATTAATACATCTTTACCAAAAAAGAACAAATAGGCAGTCCTCACCAAGGCCTGCAGTTTTCAAATACATACCTTTTTGTCACCCTGCACCCACAATGTGGGCACCACTGCAGATATCAAATTTGAACAGTCATGGAGATGTAGGATTTCTATCTGTCTGCCAGTGAGTAACACTAACTGTTGCACAGTTTCTGAGATGTTCAGAGCACTCTAGAGGCACCCAAATCAAGACTTTCACATGAGGCTGCTACATTTCTCTGTAGTTGTTCACTGATCCTCTAAAGGATGCTCATAACAGACAAGGTGCAGTGGTATCTGTAAACTATGCCTGGCAAATACGTCCTTGTTCTGTAGGCTAATAACTGGCCTTAACAGGGACTGTCTCAATTATTCTACTTTGTATAAACTTCATGTAAACTATAATGCATTTACTGGGGCACTGACTATTCCTCTCCCTGAAACAACATCTCAGCTTTGGCCATATTGATCAACATAACTAGTCTACTCTGGCCTCCAATCGGGAGGTCTGGAGACACACCATCTATAGCGCTGCTGCTTCCTTTGAGAACACACGCAGGATCACTCTCGAGGAGAAAAGACAACGCAGAAAGAAGCGTGTCTTGCAGAATATACCACCTAAGGAGTCTTTCTGCTGTGCCTTTTGCAATCGGACATGCCTATCTCGTATTGGCCTCATTAGCCACCAGTGCGCTTGTAACAAATGTGGATAGAGCCTTTCCCAAATCTTCGCGAAGCCTAGCCACTGCATCTATGTATCATTGGCCAACAGGCTTCCTTTGCCGAATTTTGTATGTGAAAAGGAATGGTACGTTTGCTATTTTAAGGTACTTCTCTTTCTAATTTTTCAGGGCAAGAATCAAACGCAACAGGAGCATTGTTCTGAGAATCATGAGAAACCAGTAGTTGTCTGGATAGAGGCAGGCATCTACCTATAGTAAAGCCAATCTCTTGTATTTATCTTTTACCTGTCTTTGCTGCGGTTTCCCCCCAGCTACTTCAGACAATTGTCCCAAGATTATTTTCTCTGACATTTTACTCTCTACATATTTTGCATGACAAGCCCACAGAAACAGCTGAGGGCTGTGAGCCTATAACGAGCAGAACTCTCAGGAGTTACCTTAAGTGAATCTCTTCTTGGAGCCAATGCAGAGAACTGATTGCTGCTCACCCTGGTAAGTTTTTTTCAAATCCAATACTCTTATTAGAAAAAGGTTTTAATGCAGCTACTACCTATATTGTGATATGTGTTTCCAAAAGGAAAATTTATGATATGGCTAAATTTCAGTATTTAATGCCACGTAAAAAAATACTGATGAGATATCTGAAATGATTTATTCAGTGTTATCACCCAACTCTTTTCTGCAGTAAAATAAGACTTCATGAATCTGAACGTCTCCCAAACTTAAGAATTTCTTAATCATACATCAACAAATTAAAAGTCACCAAAAGCATGAAGGTTTGTGTCAATCAGTTATATTTTAAAGCAGAACTACTCTAAAATTAAAAAATGGTTGGTTTTACATCAAAATTACTTGAGACAAAAAACCACGTCATTATTTATACTGATTTTGAATTTCTAATTCCAATTTTTTTGTCTGTTCATGTATTTCTGAAATACTTCAGATACGATCATTACAGTGATGATGGTATCATGTATATATACATACCACATATATACACATACATACTATATACATACTATATACATACCGTATCTTCAATCCAAGCATTGTAGCCAGGAGGACTTAATCCCATTTGGACAATGCTAGCTACCAGCAAACATAACAATACAAATGGTGAAACATACTTCCACATGTAGTAATAATACTGGCTTGGAGAAAATCCAAGCATATCCTTCAGGTCCTCCATAAATCTGTGAAGGGATTGAAAGGTTATTGTTAGTGCAGACACTGAGATTTTGAGCACTGTAATTGATACATATCACCTAACTTGAGGGAACACACTGAAACAATGCATATATAGAAACAGTTGCAGTTTAAATTACTTGATGGGCTGAAAAACAGAGCTTGCATTACTAGTTCTTCAGAACAGATGAATAAAAGGAATTACTGCACAGTACAGTGACTTAGTAAGCTGCTTGCTGGACTGTGTTGGAAAGATATTTAAACACACCTTTTTTTTATAAGATTCTTTTTTATATCTTCTTGTATTGTCTACTGAGTTGTTTATTGAGGCATATGTCATTACTTTTGAGGACATACACAACCAGCACCTCTTACAGATTCTGCAAAATTAATTTTGAACTCACATGTGTGCTGCAGTGTAAAAAACCAACATTACACATAAGCTATGGTTTGCATCATATAAGCTGCTTAAACAAAACTTTGCCAAGTTATAAAACTGCCTCCTTGTTCCTCAAAATTATGTTATAATATGAACAAAACTCCTATTTTTGTACTTGTGATGGAGTATTCCAGACTCAGAAGAAACAGAGAATACTTTTAGAAATAACTTGTGGAGTGTTCACAAGCAATGATTGTGGTCCTACTCCCTTTTGAAATGTCCATCTAGAAAAGGCTCTTATAGCAATAAATATGTTTTCAAAGCAGTTACACATATGAAGTTTCTGTCATATAGACTCTCAAAACATTTTTTTTTAACTGCACAGCTTGGGCCATTCTATTGTTTGTTTACACTGAAATTAAACACATCATTAAAAAGAAGCTGAATTTACAAATGGATTGTGCCCTTTACAAATAGCCCTCTTTCTGAGATCTCCAGTTCTTTATCCAGTTGAACATAAATCTGTTATCTTTAAAGTTTTTCATTGACTCCGTCCTACTTATGCTCTTCAGGCTCCACTAGCACTGATTCCAGATTTTCCTTCTTGTCTACAGGGATTCACATGTTGTCTCTTTTCTATCCTTTGGTTGTAATCCCTTTGGATGCTATGTTTTGTTTTTTTACTATCTGATCAAAGACAATGTGTGTAGTACGACATATACATGGAACTTCATCTATGAGGAACCCTTGGTACTATTAGTCAATGACAACCTGAGGTTGTTGATTCTGACAGTGTTTGCAAAGAAGACTGCCATGTTCCTTAAGGATATTCTGGAGAAATATACATCAGAAGAAATATTAGGAATACTCCAGAGGGAATACTTGGGTGTCATTATGAATGAGAAGTTTGGCTGTTAACTTTAGACTGTATCCTGTCAGAACTCCTTCTGAAAACATGGATCACCTGCACTCTGAGTCAGAAGCAAAGAATTACCATATTTTAGCTATGCCTAAACATCAAAATTCCTCACAGGTAAGCTGCTGGCTTTTGGCATGTCTATCTCCATTCACAGTGGAACACTCCCTGACTGATAAGCACGTCATTTGTTTCATCTTTTGTTTGCATGTGTAAAATCATATACATGGCGTTTTTATGTCTGTGTGATTGATTACAGGATTATACATGCAGCCCAAGTGGGCCAGGCATTATTTGTGTAAACCAGAACCAATGTCTGGGAACCATATAATTAAATTTTCTTATTACAGTTTTGTTTCACTACGACTACAGACTGGCTGATTACTCTGATCGAACAAGTGAAAAGTCAAATGAATAACCACCCATTCTACGTCACACTTTTTGCCTGTGCAAAGAAATTACAGATGTTTTCATGACTTTGACATATTAGTATAGCATACTCTGTTTGACCTGTGGATGGCAAAAGTTATTTTTGACATAAATCTTTCTACTGAAGCACACATTGATCTTGCTTGGTGAACACATTCTGCTGATTTTGGACATAAAATGAAGGAAATAAAAAAAAAGGGGGTTTGATGGTCTTTTCACCCATCACTGCCAGGTCACTTTACTTCATTGTCAACTGTTCTGCTTCCAGGTAAGTTTTGACCCTGTTCTTTGCTGTCAATTCCTCTATTTCCTCTCTCACAACTAACGCAAAGAATGATTAATTGCTACAACACCCCAAACTAAATCTAGTTCATAAACTGAAAATTTCTTCTTGTTACTTCCATTGAGTTTGCTTTGTTCCTTTCTCAAATTGCCTGGAAAACTGCAGACCTGTTCAGAATACTCATTCTCATCTGCTGCTTAGACCACGGCTATTACTTCTTTAAATCTTTCTCTTGATGACTTATTTTGATACAAATTCCTTATACTTTCATATCCAGCCTCCTTTCTAACTCTCTAATTTTGCCTCTTTAACTTTATTCTCCTCTCTTTGGACCTCTTACAGTGACTCTTTGGGTTTCAGTACACTGTCCTGATGTAATTTATGTTCCTCCAACCCTGTTATTAACAACAGACTAGATTCTTGACCAGTTTCTACTTACTTGTACTTCTGTGTACATCACAAATACTTCACAAAATATAATTAAAATAGTAATAATTATTGTAATGAATACTGTTGATATGGACAGGGAGATACATTTCCTTCACTTACTTGTCTATTCCATAAATTCGGATGACTGCAATATTCTCCAAAATGACCACAATTAGCAGGGGCAGAGTAGCTGAGTAGTCATCAAACATTGTCACAAAATAATTTCCAGAGCGCTGCACGAAGATCAGGCCAATAAAAAATGCTACCAAGCAGCATATGACTGGAATAAAGAGAAATTCATTATTTCATATAATTGAAGTTGATAACATTTTACTTTTTAGGGAGTCTCAATTTTAACAATATTAGGAATTCTACCTCTTCCCTACATAATGAAAAAGTTATGAAATTAGAATTACTCGAATTGCCATATTACAGCAGTCCTGATTAAGCACCAGACATTAATCAAGTGACTATTTCTCACTAAATGTAATGTGAATGCAAGGGTAAAATGAACTGGTAAGCAAAACATCATACATCATGTTACTTGGTCACTACTTCACTTTTTGGAAATCAGAAGTGAAAAGAACTTAGAAGTGAAAACATGGAAAAAGATAGTGAAAACGTTTCAGACTATGATTCTAAAAAATATCAAGGCTGAACAGACTTCCCCTAAAAGATCATTCATGGCATGAAGTTCAATTAGGATCTGTCTAAATGTATTTGTGCATTAAGCATCAACCTTTTTGTCCCTTCTTTTTGTTAGAACAACCTGAAATGTATTTCTTTAATGCCTGATCCTGCCTAATGGATCTCAATATAATTTTTTCCTACTAAATTTGTCAATAATATTATTACAAATAATATTATTACAAAATGCTTAAGTAGACATAAAATAAGTCAAATTTCAATAAACTGTGAAATCAATTGTAGGCTGAGCATCAGTCAGGCTGATTATTCCAGTTAAGGTGCCTTTTTTCTCCCCACTGGAAACTTGGGCTAAGGATGATCCCCATCCCTGAGTGAGCTGTGGGATATGCAAAATATTTCAGCCACTGTGTAAGTGAGCACCTGACTGCTCCAGTGCTGGGATAACTGGGCTAGAAGCCTGGAATTAGAGGGTAGGAAAGTCAAACAGCTGGGATCACTTTCTACGGAAGGGGGCATTAACAAAGCGATTGGAAAAGGGACACAAGTTCTTAGCCTCTGGATATGATCTGGAAAGACATTTCCTCATATAAGATGTTATATGTCACCCAGGCAAGTGGACCACCATGGAAAGATGTATTCAGTATCTGAGAGAATTAGCTGTGCTAGAGACCACCTCTTATGACCCACCTGAGACTCCCTGATTCCCATTCATAAGATGATTTGAGTGACAGCTTAGAAGCAATCAGTAGGACTTGCTCACCCTTAAACAGCTCCATATGGTCACTGCGGAAGTCTATTGGAGAATGGAGACTAACAGCAGGCTATCATGGCCTGAATGATGTCACATCACTGCTGAGTGCAGCTGTGCTAGACATGCTGAAACTTCAACACACACGGGAATCAAAGGCAACCCAGTGGTACGCCACAATTGATATCACTAATGCATTTTTCTCAATCCCTCTGGAGGAAGTGTGCAGGCCCTCTAATTCCAAGCTACTAGACCCATTCACTTCCACTTGAAGGGATGTCCATTTCTCTGAAGAGTAACTATACTGATTTTAGCATAATAAAAATTTCATCATAAATTAAGATTTCATTTAGCTTATTTAGGGGTAATTTGCAGTAATTTGCAATGTATTTTCATTCTTTCCTTTTCCTTTGTTTCTCTTATGTGTGACACAAATTGGAATGGAAAGTATCCTGGAACAGCCCAAAAGGATTGACCATACAGAAACTTGTAACAGAAATTAGTCCTCCAATAAAATTTAAGTTCTACGATGTTTCTGCTCATGTAACACTCAGAAAAATGTATTACTGGCAAACATTAATGTACCTATGTATGGAAATACAGTCTGGAATACAGTGATTTACTGCTCTGTAAAATGATCTGTAAATTTTCATGTCAAAAAAAAAAAACATCATACTCTCAAAAAAAATTAGCTTATTCCTCTATGGAGAAAAGAAAGTTTGTGTAACTCACCAGTAAGAATTTCTTTCCTGACTTTGAAGGTATCAACAATGGGTGTGATAATGCCTTCAATGGTTCCAAACATACTTCCAAGTCCCAAATTTACTAACATGAGGAAGAACATGACTGACCAGAAGGGAGAAGCAGGGAAGTGGGTCATTGCTTCTGTAAAGGCAATAAAAGCTAAACCAGTTCCCTGAACTGCCTGTCAGTGAGAAAAAAAAAAAATCTATGTTATTGTTCCTGAAATTTTTTTTTGGTTTTGGTAGTGTGACAGTCTGACTTTGTAATCACACAGTGTCATCATCAACTACATCTCAAAGGCAGAGTGGGAAGTTGCTATCTAATATGCAATTCTTCCACTTAATTAATACTATTTAGTGAAACAGTGTATTTGGCTGAGAATTTGTAAATTGATTGACATTAACACAGTTCTTTCATAAAATTATAGAATACTAGGTTGGAAGGTATCTCAAGGATCATCTGGTCCAGCCTTTCTCGGCAAAAGCAGTCTAGAAGAGATGGCCCAGCACCCTGTCCAGCTGAACCATATAAGTGTTCAGTGCTGTGGAATCCACCACTTCCATGAAGAGATTAGCCCAATGTCTGATTGCTCTCATTATGACAAATTTTCCTCTCGAGTCCAGTCAGAACTTATTTCTCTCTTTCACTGATGACTTGCATGAGAGCTGTTATAACGAACTGCTACAAAATACACTCTGTTTTCTCCAGTAAGTACAAAAAAGACTTAATTTCTCTATCTTTGTTTCAAATTTAAATGGTAGGAATAGTACAGAAACTTTTAAAGTCTAAGTCACAGATTTTACATTTTATCTTCAGATCCTGGTGCAACTATATAGAGATCAGTGTTTAAATATACAAGTCCCTCCCTAAAGCAAGAAAACTATAATTTCTTTTACAGATCTATCTTACTGTAAGATTTCAAAACAGGATGCTATTCATTAAACAATTACCTGATAAGTAAAGAATAATTTTTTACTTTCAGTATAGTAGGATTAATATTTAAAAATGTATCTTAGCATTATAAGACATCGCAGTCTGAGGCATTGAATAGGTAAACCTCTGTATACTCTTTGAAAAAATCCTCATGCTCAATTCTTCGAAAAACCAGAACTTTAAAAACTTCTCACCTCATAAGGGGAATGATATAATGATCAAAAAAAGTGAAGACTATATTAAGACATCAGACCCAAAAGTCCTCAAGTGAGCTGGAATACAACTTTGTTTTCATCTAGGTATTTACAGGTGCATGACTCATAGGTACACTGCACTGATACTCTCTGTAGGTACACTTCACAGTTCATTTCAGGTCTAAAAATATGCATGTGTTCATATTCTCTATATTTAAGACTTACTTAACACTCTCACCTTGTTAAGCTCATCTTCAATTTGACAAGATTTCAGACCAAGAGAATCAAACTTTTCTTCTTTAACTTTCTGTATAATGTCATAAACTAAATTGTAATCTTCTGCTGTAATGCTTGAGAAATTGATATGATGTGGGATCATATCCTGGCTGAGATTGCCCATTTTCAAAAGTTTTAAAATCTTCTCTGAATTCCTGTAAAACACAATAAAATAGAGAGATCAAACTCAGTGTTCTGTGTTAATTCATGAATGAAATAAACCATAAAAATAATTTAAAAAAAATGGATATTCATACTGGATAACACATTTTTCATTTATGATATTGGCTTTGAAGCCCAGAACTGCAAACACCACCAAAGTTGCCAGCACAGAAGTGAAAAAATTGATGAAGGACACCAGTACAGCATCAAAATGGCAGTTGTTGTCTCTCTTGTTGTAGCTTGAAAAGGCAATGACTCCACCAAATCCAAGCCCTAAGGCAAAGAACACCTGAGTAGCAGCTTCTCTCCAGACCTTGGGCTCCAGCATTATTTCAAGCTGTTTGAAATTAGATATAATATATGTCAGCTATAATATGCATTTCTATTATATGAAAAAAAACAACAGAAAAAAGATCAGGAAAACAATCTACATCACAAAATGATCATACTCCACCACAAATGTATTTTCATTATGATAAAATGAAAGCTGAGGCATCTAAATTTGAGCAAACTTATGGGCCAGAATTTCTATTGACTTTATATTATCTAAATGTCAGAGAAACATGCTATACATTATGTTCCCAACAATGACACACTACTGGAGCTATGTAACTGAAATAGCAGCAAGTTACACCGAGAAATAAGAGAGAACTTTTTTTTACAGTATATACTGTCTTTGATTTACAGTATATGTATTGACATTTGTTAGAATTAAGATGTATTTTGGGATGATCAACCCTGATAAATTCAATGAGTATGATGAAAGTTGCTTTGTTGTTACTTTTCAAACAAACATAAAAAAGTGAACATAAGATACACATGATTATATGGAATTCTATTACATGCAAATATATAAAGCAAAATGAAATATATGAAATGAACACTGGCCATCACAAGCTGTATAGACCACAAGTCAGATCTCCCTTAAGTCAGATGCCTTGAACTTAACCCAATGTTAAATGGTATTTGAGGGCAAAAAACCTTTTTATCAAAAAAATTGAACTGTATTGCTCATTTAGAGGAACTGTATTGCTCATTCAAAAAAAAAATCTTTGTTACAAAGTTCCAAGTCACCATTTGTCTACCTCAAATTCTTCTAGATACTGAATCACAAAAAAAAAAAAAATAAATAAAGAACTAGATGTCAAACTTAAACATTAGATTTTCTCAAGTTGATTCAGGGCCTCCATTATTGCATATGATTTTTATTCTTTTTTAAGTCCTAGGTTTACTGATAACAGTAAAACTAAAAAGCATCAACACAGATGACAGCAATATTAGACTGTCTTACTCTGAGGAAAAATAAATCTGCTATTGTTGTAACATTTTGAAAAAATTTTCAGTTTTCCAGGAAGATATAATATTTATTACAGATAGGTAGCAGATAGCCTCTTAAGTCATTTATATATAGATAAAATACAATATATTTGGGGAAAGAAAAGGTGTGTATGGCAATAAACTTGTTCCTGACTTACAATTTTTATTATCATTACAATGCACAAGTAGCTATTGCAAGTAGTTCAACCTGCCTGTATCACCGTCATGCCAGAGTTTTTCCACCAGAGTGCGCTCGAGGAATATGCTGAATTCTACCAAATCTCCAAATGGTTAAAATATCAAAACACTTCTCACTTTCCTTAATGTATCATTTGGTACCATAAAAAGTATTGTGTTCTCAGATACACATCACCTAGACTTTCAAAATAAGCTTGTAATTGATTTCCTATTAGATACTGCTTGTGAAATTTTGGGAGCTCTGCATTTCAACTTCAGTCCTATAGTTTAACTGCAGTAGTTGATTTAAGTGGGTTTCTCATATATCTTTCTTTAGGTTTACCGTTAAAATTATTATTTAGAATTTCTGCTTTGTTCAACAACCATGCCAAACAGAGAAATTCTCCCCTTCTACATTAGCCCTGGGCTCTCGCATATGGGTACCAATGTGTGCCAGTCCTCTGCCATGCTGGCACAAGTCTTGTGGGAATGTGCTGTGATCGTCTTTGGTCAAAAAGTGGTCATTTGCTCAGCTAATTGAAGCTGAAAAAGATGTCTCCTCTTCCTCTCTCACATCTATCTACCTGAATAATTTTCAAGCTAGATTGGTTTAGCACAATTTTGTACAGTCTGCCTGCCCAAATAAACTGTTAGCACTACGGAGTAAATGGAACAACAGATGGGGCAAGTCTGAATTTCTTCAGGTAGTCTCATGTCAACCTACAGTCCAAATTAGTGCCCAAGTACAGAAAATTACAATTAAAATACTTTTGAAGGTTTACATTCACATATAATACACGTGACATGGAGGTCTCCTAACTTAAATTTAAACCACAACTTAAATTTTGGGATACAGAACTAGAAACTAGCAGAATAAATTAAAAACAATTTTTCTTTCGAGATCATTTATCTGAACACTTGAGACAATTGTATAATTAAGTATATCGTAACTATAAAGTAAGCATCAGCTGCAACTTATTTTAAGTCTAACTCAGATGAAATAGTGAGTAGTGAAGAGGTGTTGGTATTCAAGGGAAGTTTTAGTATTTATATTCCTTCAGTATTTAGTGGTACTTCTCCAGTCAAAGAAGGGATTAATACTGTGGTTGAGAAACCAAATTATATCTTCAAGACATCTGTTTTCCACCTCTGTTCTAGACATCCTTTTGTTAGTAAGCATTACATTTTTCTATTCCTCAGGTTTCCCAAACTTGCCTGAGCAGCCTGCAAGTTCCTGCAGAACCATGACTCTCTAAAGTGGTGACAGTAAATGACGTGGAGCACAACTCCATCAATGTGATAGCTAACAAAGGTCATTTTTATAGAATGACAGTTCTCTAGACTCAGAAGACCTGGAGTCAAAACAACTGACAAAACCCTGTCATCTGGCATTAGCCACTATGTGCATTGATTTTGATCATCTTATTATTTAGCTTTCATTTTTGAAACGTTAGTCCTGTTCTTCTCAACTATATTATGAAATGGACCTGTTGGAAAGTTCATTTCACAATACCATAGGAAGCCCAGCATTGTACATTCCTGAGTATGGCTCGAACTACTCAAACATGTTGTTCCTGTAGTATAGATACAGTTGCAAGCATTTGAGATGGGTGTGGGTAGAACTTAGATCTTCAAGCTAAACAATGATTCATAACATCCCTTATCACCTCCACAGTTAAAAAATTTAAAGCCCTGTAAGGCATGCTCCTAGTAAAAATATTGGCAGTACAAAAAATATTGGCAGTACAAGTGCTGCTATCTTGGCGTGTCAACCAAAAAAAACAGGACAAGGAAAGCTGAGTGGTGAGTACTTACACTACTATTAAATACAGCTCTCCTGTACTTGGGACTACTATGTAAACAGCATTAATTTATTTACAAAAAGGAAAAAAAATTGTTCTTTTTCAAAAGGGACGAGATAACTATGTAATGTCATGTGACAATTCAAAGTAAGGCACTGTGACATCCCAGGACTAGGTATTTCAATATGAGAGAATGGTAAGATTGAAGATTCACTTCTTTTCCATATTTGGAGCTCTCTAAACATCCTGAATCCTGTAAACAGCACTTTTAGTTGCTTTGTAGAGGCATCTAACTTCAGGAACCCTTATCAAAGGGAAGTAACTTTACACAGGCCCTTGGAATACTTAAGGGCCTTTGGACTTCAGGGCTTGATATTGTGCCACTGAGGTAAACAACAATTTTGTAATTTAACCCAACAGAAACACAGCCAAATGTTCTATGAAGACAATAAGCTTAAATGAGAGCATTCATAAATGGTCAAATTGCCACTGAAACTTTAATACTCTGCAAGCAGAAATTAAGCACATACCTTAGGTGTGAACATGTGACGAATTCCATCCACTGACCCATTAAGGAGCAGTCCTCTGATCAGAAAGCATAAAAGTACCACATAAGGAAAAAGGGAACTAAAATACATGATCTGAAAAACATAAAGAAGAAATTTAATGTGACATTTAATGTGGACTTTATTTTCAATAGCTTCATTCACTATTCAGTATCCTCTGGATACATGACTGTATTGATAATCATATGCTCCAAGAAATATGCAGAACACTTCCCATTCCCCTTGTCTCTGCAGAAGAAAGCAAAGTCACATGACTATAAAAGAAATTCTGTACTTTACTAAAATAACACAGTTGCCAGTGTTCACTAACTGATAACGAACCACTGGGCTTCTGGGGAAATTCAGTATGAATTCAATGAGATGACAACAAAGACAGAAGCAGACTTGTAGAAACGCTTCACTTTACAATTGTACTCAAGTACTGAGGATCGTAAAGATATGCAGTGTGCATAGAAACTCATTGTGTCTTCAGAAGGTAAGAAAACAAAGAGTCAATAGAAAGTACATAACCAATGAATTCAAGCACTAAGTAATGCTTACTGCCAAAACAACAAAAAATAGCAATCAAATCTGATCTTTCATTCCCCATCACTGAAAAGAAAACTTATTCTGTTTAGTTTAGCAAAATGATTCTCTGGTTAAACTTGCTACTTCTTTAACTGGAATGCTCTAAGGAGGCCACAGAAATTGGCACACCAGTGCTAAACTTCCTAATAGCAAAGAATTTTGCTACTGGAACAAATTATTTTTCCTCTGAAAATCCCATTGAGATCAACAGATCTAGCAAATCATTCATTAGCCAACCCAGCTGGCTGCATGCAAAGCAAAGAAGACAAGGTGACAGTACTCAGATGCCAAGGGATGGTAATTCATTAGTTAAAGGAAACAATCCAGAATCCTACAAAGTAGCTGTGTTAATGACAGAAGCATGCATATGTGGGTGCACTGCAATCATAATGTGAGTACACATGGAAACCTAACTCCTTAGACACTCAAAACACACAGACTTATGCTGCACAGTAAAGCTGAGGTACTTCTTTAGATCTCAATTCCCACTACATTACTACAATTCCCTCTAAAATTACTGTAATTCTAACGCTTAACTAACATTCCTCTACTTGAGGATATACAAATACCAGGGTGAGTTCCCACCTGCTCCTACAGATTTCATGAGAATAAACAGAGGGTTCAGTGAACAGAAATATCTTGAAATGCTTCAACGTAAAACAATACCATGCAGGTAAACAGCATACTCACTTTGCCTGAAGACTGAATGCCTTTGATCATGGCTAAGCATACCATGACCCAGGCAGCCAGCAAGCAGATAGTCATCTTCCAGTTTAAACCCCCACTCTCTGAAAGAGAGCTGGAAATATTCAGTGCTTCTCTATACCAGTAATAAGTGGTTGCAGAACTTTTTTCACACTCTGGCTCCACAACTGTCAAAGAGATGTCAGCAAGTAAAGAATGGGTTTGGGAGAGATATTTCATAACCACATTCTACCAATTCTCAGTATTTGTAATTGTGTCATCATCATTTACTGAGAAACTAAACTCACAAAAAGGTCTTAAGACATTCTCTAGAAGAAAAAGTGACTGCTATCAGTCAAATGTTCTGGGTATACATTTTAAAACACCCCTTTGGGCTAATGTATTCCTCCACATTATGGTTAATCCTAGTCCAAGGCAGAATTTATTTCTCACTTGACTACTAAATAGTAGGCAGGCTTAGAAGAAGACATACATTCCACTTATCACACATAAGATTACATCATCTATCCATGACTTACATACTATGAAAACTATCTCTCTGAAATGAACACAAATTTGGAGACATGGAAAACAAAACCTCAATTGTATCCACTTTGATAAGACACTCGAATAAACAGGAACTTAATTAGTATTATAAACAGCAAAATAATAACATGATATCAAAGTGATGAGAAAAGGTAACAAATGGCTCATACACATTTATGTTACATGAAAGTTGCTATACGTATTCCAGAAGTGATTTTTGTATTATACTGTAATTCCGTTATACTTATGTTTCCAAACAGTTTAAGAAACTGTGTGTATCTAGAGATATAACACATAAAAAGATTTCTTCAAAGAAAATGTTTAAGTTTCTGTAAATTATTTATAACTAACAATCAAGCACATAGCTAAGGTACGTCCTGAGTTAAGATAATTAAGGGAAAAAAAGGGAAAATATACTAATTTTAAGCAACCTAACACAGATGTCAGATCTTCACTGAAATAATCTATCAAAAATGATGTTATCAAATATAATAACTTTCTCTAAGATTAGTTCAGATGGCCTCTGCTGAAGTTAGCTGACACACTGTATCTTAATATTTAGGCAGAATAAAGAGTATATAAACAACCACTGTGGCTCAACAACAGCTTGTGGACTACAATCAATTTGACTGTGTGTCAACATTCACAAATACTGATTATTTCAAATAACTGAAGCACGCAACTCTGGAAAAAACACTATAGAAAGGTACAACTTTTCAAATGTCCCTAATTATGTTCTTTATTCAAGTGGTAAATAAACTCACAAAAGATAATTAAAGAAAATTTAGGATCTGAAATAAAAACAAAAATAAATAATTCATATTTCAATAGCAGCAATAATGCAAAATGTGTAACTGTTACAAGATAACCAAACTCAAGAAATAAGGAACTTTTAATGCTGTTCTATAATAAGCCCATGAAAGATCACCCCATTACAGAACAACCCAATGAACAATTATCTCATCTATATTAATTTACAAAGCAAACAGTGCTTCTATCACTTGCATTTCATTGATGTTTACAGTTTTACATTTTCTCCTTTGTTAGTAACACAACAACTTTTTGCTGGGAAGTACCCTACTAATTGAAATGTAAAAATATCCTTCCACCTTTGTTTTTCTCCAAGTAAGCATAAAAAGTAGTATCAACATCAGAAAAAAAGAAACCACATTATTTTTCTTCTCCAACACACTAAATAGCATTCTCCTAATTTTATGATCATTTAAAATGCTGTTGACAGTGATGTTTCTTTATAAATACAGTGTATTTCTCTTAGATTAAACTTCTCTGTTGTATTTTTTCCAAATACCGTAATGTGGCATCTTACTAAGACGAAAAACCAGCTTTGCATACAACACTTTTGCCCACAAATACCTTTTTTAATTGTATTTTTTCTCCTTTATGTTTCAAAATCTGAAATTTTATATATTTTATATAATTTTTAAGAACCTTATATTATCATAGACTTACAGGTATGAGATGAATTTTTAACTAAAGGACACTGGTCCCATGGTAGTGGATGCTGAAAAGACTGGGAAAAATAAAACAGACTCCATCCAATAATGACATTGTAGTACAGAGCCACAAAGAAACATACCTATAAAAAAAAAAAAAAAAAAGGTCAAAAAGTTACATTTCTAAAGCAGAATTAAAAAATCTCTACTGAACTTCTGCATATTCTGCACGTTTGCCACTGAACCTAATTTTAATTAAGTCAAAATAAAAAGGGAATAACTTCTCCCATTTAAGTATCTGACATTTTCTAAATTTTCATTTTTCTCTGTCTTTATCACATTACACCTATACTTTCACAGGTCTTCTTTTTGCCCAGAAGACTACTCCATTCCATAGCTCCTAATTTCAAAAGAACCATACAACACAAGTTGACTGGTTAAACAGACATTTTTAATGGACCAATTCAAGTTTCAAGATCATTGTAAACTGACCTTGACACCCAGCTACAAATCGAGGGCCTTTCCCTGCAGCAAAACAAAGTCTAAATCATGAAGCCTAAAAGCAAACCACACAATGTTAAGAAACTTACTACACAGCTTGCAAATCCAATTCCACCAAGTTTGGGGCTGATATAATTCCACACACCAATACTCCCTCGGCGTATCCTCTGCCCCACAGCAAGCTCCAAGAAAAAGAGTGGAATCCCTATTATCAGTAGCAAGATTAAGTATGGCACAAGATAGGCACCTATGAAGGGAACAAAGTATAAATCAGAGTAAATGAAAGAAGAGTCATAACTTGACAGAACAAATGTGAAAACTCCTAATTGCTTCAAGGTTGAATTACTGTCATGCACTGCAAAGCTTTTTGATCACATGCAAAGAGTAATTTTACCAGAACCTTGGTCATACATCTTGTAAGATATTAAAAACCCAGACACACTGACTTTCTAAAGCACTGTAACATTTTTCAGGCAAACCTTACTGAAAGTGGGATATTATCAAAACTAGTTGTTCACTCGTGTGAAATTCTGGGCATTTGATTAAACTTTTTAGAAATATAGTCATCAGAAGCCGACTTAACACTTCTTAAAAAACCTTACACATTGACTTGTATTGTAGGTCCAGATCTTACAGTACTCACCAACTCTCTCCTTCAAGGCATATTTGAAAATGCAATTGTTACTTCACTGTTACGCAAACATATATGTAAACAGAATTCCTGATTTTTGAGGTCTTATTTGTATGAAGTGATCATACACAATCCTAACCAAAGGATGTATATCCATTTATTTCAGTAAGTCTAATAATAATAATAATAATGATGGCCAGTCTTTGCGAACGAAGATTTTGGGAAAGGTCTTTTACCTTTCAAGCCTGTGCAATGGATTTTTTAGGTGAGACACAGCATGCGCTGAACTGAGCCCACCCTTTAATCCTAAGGTTCATCTGCCGGGGCCAAGCAAGCTTGGACAATGGCAGTGAGGTCCTCAGGACGTAGGTTTGTTTAGAGTGACCTTCTCATAGATGGATGGCCTCACAGGGCTAATGGGCTCCATCTGCCTGGGGGACCGGGGAATCGAACCTGGGTCGCAGCAGTGAGAGTCCTGCATGCTAACCACTAGGCCACCAGGGGTCCCTAAGTAAGTCTAATTGCAAGCAAATATACACTAAGTGCACTGAAAAGTTCAGAGCCTAACTTTCTCCTCAGTGTTGTGGAATACTTAGTACTAGAGCTAAGAAAACATGTAGGCATCAGCAATTAGCAATGTGGCACTCAACTTTCTTTCACGTGCGGCTCTCATACTGCAATATAGACTACTGCACTGGCTGGCCAACTAACTCAAAGGGCTTAGAATTTCTGTTTGCAACCATTGCTAAAGAAAAGCATTTAAGAGATGCAGACTGCAGCATGTTAAAGCAAGATCACAGAAGCTTAGACTCAGAGCTATTAACTTGTATGATCAGTCTATTCATCTCTGTGATGAGAGAGATGCTGAACAAAGTTCAGAAACCAATTTGACATTTACCCTCAACTCCAACTAAGTCTTACTTCAAGTTTATTTATCCAGTGTCGACTTTCTAGGGCTTGTTTAGGAGTCTATCAAAGTACACTGTCATTTTAATATACTTAGTGGGCAGCTTATCTCATGGAATACAGTTTATTTTAGAAAACTTAAACTTTTCTAGGCTCACGGAAGGTGGTCTCAGATGTTTTGGTACCATCCATTCCTATTTAGGTCCGCTTCCTATTTTGCTCTTCATGAAATACACACTGATTGGACATCCCCTTCCATTACAATTATCTTACAAAGATACAAAGCATGGAGTAACTGCAGTCTTGAGGCCAAGACTAGTGGGAAAAAAGACAGAAGAAATAAAATCTGCGAAAAACTAGGGCCCCCAGCGCAAGACATTGACCTGTTGGAAGGAGTCCAGAGACAAGACACCAAGTTGATCACAAGGCTGAAAGACAGACTTGAGAAAGTTGGGGTTATTCAGCCTGGAGAAGAGAAAGTTCCGGAGAGACCTTACAGCAGCCTTCCTGTACCTAAAGGGGGCCTACAAGGGAGCTGGAGAGGAACTTTTAACAAGGGCATGTAGTGACAGGACAAGGACAAACGGACTTAAGCTGAAGGAGAGTAGGTTTAGATTAGATATTAGGAACAAATTCTTTAGTATATGGTTGGTGAGGCACTGAAACAGGTTACCCAGAGAGGTTGTGAATTCCCCATCCCTGGAAGCATTCAAGGCCAACTTGGATGGTGCTCTGAGTAACCTGGTTTAGTGGAAGGTTCCTTGCTCGTGGCAGGGGAATTGGAACTAGATAATCTTTAAGGTCGCTTCCAACCCAAAACATTCGACAATTCTGTGAAAAACTACTAGTGGACCAGACAAAGAATATTAATCTTATGTACCTCACAGTCTATAGGCTATGTTAGCAATGAAGTAGCTTCCGTGTTTTATTTTCATGATATGATAATATGCTATGCAATGATATTGTCTGAGCAGCATTTGGTCAAAACCTATGCCAGGCTCTGAAAAATATACCTGTTTTGAGGTTATGATACTCCCTTCATAGAGCCAAACATCACAGCCTATCTACCCATTTCAGTGTCTACTGAAAGATTGTACCCGCTACAGTGTCTACTGAAAGATTGTTTTTACTGAGGTAGCAGCTACATTCCCATTCAGTACTTCGGTGTCTCTTGTAGTTCATCTTCTATGTGCACATAATGGAAAGAATACAAAGGATTTACTTTCTATGAGGAAAAGAGAGACAGCAGAGACAGAAAGAAAAAATGTGAGGAAAACTGAGGAACAGAGCAACAATCACATTCCAAAATGAGGGGTACTATCTGTCTTAAGAATATGTACGACAAATACCATTAAATACCTGTGATTTATCATCAACATTCGCTCAAAACTTCTGCAACGCAGAAGTCAATTCACATTGCAAGTGAGAAGCTTTGGCATCACTATCATTAAAAATCTGGTCATACAATTAATTGAAAGTCAACAGTACATAGTTTTTATATCATCTAACTGTAAATTGATACAGTAATTGATACAGAGCTATTGTAAATGATACATTAGATCTTAATTAGGCAGGTGTGGCATAGCTGAGCAGAGACAAACCTAAACAGCTCAAAAAAAATTGGGGCCTAAGTGACTTACCCTGTATCCCACTGGATGACTGTACTAGAGCAGGAACTGAACCCAGCTCTTCAGTGTCCCAGTCCACAACCTTAATCACAAGGCTGCAAAGTTAAGCACATGTTTAAAGACTGGGTGGATGTGGGTATTTTATGGTGCAGTATGAATGTAAGTTGCAAGATTTATCAGTTGGATTCTACTAAATGAGTTAAATAAATGTGGTGTTAAATCTACATTACATTAGACATGACACAACCCTGTAATTCAGCGTGGGTAGCCAGACAGCAGAGTTCACCACTATACTGCTAGGTTTGTGCAAAGCACCTGAAGTGCTAGTCTTCTGCTGAGCTCCTTTCAGATCTTGTTCCCCTCCCCAAAAAGGACATAGGGAAAGTTGTGCATGTATGAGTTTCAGTATGATACAGTTTGGATGTAGCTGGATTATACAACTGTATATCACAAGTGCAAAGGGCTTCTGTGTCTAGAGTCAACATGAAACCACAACATCTCTGGGCATATATTTTGCTGAAGTCTTCCCTTGAAGCTAGATATACTTCAAAGACAGACATCTTCCCTTCATCCTAAAACAGAATTACTATGGAAACAGCTCAGCATGTCTCTTACTTGTCTGGGCATGAAAACATGGGTCCTTGCAGTATTGGATAAGGACTATTTTCATTTGAATTAGAATAATAAACTATACACACTGGTCTTGAACAACATCCTCCAATCAGTTGTCTGCTACCTCTACCAGCTAAGCTCCCTTCTGAATACTACAATTCTGTGTAGTTCTGGATCTCCAGGTCTCCTTTCTACATATACGAAATTATTCCACTGTGAAGCCACTTTTTTTTTTTTGCATATTTTGGCCTTAAACACTGGCTTCCATATTAAAAAAAATAATCTCAACTTCATAAGGAAAAAACATACCTCTTCCTTCTTCTTCAATAGAATGAATAACAATGATACAAAAGATTTCATGAACTGGGGACTGTTAACACTGCGCACAGCATTGCTTTGATTCCTTAATTTTTTTATTTAATCAAGCATCACAATGGGATAGATGGTAAATTGTCTCTCTTGATATTACAATAAGTACTACATTTGACAACATTATTGACAGAAGTGGAATAATAACATTTCAATTTAAGCTCTTATAAATGCTTAGGAAAAAATCATAAAATTACATGATTCATAGTGATTAAAGAGTTGGAAAATAATTTCAAAAGCAGTAATGCAAGGTGACATAACCATTAGCATCTTGACAGTACAGAAGAACTTTTCTTCTTCTAGCCATTTGTGATGTAACCTGAAAAATATATTAATTTTCCAGATTTGTTTCATCTGCTTCTGTGTGAGATTTTAATTGTCTAGTGTCCAATTTAATTCTTACTCAATCAAGGTGAAGTTTATCACTGTCTTGAAGAGAGATCCTAGTTCTTATCACTTACTAGACTATTACTAATAGAATGCAAGCAAGAAGCTAACATACAGATGAATATCAAGTTCTTTTCCATGTCAAATGCTAAAATTTTCAAAGTTATTACAAGCGGGCAACAGAACACTATAGGTTAACAGTCTGCTAGGCTTCTGTAAGTGAAATTATTCACCACTACAAAAATACGAACTGCTTTTATCAGAAAAACTCCGATAGATGGTTTTATGTTCTATCTGTACTATCCTACTGATAGGATAGTCTTCCTGTCACTAGTTTCACTTAAAAATGTTCAGGTATGCCTTTTTACAAAACTGTGCTTAAAGTATGAAAATCTCCTTAGCCAATAAGCTTCAATGAAGAATTACACTTGCAAAATAAAACCAAAACATTTTCAGCACACTACAGTACAACTAAATTTCAAGTCTGATAATACAGAACTCACAAAAAAATACTGAAGTCATCAGTGAACTCAAGGTATGGAATATAAATTATTGATCAAAAGCTAAATAATAAAGCCTTTGAATCCATACTCAAGCGTTGGAATACAAGGAAACGCTTTGCTTCCATTTCTCTCGTATTAGGACAATCAAACTGCAGCTCCTAACAACTCCCTGGTTTTTAACAGTTTTTATACTTCTCTCTCTGCAGTTCTCCACTATAACTGCTGTGCTTTTTCATAATATCACAGAACTTTACTGTTCCATCTCCTGGTATTTCAGTAGAAAATTCAGACTATTTAACTGTAAAGACTCAGGATGTGACTCTACCCAGGTAAATCTTTTCAAAACATACTGACAATATCATCTGCTACAATTTTCCCTACACTGCTTATAGTTTTTATCTGTTATCGTTGTTTACTAGTTCTTTTGACCTTTTACATCATAGAGATATTAAAGATTGACTTAAAAAAAAAATCAGGAAAATTAAGTTAATGCTCACAAAAATACAAGATTAAATCTTTGGGTGTGTAGTATTTTGTGGACTCCTCAATTTTCTTCATAAAAACACTTACTCATTTTAGCAAAACAGCTAATTTAATTTGCTTTTGTTACTTCTACTTAGCTGAAAGAAATATTTTACTTCTGCTAATCCTAAAGGAAAATGACAATATTTCCTTTGTTTGAAAAAAGTGAAAGGTGTGCAAGCTGTTCTCCAGATGACAGAAATGAACAGCAGGAAAATATAGATCTAGTTTGTCACTATTAGCCTTCTCAGCAAGTCTGGGTAGACCTGAGGGGTTCATTTTAAGGCTCACTATCAATCACAGAAAGCTGAGGCAGCTCTAAAACTATGGCATGCTAACAGAGGTTATAAACCTAAACTGTTATATAGGAACTGTGCCTATCTGAACAAACGCACGTATTCATCTTTATGTAGTAAAGGAGTAATAAACAAACTGTATAGTGCAAAATGAATATTAAAAACATTTAAAGCTAACTTAGAGCACACCCAGCTCCAGCGCAAATCACCTCTCAAGAACCAAGAAGAAACAGCTTTTTTTATCTATTGGGCTGTAAAGAGTGGAAGAGGTCCCCCAAGTGCCAGATGGGGACTGGGCATTGCCCACCAGGGGTAAAGAGGGTTTGTGGTGAGGACAGAGAGATCTATAGTCAGTTCCTCAAAACTTTACTGAACATCTTCAGCCCCTCACTCCCAGAGCTTAAAATTCCTTTATGACCTCCCTCTCAAGTCAAGAAAACTAGCACCCTCAAGTGTGCTCAGTTACCTCCCAGCCTCTTTTTTTTCCTCTCAATACCTTGTGCATTACAGCTACATCCCCAGTGTGGATACAAGTTCATCCCAGCTGCATGATAGCCTTTCCTCTCACCTCTCCCAACGAACTTTTCTGGGAATGAGATAAGTGTGAGTCAGCAAAGAGCTGCCCAGTCTAACTGTAACTTAATTAACCACAAAAAATACCTGATGTTACTCTAAATATTTATGAGTTTATATTAATTAAAGCAAGAGGAGAAACTGTTAAATAATCACAAAAAATAAAGTGCAGGAAACTGGTTTGGTGGTACAGACCAGACTCAGAAACAGAGACTGCAAAAATACCCAGGGAAGCCCAAATTCTTGGTGCAGTGTAGCGCTACACAAGTTACTTTTAAAGATGGTATCACAGGTATCTCAGTGAAGCAGTACAGAGCTCTGAAGTCAGGATCGTTGGCATACCACAGGCCATAGCCATAAACAAACTAAATATCTACAGAAAAGAGGGAAAGAAACACTCAATTTTTTTCTGCACATAATCCTTGAATAACATATCTATTTGAGCTAATCTGACTGTGCCTCATCTATGTTTATTTTGTTAGTTTTGCTGTTCTTGTCACGGAATTTTAAAAAAAAGACAAAACGGAAGATTACTACACATTTAGGATTTGCCTTTTCTTTTACCGGTGGCTTTGGAGCACAATATTGGAAGAAACCTGTGAAGCAAAGTAATGACAAATGAGTAACTATGTTTTATACTTCTTTTTGGTTTAAATTGGAACAGGATTTATTGGTTTACCACTTTGTAATATATTCCCCTCACCTGATGGTATTTGCCAGATATTAGTTCCTTAAACACAGAGAAGAAAATGAAAAATGTTTGGACTAAACTGAAGGTGGAGACATAGTCATACACTTCATAGAAAGGCTGTTTACCTTATATTAAGAGACTTCAACAGGTATTTATAGTAAAGCCTTATCAGCAGAAGATTACAGAACAGTTCTGACACTGATACTTAGAACGGGTTATGTAAAACCACTCTAATTTTACCTAGAATAAAATATATTTGAAATAATATATGTAGGAGAAAACAGAACCTCATATAAAATGTGTGTAGGTTTTCTTACCATGTGTTTGAAGTTTTCCCTCCCTCCCCCTATTCTTTTATACACTTGCGAGAATTATCTGTCCATCTGTGCACACATAAAAAAGCACCAATGTACTTTACACATTTCTAAGTTTTGTGTCACCTTCTCCATCTTGCATTATGATTAACTTGAAAAATCTAGCAAGCTTTAGCTCTAATAACCACTTCCTTTTCTCTGTTGTTCAGAAGGCAGCAATTTGCTAAAATGATGCAAAATTACTGTTAAAAGCTAAATACACCCTTGTCTCAGCCACGTGCAGAAAACATACCACCACAGATTACATTATACACATACAAGTTCCTGCAATCACAGCACAGGAGAAAACCTTCAATCTGAAGCGACACCATAGTTATTTTTTCAAGTTTGAGTAATGGAGTGCCATAATCCCCGAAGGTTGGCTGGTTTGAGGTTTCAGGGTTTTTCAATTTTTTTTCTACAATGAGAAATTATTAATTCCTTTAATACATTTATATTTGACCTGAATTAAATTTACCATCACTGGTAGAGTAACTTTAAAAGCACCTAACAGCATGAAACCAACACCCTAAGAAGCATACTAATGGATCCTTTCTGTTGGTTCTAAGAAGAATCCAAAGGGCTTGCAAAATTAGCAACTAATTATAAGAAACACTGACTTTAAAAGGGACACAACTACACAAAATAAACTGTTGCAATGCCTTATCCTTGAGACTACATCTTGACGCCATATTCAGGATGAAATTATAGAGAATATAAACATTTTCATGATACACTTTAAACTATGAATCACCTTGTTTCAAAAATTATTCATTAACAAATGTATTTTTTTAAACTAGTAGTGATAAATGATTAGTTCTATACTGTGTCTAGTAGTCTAGACAGGATTGCTATCCACTGAAAAGCTATGGGTTTTGAGAAACTACATTCAACATGTTCTCTCAGTCAACATTAGTCATAGATGAAGAAAATTTTAGGTTCCACACAAATCATTAATCAACCATTTAATGACTTACTATCCAGAATAAAAGACAAAAAAGGGCAGTTAAATGCGTGAAAAAAATTTACAGTAACTAAATATAAAAGACTTTAGACTTTATCCTGGAGATAGAATATTTGAAAGGAGAAACTTCATTTTTACTACTTGAACTGAGAGAAAACAAATTGAGAATTATACATTTATTATATTCTAAGTTCATTTCTATCTTCCTTAATTACATCAGTTGTGTCATTCAACTTCTAAAATTCACCATGAGTAAAATGCTGTTCTTTATTTTCTGTACACATTCACTTTCTGTATCATAAAAAGTGACAGGTTTGTTCTGAATTCATCTAAGCAATTAGCTACAATAGGATGTGCATCAATGTAGTATAGTAGGGTACAGTATAGCATAGGATAAAAAAACTAATCCTGCACTCATAGAGGAAGGAAAGTCTCTAGCCTCATACTTCAAACTGCATACAAGACCATAGATGGTCAATGAACAAACAGCCTGATGTTACTGTTCTAAGTGAAAGGTAACTTGTTATTTAGGAAAACAGTTAACCCTCTAACAGCACAAGAACAGATGCAGTCTCTTAGTGTAATGATTTAAATTATTCATTATCAGTAAAAGAAAAAAAACAAACAAAACCTTTTTCCCCTCCTACAGAATTTTGGTATTCTTGTCAACAGTAAATCATGAGCAAATGGCCAGGAGCTAAAAGCTAAAAAGCTAGGAAGTTAAGGTGTGAAGCTCAGTACTGCTAAATTCTAAAAGACCAAAAGCCTTGATTTATTGACCAAGTACTATAAAGAACACTTTAGCACAACAATAACCAGGTCCTATATAATGCAGCCCTCCATAAAAATGTGTTTTGCTTAGCCGCTAGTTTGACCACTAGTTAAGGTCATATCAAGAACTTTCACCTGTAAAATGAGGAAATGGCATGTTAGAAGAATCTGCTACTAACTTAAATGGATACCTCTTTCTAAATAAAGAGAATATGGGTTTTTCCTCACAGGCTCTGGCAAAAATTAAAAGAAAAGCCTGACATATTGAAGCAGGTTTTACTGTGGCAGGTTTTACTGTGGCTATCTTTGCTAGCTTCAAAACCTGCAAGGTTTGCATTATCATTTAGGTACAACTAGCTATATCACAAAACTTACCTCCACCATTTTTCTGACAGAGATATGGGAATCGCCATACATTCCCCAATCCCACAGAAAATCCAACTTGAGCAAGGATATACTGGAGTTTGCTGTTCCAAGCAGGTCTTTCATCTTCTACATCTGAGCCTTCTTCAACATCTACATCTTTTTCTTCCCGGTCATCAACCATAAGTTCACTCTTCTTAAAGGCATCATCAGAAGAGTCCTCATTAGAGAGCAGGTCCTTAACTGACTCAATGACCTCATCATCTAATTCTCTTTTCACTACCTTGCTGTTCTTAGGCATTTGTAATACGAGACAAACAGCAAGGAAGTCAAGTTCAGCTGAGACAGACAGACAGACAAACACTGAAGCTCTCCCTCTGCTTGGACAAAAATATTGAAGAAACGGATTGAAGATGGTGCCTGATGAGTCCTTGATACCAGCAAATCAAGAGTAAGGACTTCTGCTTCTGAACGTTTGTTCTACCAAAAGTGTCTGTGGGGAAAAAAAAATAAAAAAAGATATTACACTACTACGCAGAGAAAACTTAATTTTGAAATCACGTGCTTTGTTTTACCCATTTCTGCTTAATGATTTGACAAGAGGAGAAAAAGACAAGAAAGGGATGTTAGCCACTTCCAAACTGTAGGGAATAAGTTCAATGTTTGGTCTTAAATATTTATATAGAGTACATTTCATTCACTTGCTGAGGGTTTCGTTTTGATTTTGTTCCTAAAGACTGATAGGCTAATTGCTCATATTTTGATAGCATAACAAGATTCTTCTTATCAGGCATAATGGGATATGCACTTTACGCAAAATTTAGGAGCCCAATTCCATTACTTCCTGACTTTACAGTTGTACTTGAATGTATTAAAAGTATATTTTAACCAAAGTAGATTAAGTTGTTCAGTCCATTTCAGAAAGTCATGCAGCAATTAAAATTTTGATATTTGGTATGCACTTAGTGCTTCAAAAGCAAGAGTGACTTATTTCCTGTTATTCTTCACCAAGGACTATATAATCACAACCATAGTTTCAAAGGAGAGATGCTCATCTTTGATGCTTTAGATATTTTTAATTATTTCCTATTTCTAAGAAACTATGTGAAATATCTGAAAAGCCATAACCAAATACATTTAAAAGGCCTACTGTTCCAAACTTGTATGTAGGGAGACAAAAATGCCCACATTTGAATATGTCTTTTTCTTAAACACAAGGAATCATTTAAAAAGACAGTCAGACTTGCTTGCAGCTGCTGTACTGAAGGTAACCATAATATTTTGGGGAGGACTGTTTTTCAGTAAATTCTTCTCTAATCACATGGGATAAAACTAGTATGTGCAAAGCCATCTGCACAATTAAGAGTCTTAAAAGGGATTTAAATTATGTGTTAAGCTTCATGAAAGCCCTAAAGAGGGTATACACAAGAAGTCTAATCAAGAACTGCTAACTGATGAGAATCAGAAATTACTCCAGGAAACATAAGACCTATCAGCTTTTGCTTATGGACTTGCTGCAACATCTGGTCTATAGTACAAAGGCTGTATCATGTCCTGACAAACTCTCATGCAGTAGAGAACTGCAAGGTACAGTTTGCACAGTAACTGAGAGATGAAGCACCTCATGGTTGCTTCTGTGACAGACCCAAAGGAAAGACGTTAAGCCATTGGAACCCAGCACAGAGCTTATCAAGATGAGACTTTATAGCAACAGAAATAAAACCTCTTGTCACCACAAGTACTATCACTAGCCTCCTAGGCAACAGGGCAATTACCTTTTCCAATAATTTCCAAGGATTTGGAAGTTGAACTTCACTCCAGTTGCCTACTGAACTCCATTGTAACCTTGTTTCACTCATTCCCTAGACTTCCAACACTGTCTTCTCACTTTTCCTTCTGTTACTGCCTCTTCTCAGCAACTCCAGTTCTGGCAGTCAGCCCAAATTTTTTAAGCACAGTAGAGCCTACTTGGCTTATGATCTGCTTCATGTTTACCAATGTCACTGGAGGGTTCAGGGTCCTAAAAACCATCCTTCTGCCATGCAGTGGAACTAGTATCAGGCTTTGACTTGATACCAGTTCTTAAAAAAAAAAAAAATTAAGCATATGAGCTATACACAGAACAGTAGAATGGGGAAAGAGAGTTGTTTAGACAATAGAGAAATCCTAACACAGTATCCTTCATATCTGGGTTAAATAATATCTGTTTGAGCCTTTTTTTATCTGTTCTGTCCTTTGTATTGCAAACTCTTCAAAGGACTCCACCCTCTTCTAGTTCATATATGATGAGCTCTTAGCTCTGACTGAGATACCTATGTAGACACAAAATGTACACACCAGTAATACATTATGTTGAAGCATTTAAGCAGTCCTAATGGAGCTTTGGACTATAAACCACAGCATCTGGTACTTCAAACACTACTTTTAGTCACATTTCAAACATTTTTTTTTCCTTTTGTTCCACTGATGTAAATTAGAGCAGCTTCTCAGTTCCTGTAATTAGTAACAAGCTCGGGGATTACATTAAAATGAAACAATTTTTTCTCCGTATTTAATAGAACAGCTGCACATGTGGAACCGTCTGTAGGTCTGAAATCCTTCTCTAACTGCAATAAGCAAAAGAGATTTTCAGTCAAAAAGGCACAAGTCATCCATCAGTATTTACTGAAATGTTCTAAAAGGTCATATCTGTATTAATTATTTCAGATTCAGTAACTTGCAGGGCAGCAATATGATTTACCTGGAGCTCTCACAATTGAGTCAATTCCAACAGAAATTGCATCATTCTATCCTGCCACGCATTAAACATTGTATTGCTACACTTCAAGATAAACTAGGCTTGATACTTTTACTCCTAGCATAGTACTGTATTAATTTCCCTTTAATTAACCTTCCATTAAGCAGGACATTATCCATAGAACTACCACTGTACAGACTTGCAATACTTGCAGGGCTTGAGAAAATGTGGGAGGCATGCTCAGCAGAATGGTCCACGGTTTTAACAGTACTGGTTTTCTAATTGAATATATTATTATTGGCCAGACTGCACCAAGGATACAGGACAGTCCTTCAGGTCACATCACAAATCCAAAGGCAGTCCTCAATTATCAGAGTTAACAACTTGGTCTCTGTATTAAAGGAGTTGGTACTAAACCAAACGAGGAGTCCTACCTCACCAGATGCTACCATCAGGTACAAAGGTTTGAAGTGTGGTCCCAGCTGGTTTGTGCAAGGAGCCTGCCAGTCTATCCTCGGCGCTCCCAGATCACAGTCAGTGATGTGCACAGAAGGCTCTCTCTTTGATCCAAATCAAACCCACACAGAAGGCTGATATCAAACCACTCAGCTCAAGCTCGGCCTAGATATGAATGCTCCCGAGTGAAGACTGAATAGGGAGAAACTGAATAAGGTTACTCCCCAGAACAGTTTAGATAAACATGAACCACTGAACAAGCTTGCTTTCTCTTTTTTTTTCCCCCATATCACAGTATTGAACTTTAGCACTTCAACATATAAAATGTTATTTTAGGTTCCCACATCATTTGGATGTAGTCCAGTATTGAACTGAAGTTCTTCACCAGCAACAAATTAGGAAATATCACACCAAATTCTCCTAAAATCCCTCTTCAGTTAGTTCTACCACTGGTTACCTTCTACACTGCCTCATGCAGTAATACAGCATTATGCGATGGATGTTTTCCCCTAAGTATCATTTAAAAATTTAAATAACAAATCACCATTTTACTAAGGATTTATAAAACTAAGTATCGTTACATTAGGACTCCAAGTCCTAAATCTTGTCAGGAATTTTAAAACATTACTATGCTATTACCAGCACCTTGGATTAAAATTAAAATGTCATTTAGCCCTATTAAAGCTATTTGTTTTGTAGGTTGGAATTTTTTTTCTGTCTTGGATTTAGATCATGGAATTTGATCAACTGGCTTAGCTCTGATTTCCAGGCAGTTTTGTCATCCTTTTTGTGACTCAAATGATATCACCTGTCAGATAAAACACTGAAGGGAAATTTTTATCATCACATTTACTGAAGAATATGTTTCTCTGGACTTTTACACAACTGAAGTGAGCAAATAAGGATGGTATCCCTTTTCTTATGTAAAATTACATCTACAAAAAAAATCTAAAATTAAACGGACAAGTTTCTGTATTGTTTGAGGAAATTTAACTGAATGGAAATTGATGAACAGCTAGAGGAAATTGGTTCAGCTAGAAGAACATTTAGAAAATTATTCTGTCAGTGAAATAACACCAATCTATAACCTGAGTTAGCATAAACAAGTTTTTGGAAAAAACTTACTAAACCAAACACATAAGCTAGATTTTGATTAGGTCTTACTAGCATTGTCCCAAATCTTCGTTCGTGAAGCCTAGCCATAATGACTAGCATTGTCACGGATATTTTAAAATCTATTTCTTTCTCATAGTGGAACATAAAACAGAGTGAGTCTTTTTTGACATATCAAGCAAACTCTAGACCCCAACTTTCTCTCTCAAAACACAGTGAGAATTTTGTTATTTTCTTCTATGGAGGAAGAATCAAGCCTTAATGCATCAGCATGCAGAAGTAAAGTAACCTGATTAGACTACCACATTACTAGCAGATTAAGCAGTAATAATCCCTTGCAACAAGGAATTCAGACCCAAATTAGCTCTCTGGGAGATCCAGGCTCACTACAGAATTTTTACTTCAGCTGCAGGCCTGCATTCAGAAATCCTGGCAAATTCACAAAATCCACTGACCAAACTGCAAGCATTTGCAGTAAGACCCAAAGGAACTTCATTAGTCAAAGCACCAAAAGACACACTGAAAAACTTTGCTTCACACCCTTTTCTCACAATCTTGCTTGTATGGAATGTGTAGTAAGGGAGTTGTGCTGAGTCTGTCCAACACTCTCTGCTCCTCTTCACTGTTACACTGGTAATGAATCTTATATTGGGCTCCTTTCGACACATCTCTATCAGACAGCTCTGCATGCCAATATACAGGCACCTACTAGAAGAACATACACTTCTAGTTGTCTCAACTGTGTAATACAAGTAAACAACTAAAAGTTATGAGGCTGGAGATTTTGCCAACATGTACAGAAAAACAGGCACAAAAAAAGTCTCACCAATTTGAAAGTATAAGAGTACAACTGCCCCATGCTCTTGGAATTACAGCCTCTATAAAAAGCCATTTGTAAGGTAATTTCATGTTTAAAACATCCCACAATATTATTGCAACAACTAACTAAATGTTAAAGAACTTCTAGCGGTGCTTTTCTGACATAAATTACAACACGATAATTTTACATTGTGTTCCTTTTTAAAACGAGCAGTTCCCTCTGAAAAGGAAAGGCCAAAAAACTCTCCATTCTTTTCTAACACAGTGTACTTTTTATACTTTTATAATCTTACTTTTACATACGATGAAAACATAGCAATTTGGCAAAATTACCTACATTTAATTTTTAATGCATTACAAATCTTCAATATCTGTTTCAATCTTCAATATGAGTTGGAAAGAAGGGGGGAAAAATTAAAATCATGAGTTCATACTTCATAAAAGACTATAAAGAAAGTCCAGACTTTCTAGAAGGCTACTGTCATATCATAAAACCAAACAAAAACAAAATCAACAAACAAAAAACACAAACAAAAAAACAGACCAAGAAAAGAATGGGTACCTTTTTATGTTCAATGTTTGTCATTAAAGGAATAAAGAGATCAATGTTCTGTTCTTCAGAGCACTGTGTTCTTCTCCTATGAAGCAGTTAACATACCAATATGCTACACGAGGGTAGCAAAATGCAATAAAAAGCTGCAGCCAGTTCACATTACTTTAATCTCGGCTTTGAACAAATGCAGTGTACCAGCCCAGTCCCACAAGCTTACGTCTTACATTCCTGTTCACCAAATCTTCACCTTGACTCCCAATGAAGAAACCAGGATGATTCAGCAGAGGACACAGAACTAAAAATCAGGATCCTCACCATGGCATATGTTCATAGAAGATTTTTATTGATATTCATGCCAAAGGTTTCAGTCTGTATGAAATCACTGCAGGAGAACTATACGCAAAGGTGAAGAAGAGGAGCCTTTGCACCAAAAGGAAACCTACAGAATGCATTTTAAACACGAGTCTATGAGCTGGGAAGAAGAAAGTACGATGGGAACAACCAATACAGAAAAACAAAAACCAAAATTTTAGGAGCAAGGGACTGCTGTGAGTCTACAAAAAGGAATCTGGCCACTGGTGCAGACAGGATGAGAAGAACAGTTTATGACCACCACATTTGAGTGAGAAAGAGAGGAAGAAGACTGCAGGAGCAGACCAGGTTTTGTGGGAGTACTGTGATTGTGAAGAATGGCTATCGCTGGGGGAATCTGCGTACAGATAATTATTTGAGCAAGAGTTACACTGTGTTACAGTACTCATTGCACAGACTGAACTACTGCTGCAATGCAGCATTGTGTTCTTTGGCGGAAATAGGAATATGCACCATAGCCTTTTTGCCTAGCCAAGTCCATTTGTATCTATCTACTGAAGCAGCCATTATGCTGCTCTTCAGCATGAACTACACGATCTAGCATTTTGCCCTACCTAGTTTAATACAGCCTGTCAGTAACAGATAGAGATTCAATAGGTGCTTAACTCAATCGTAATTATTCTACACAAACTTGCATTAGCATGTCTCAGAAAACATCACTGAAGAATGCAGAGAAATCAATGTTATATGTACACAACACCATAAAAAAAAAGAGCTCTGTGGGCTATGGGAGACTTGAAAGCATTAGAAAAAGAGAATGTTTTTTATTCTGTTGTCTATATAATGAAATAATTTACACTATAGCAAAACTATTTAAAAATGAAAGACTAAATTCACACCTTCTGCAGATATGGGTAGTTACACAGACTTCAGTAACACTGCATTTGTTTCATATTGCTGGGAAATTTATTCTCAGTTCCTACAAAATGTTCTTCCTGGCTTCATCTTACATCAAGACCCTGCACAGACTCAAATGCAGACTATTTCTGGCCCAGATTAGTCTTCTTAAATTTTAGTTACAGGAGAATACCTTCTACTATTATAAGACAAACAAAATGATTTCACAAAAATAGCAAAATTTCTGTCTCAGGATTGTTCATTATCAATAGACTTGATTTTAACAGCTTGTATTACTACTTTCAAATCACTGGCCAAACAGAAATACTTAAGAGACAGATCGTTACAACCTAGAGCTCTTAAATGTCATTTTGCTCTTTTCATTGAACATAAACTAATTTAAAGAGTTTATTGCTTTACTGTAGTTTCTCACCTGCTTTCACAGATTTCTCAGTATTTTCTTCTCACAAATCAACTTTAATTATATACTTCACAGACTTACAGTACGAGCTAACTGTAATCTCCTATTCAGATGGAGAAAATGTATCACTTATTCTGCAGTCTTTTATTTACATGTACTTCAATGAAGAAACAAATTCAGTAGTTACCACTCTTCCAGCTGAAGACAAGTAAAGTAAACTCACCAACTATGAAAAACTCTACCCCTCCTTGGTCAGACTCAAAAGGTGTAACTACTGGCAACTTGAAACAAAATCTCCATTTTGCAAGTCACCATATAAGATACAAGAGGACCACGGGTTTATTGTACAATCTTATCACAGTTCTTAGAAGTGAGAGGATATAAAAGTATATTTAGTATTTCATTAAAGTACTAATGTTAATTTAAGTTGTAAAATCAAGTACTGAAAGTTTGACTTTATCAGACACATAGTTGCCCTGAGACCCTAACTGTCTGCCGTCAGTGCTTTAGAATGCTTTACAAGTAAATCAAGTAGTCCTTGGGAAGAATTTATGTGATTATTTCTTCCTCTGTTTTTTATGCATAAGCAAACAAGCTGAAGTGATCATAGATGAGTTAGCAGAAATCTTACTTCCTCTGATTATTTAATTTCATTATATGAATCATGCTTTTAAGTAATGTTACAATAAATCCCTATGTTTTTAAAAAGAAACACTGCAAATGTCTTATTGGAGCTAGCATCCCTTCTCCATTTTGGCTTAAAGAGAGCATGCTGAATCATTAACACTGCAGCACACGTTTCTGACTCTTGAAATGCAAAAATACCATTTGCCAGCAGCAAAAAATTATTTTCCCAAATTGGGAAGTAGACTAGTGGCACCATGACTCAAGGCATTGCTGTCCACAGTGTTACATAACCTTTTCCTTTGCTTTCTCCCATACAAATAAGGAATCCCTAGTCTTAAGAGTGAAGGATAAGAATGCAGAGATCTGTTTCAGTGTAGACATATGGGAAGTTCAGTCCAGTTATTGCCATAGCCTAAAGCAACCATTCTGGCAGTCACCACAGTGTTTTCACATTACTTTGTATGGCCTTGCCAGGTTTTGTGCTTCCAGCTCTTCAGTAGAATAGCACTGTTTTGTCAATGATACTTCTTTTCCTAAATTATTTGAGAACATTTTTCGAATAATGGCAATGTTACTTTGAATCAATTTTCAAGGAAGAAGGGAGTTGCTCAAGATGCCACCTGCTGATATGTCAAAGTTATTCTGCAACTGAGAATTCAGAGGTCTTTAAAGTCACATGGAAAAGCTGCTACCACTGCTATGGTGATCTATAAAACACAGGACTGAAAACTGTCCTTCTAAAATCAACAAGTATTTTGTCTTTTAATTAAGAACACTATTGCTTGATATGAGTGAAACAGCACAATGGAAAGTACTTGGGGATACAGGTGGACATGTCCTTATATTGTGTAAACTTTTGGTTGTACTCTAGAGAATTTCAGAAAAAAGTCTTCCCAAAAAGATTCCTACCATGAATAATTCCCAAGTGCTGTAATTCCTTGCCACCTGAGCAACAACTACTCCAACAGACCTTAACAATGCAATTTGTATCAAAAGGAATAGCAGTAATTAGTAGGTTGTGCTTCCAAATAACCTGTGATATTTTCATTTTCTGACAAATTCAGCATTTTAAAAGTTTTGTGCATACAGGCTTTTGCAACGTGAAAAAAAAACCTCTAAGAACAAGACATGAAAGGTCAACAGGAATCAGCTTATGCCGTAAAACTAGTTTCAAGATGCCTTGGCAGTTTCACATACTCAAGTTGCACTACTGGTGACACATCTGAACAGCTATAAAACCGTTTTGTTTTTCATGCACAGATCAAAACCCATGGGACTTTTTGTTCTTGAGTCTCAAGTGCAGAGCTGAGCCCAAAGGGAGTGTCTGATAGGCACTGAATGCAGGCTGTAATTCTATCATTATCTTAATATGGTCTATGTGCAAAAAAAAAATCTTCTGTATTAGCCAAGACAAAATTAAGCAATCTTTCCTAAGTATTTTTTACAGTTTCCTTTTTAATGTGATGCTGATAATGGGAAATACACTGCTAAACAGAAAGAAGCTGAGTATGTTGGCATTATTTTTTTAATCAAATGGAGTAAGCTGGCCGCATAATAAATCCAGTGTACATCAGATAACAAAATCTTTACCTTATTTATAATTTCCTTTGGAGGGGGGAAACAGAGAATTGGATCCCTGTCACAGCAACTCATCGATGGTGACATACTACTTAAAAATTATTAGGCTTCTCTTAGAAATCCACCCTACAGCAGTGAACTTGCTATGTAGCAATACCACATGGAAAATAAAATGGCGGATGTGGTCCTTTACAAATAAACAAAGTGCAATTTATTTAAACACATCAAATCCCACCACAACCCCTCATATGGCAGGTCAGTGTGATTGTGCAGCCACATTTCAATCGTCTCATTTACTTCCACAACAAAAGCAACAAAATTCTTCTTGTGCAGAAATTCCAGTCTGCTCTAATACTAGAAAAATCAGAACAAAACCAGTCAACGTGAGCATAGGAAATAAGAAGGATTAACAAGCAAATCAAAGAGAAGAAGAATCCCTAGGAGAAAACTGCAGGTCTGAATGCGTCCGGTGGATATACCGTAGCACAAGGTGGGCTGCAACCATCAAAATCCTGAACAGAAAACAAATCCAAGAGGCACAAAGATAGGGAGAAGGTCCTCATTACCATACCCACCCAAACATGGCTGACACCGGGGCGCACCAGCCCCCCGCCCGCCGGGGTTGCCTCCGCCTTCGCGGGGCGAGAGACGCGGGTGGCGCTGCGCTGGGAGACACCGTGCCGGGCGACGCCCACGCTCCGCGGCAACAATACAGCGCCCGGGCCCGGCCCTTGCCCCCGGCGGCGATGGTGCCCCTGGGTAGCTTCCTCACCGCCCGGCACGGTGAGGCTCGCCCTGCTCTCCCCGCGCCCGGGGCAGCCCGTGCGGGGAGGTGCATCTCCGCGGTGCTCCCAGGATGGAAACAGCCCTCGCCCCCGCTCCTTCCGAAACACGCGCTACACATGCATTCGAGGTGTTTTACGCAACACGCGGGAGATGAATGAAATTTCTTTCACTCGCGGTAGAAAAAGGATGTAAATTCTTCGCCCTTCCCAATAACAATAACTGAAACAGCCCTGTACATCTTCTTAACCTACCGCCGAGTTAAAGCACATGGGCGGCTTCCAAGGGGCGCTCGCTATTGTCTCCCGAGGGCCGGCTCTCTCCCCACCAGCGAGAGCTGGCGCCGGGGCGAAGTCAGCCTCTCCGGTGGGCTGGCGGGACACCCTGCTCCCCACAGGAAGGCGGACAGCGGGCGGAAAGGACCCCCCCCACATCCTGCCCCTTCCCGCCCAGCGACACACGCGAGGCCGGCGGGGCGAACACGCTGCCCCCGCGGTGGGGCCGCACGGCAGCGCTGGGAAAGCCCGGGGCCACCCCGCCGCGGCCACCGCCCGCCCCGCGCACACCCGCACAGCGCTCGCCGTCCTGCTGTGCCGTGCCTTTTTCTTGCCCTGCCGTGCCTTGCCATGCCATGCCTTACCTTCGCCCGCCTGGCGTTAGCTGCGGAAAGGGGGGGTCGGGTGCCCCCGCGGGCGCGGATGGCGAGCGGGGCCGTGCGGGCGCGGGGCTCAGCGGCGGGCAGGCGGCGACAGGCACATCTGCCCAGCCCTCGCTGCGGCGGCGTTTAAAGACAGACATAAAAGCGGCGGGGGGGAGAGAAAGGGGGAGGGCAGCGCCAGGCCGGGGGAACCGCACCTCCTGACGCAGGGAGGAGCGCTCACCACCCTACGCCGCCCCCCCTCGCCTGCAGCAGCATCTCCTCCGCCGGAGGCGGGCGGGGAGGAGGTAGACGCAGCTGCGGGAGGAGGAGGAGGGGGGAGGCGCCATCAGCAGCGCCACGCCAAAATCCCTGCCGCCACGCTTAGGCACCGCGGTTGCCTCATTTCTATGCTCATCTCTATCCTCTGCCTCCTTCGCTCCCCGCCTGAACGCATGATGACTCCCAAGTCCCATGTGCTGCTCATACGGGCTGCGAGCGGCCCGCCCTGGGCTTCCTGGTGGCGGGAGAGCGGAATACGGGGAGGGGATGGCCTCCGGGAGGCCTGGAGGCGGGAAGTGGGCACACAGGTGGAAGCTTCCTTGGGGAACGCGGAGGTTTTCCAGAAAAAGAGGTTGAAGGGGAATGAGGAGTGTGAGTCCGAGGAAGGAAGAGGGGTAAACCAGGAGCAAGGGGGCGATCGCAGCGAGTACACCTGTGTGCTAAAGTCCGCGAGGCGGCTGGGAGCAACCAGGGGTAGACAATTGCAGAATATGCTGAGTTGGAAGGGGCCCACAAGGATCATTGAGTCCAATTCTTAACCCTGTGCAGGACCATCCCCAAGAGTCACACCATGTGCCTGAGAGTATCATCCAAACGCTTCTTGAACTTTGGCAGTCGGTGCTGTGACCACAGTGGACTGAGTAGGAGCAAGCCTAGAGGCTGAAGGGATGGAGAGAGACTGTGAGGAGCATGGAAGGCACCGACCATCCCCGTGGTGATAGTGCACAGGTCTTGTAGCCCAGATTCTTATATTTACTGCAGTCACATGAAGGTAATGTTTCGCTTCAACACCCCCCCAAGCATTCTGTCTTGAAGTTTGTTCACTGCCCTTCTGTCAGTTTTTTCTTTGCTTGCATTTTACTTTGGGAAATGAAAACAAAAAGGCAGATTGATCATGTCTGGAAAGGAAGGCTTGTAGTAAAGAGCTGTGAGCTGTTCAAAGGCGCAGCAGCCAGATGGGAGAGACACATTGGCTTTGATGAAGATAGGCACGATGGAATGGAGGGTGAACTGGTTTTAATGTTCGCTATGTGAGCAGTTATTGCAACAGCTTCAATCTTAACACATGCTGAATAAAAATACATAACCTTATTAAACCATGTGAATCAAGGAGATGTTTTCCTTCAAAGACTAAAGAAGATAGTCTGCCTAGCTGATTTGCATTTCCTTCCTATTTTAGTGAGAAACCTGTGATACGGACTTATTTTCATTTTTGCTTCATTACAAAATTAATTCATCGTAGCATTGTGCATTTCTCATTGTTGCTAGTACAGGTAGGTATGGCCAGTCTTCGCGAACGAAGATTTTGGGAAAGGTCTTTTACCTTTCCAGCCTGCGCAATGGATTTTTTAGGTGAGACACAGCATGCGCTGAACTGAGCCCACCCTTTAATCCTAAGGTTCATCTGCCGGGGCCAAGCAAGCTTGGACAATGGCAGTGAGGTCCTCAGGACGTAGGTTTGTTTAGAGTGACCTTCTCATAGATGGATGGCCTCACAGGGCTAATGGGCTCCATCTGCCCGGGGGACCAGGGAATCGAACCTGGGTCGCAGCGGTGAGAGTGCCGCATCCTAACCACTAGGCCACTAATAATTTCCACAATGTATGTCAATGATGTGTAAAAACAGTCATATAACAGATTTTGCACCAAATGAATAAATATTGTTTGCAATTCAGTAAAAGTGAACTTACCTTGAGTAAGTTTCTAATTGTGAAATAAGCTTCTTTTATAGTAAGTACTAATAAGAGGAATAATTCATGCTCTCTTTTGGCAGATCATGAGTGATACTTTTATTTAGTAAATTAACTACTAATGTTATCAGATGACTGCATAGTTAATAGAAATAGGAAAAGGTCATTCCTGGATCCCTTTAAATTCTATGTACCATTAATGATGAGCTTAGATCTGAGTTATGGTCCTACACACACACAGAAAAAGCCTCATTTGCTGGTCAGACTTTCAGTGTTTCTGTGCTTGTAACTCAGAAGGTTTGAGGACAGAGAGAACAAATCTAAGTGGAAAGCAAGAGACACCAGCATGACAAAAAACCATTATCCTAAAGCAAAGGTGAAATGCTAATGTACTAAACCTCTACCTTGTCAAAACTTTAGAGACAAAAAAGCACAAGCAGAGAAAACAACTGGAAGAAAAGCAGTTATGACAATTTTATTTTTCTGCTGGGTTCTGCTCTCTTGTCATTTGCATAGAGGTTTTAAATATCCTGAGTTGGAAGACACCCACAAGGATCATTGAAGTCCTACTCCTGGCTCTGCACAAGACAAGCACCAAAAATCACATGTGTTTGAGAGCATTGTCCAAACACTTTTTGAACTCTGTCAGGCTTGATGCCCAACCACCCTCTGGGTGAAGAACCTTTTCCTAATATCTAATCTGCACCTCCTCTGACACAACTTCAGGTCATTCCCCTCAAGGCCCTTCACCATCTTCATTGCCCTTTTTTGGACACTCTCTAATACCTTAATATCTTTCTTGTATTGTGGTGCCTGAAACTGCACGCAATATTCAAGGTGAGGCCACTGCAGAGCAGAGCAGAGCGGGACAATCCCCTCCCTCAACCATCAGGCAGTGGTTTGCCTGATGCTCCCCAGGACACGGTTGGCCCTTCTGGCTGCCAGGGCACTGCTGACTCATATTCAACTTCCCGTCGACCAGGATCCCCAGGTCCCTTTCCTGCCACTGCTTTCCAGCATCTAATCCCTCAGTCTGTGCATAAATCTCGAGTTGCCTCATCCCAGATGCAGAATCTGGCACTTGTCTGTGGCAAACTTCATATGATCGGTGATTGCCCATTTCTCTAATTTGTTGAGATCTCTCTGCAGGGCCTCTCTGCCTTTGAGGGAGTCAACAGCTCCTCCCAGTTTAGTGGTGTTGGCAAACTTACTTAGTGTTCCTTTGAGTCCTGCATCCAAGACATTTACAAACACATAGAAGAGAACTGGGCCTAAGATGGAGCCCTGCAGAACCCCAGTAGTGACCAGTCACCAGCTTGATGCTACCCTATTTACTGTAACTCTTTTCACTCGACCCATGAGCCAGTTGCTCCCCCATTCCATGATGTATTTATCCAGCTATGTGATGTACATTTTGTCCCCTATATAACAAATACGTAACAAATAAATTTTATAATTTTGTTGAAAGTAAACATGTATGAAATAAGTCACTTAACATTTTTACACCTGTTTTAACTATTGAATAAGCACAATCTTAATTAACAATGAACTGAGTTCTATAAAAGTCTCTTCTGCCCTGAACTATTTATATTTCTTAGATTGATGGTATGCGATTCAGTAATAGGTGAAAGTTAGGAATAACATTCTTGTAACTAAAATGAAGTAGACAAGCCTATACTAAAAAAGGAATAAATATGAGTCAGTATACACCAGTATATTTGAATGGAAACCATACTAAGTGGTTGTTGTTATTACTGGTTAAAAATCATACCTCAGGTTTATGGTCTTGAACTTCCAGGACAGATCAGTTTAGTGATTCAGACTTCTCTGTAAAATCTGTTGCATATTTCAATAAAGATAGTTTCTTGTTAAATGAACCTTTTGCATACAAGTATCATTAATATTCTCAATGGATGTAAATTACATTTTTTCACATGCTGGCTAAATGTGAAATTAGGTAGTATTGCATCTTGCTCCTTTTGAATCTGTCGCTATTGTTAATGTTCTTTGTCTCAGTGTTAGCTTAGCACTGAATTTCAGCTTCAGCTATTGCAATTCAGAATATTGTGGATTGTAAACTGAGTAATATCAGTAATTATCAACTATAGTGGTTTGTATAAGAAGCAGCCATTCCTATTTTTTTCCACTTTTTTTCAAAAAACCTCATGATCCAGTAATTCTGAATCACTTAGATCTTTTTCAACCTAAAATTTTTATTCTAAAAATAGCTTATTTGGTCAAGAACTGAAGCAGTCTATTCAAGAAATTAAAATTACACTTTGTCTCCAACCATAGCAGAAGGATTAATTAAAAAAAAAAAAGTAAAGAAGTTTTATGTAAGTTGCCTATTTTGAGTGATTTTATGATAACAAACATGTTGAGAAACTTCAAGTGAACAGCACAGAACCACTAAGTTACTGTAACTTCTTATTGCAGCATCATTCTGGCTGCTCTTAGTTTTCTAGGAGATGGCATCTGATCAGGATTCTGAAGAAGATTTTTCCTTATTGCTCAGAACATGAATTATTTCCTTGGACATAGTAAGCATGGATTGCTGACTGCAACATCTGGTTTTGTGTTCTAGAGACATTTAGAAAGGCATCTCCCCAGTCTGGGGCAAATCAAAGTGCATTGCAAGAATTGGGTCTGTATAGAGATTAAAATACTCAGTTCCAGAAACACTGTAAATTGAGGGTATGGCTAGTTAGGATTTGAAATGTGTGTTTGAGGTTTAATTTTCACTAAGTTGAAAGTTTAAATATAATTAATGGAATGGTATATTGACCATCATTTCTTCAGCAGAATAAATGAAGTAAATACCCTATTTTACTCAGAGAAAAATGAATTAGCATTCAAAATATTATTCAGATAGATACAAACTGTCGTGTAAACAAACATATGAATTTTGTTTTTGAAAGTAATACAGAATGTACTGCTTACTAAGGAATGCTTCCATGTGTTATCACAGAATCACAGGATATGCTGAGTTGGAAAGGGCCCACAAGGATCATTGAGTCCAGCTCCTGGCCCTGCACAGGACCATCCCCAGGAACTCACGCCATGTGCCTGAGGGTATCATCTAAATGCTTCTTGAACTCTGTCAGGCTTGGTGCTGGGACCACTTCTGTGGAAAGCCTGTTCCTGTGTCCAACCACCCTCTGGGTGAAGAACCTTTTCCTAATATCCAATCTAAACCTCCTGTGACACAACTTCAGGCCGTTCCCTCGGGTCCTGGCCACTGGTCACCACAGAGAAGAGATCAGTGCCTGCCCCTCCTCTCCCCCTCACAAGGAAGTTGTAGACTGCAATGAGGTCTCCCCTCAGTCTCCTCCAGGCTGAACAGACCAAGTGACCTGAGCTGCTCCTCATACGGCTTCCCCTCAAGACCCTTCACCATCTTCATTACCCTTCTTTGGACTCTAACTGATAGCTTAATATCTTTCTTATATTGCAGTCCCCAATATTCAAGGTGTGGCTGCAACAGTGCAGAGCAGAGCAGGACAATCCCCTCCCTCGACTGGCTGGCGTTGCTTTGCCTGATGCCCCCCAGGACACAGTTGGCCCTCCTGGCTGCCAGGGCACTGCTGACTCATATTCAACTTGCCATTGACCAGAACCTATACAAGACATTATGAGAATCTCAGAAGTTATATTCTCCATTTAAATCCAGGAAACTTATGTGCTTAACATAAAATTGTAAAATCATAAAATCATAGCAATAAAATCATACCCAGAGGAAGTTCTTTCTGATTCCCAAAACTCATTGAGACTAGCAAAAAAAGGTTACAGCAGCTCAAAACGGTACATGAGTTAAAAATAATTTCCTCTCATGATGTGTTGTACCCAAGACAGTTCATTTGCCAGAAAATTGTTGGGAATTCGTTTTTAAAGTAAATTAATACTTTAATGATAGAATTAAACAGGTAGGAGCTACTATTTCAATTACTGCATTTCAGAATAACATGTAAATAGCTGAATCTAATATTAAGACAAAAGAGTGTTTATTTTCAGAAATCCCCAAAAGGCTTTTACAGTTTTAATTAATGATAAATTAATTTTTGTGGCAGCAAGGAATAAAAAGCATAGGATGTTCAGTTGCAAGCCATCCATGAGAGATAATTAAATGCATTTAGGCAAATAAATGCACACCTCTGCAGAGTATTGGAAACCATCAAAGGAGCCTGAAGGTGCACAAGTCCATGAGACCTGATGAGTGGGTCCTTAGGGAACCACTATCCATTGTATTTGAGAAGACAGGGCAGTCTGGTGAAGTTCCCACTGACTGGAAAAGGGGAAACATAACCCCCATATTTACAAAAGGAAACAAGGAAGTCCTGGGAAACTACAGGCTGGTCAGTCTCACCTCTATGCCCAGCAAGATCGTGGAGCAGATCCTTCTGGAAACTGTGCTAAGGCACATAGAAAATAAGGAGGTGTTTAGTGGTAGCCAACACGACTTCACTAAGGGCAAATTGTGCTTGTCAAATTTGGTGGCCTTCTGTGGCAGGGTTACAGTAGCAGTCAGTGAGGGACATCACCCACCTAAACTTGTACAAAACATTTGACACTGTCCTGCATGACATTCAAGTCTCTAAACTGGAGAGACAGATTTGATGCATGAACCACTCAGTGGATAAGGAATTGGCTGCTCAGTCACAGGCAATGGCTTGATGTCCAAGTGGAGACCAGTGACGAGTGATTGGTATTGGGGCTGGCACTGTTTAATGTCTTCAGCAACGACATGGACAGTGGGATCGAGTGCACCCTCAGCAATTGGCAGATGACAGGTGTTGGCAACATGCTGGAGGGAAGGGATGCCATCCAGAGGGATCTTGGCAGGTTTGACAGCTGCGCCAATGCAAACATCATGAAACTCAACAAGGCCAAGTGCAAAGTCCTGCAGCAGGGTCAGAGCAATCCCAAGCACAAGTACAGGCTGGGTGGAGAATGGATCAAGAGTAGCTCTGAGAAGAAGGACTTGGGGGTGTTTGTGAATGAGGAGGTTGATATGACTTGGCAACGTGCACTTGCAGCCCAGAAAGCCAACCGTATGCTGGGCTGCATCAGAAGCAGCATGGCCAGCAGGTTGACACCTCTGCTCTCGTGAGACCCCACCTAGAGTATTGCATCCAGCTCTGGGGTCCTCAGCATAAGAAGGATGTGGACCTGTTGGAGCCAGTCCAGAGGAGGGCCACGAAGATGATCAGAGGGCTGAAGCACCTCTCCTATGAAGACAGGCTGAGAAAATTGGGGCTGCTCATCCTAGAGAAGAGAAGGCTCCAGGGAGACCTAATAGCACCTTCCAGTACCTAAAGGGGGCCTACAAGGGAGCTGGAGAGGGACTTTTTACAAGGGGGTGTAGTAAGGGACGAGAGGTAATTGTCTTAAGTTGAAAGAGAGTAGATTTAGATAGGTAATAGGAAGAAATTCTTTACTGTGAAGGTGGTGAGGCACTGGAACAAGTTGCTCAGAGAAGCTATGGACTCCCCATCCCTGGAAGTGTTCAAGGACAAGTTATATGGGGATTTGAGCAAACTGGGCTTGTGGAAGGTGTCCCTGCCCATGGCAGGGGGGTTGGAACTAGGTCTTTAAGGTCCCTGCCAACCCAAACCATTCTATGGTTCTGTGATTCTATGAATGTGTTTTTGTACAGACCGTTCTAAATGCCCATCCAGGACATAGGGAAAAGAACAAATCCTCTGCTCCAGAAAATAGAAGAAAAAAAGTCAGAGTCATGGGTGTCATTGCTAGGGCTGTACTAAGAGAATAATTACTTTGAAAATTGGGAAGCCAGCAGTTTACTGACTTGCTTTCTTTACATCAGAAATGGATTTGTGTTGCAACACAGCATTCAAAAAAATAAAAAGCAGTCTAAGGCTTTTACCTTATCATATACTCAGCTTTAGCACTTCAAATTAATTTAAACCATTATATTTAGGCCACACACACACATAAGCATCACATAATAGTTCAACATACAGCTGAGCACAGTGATTTGTTCATGTCTTGTACTATGTGTTGAATGAAGTGATAAAATAATAACATGTCATGAAGTTTCTTAATTTTTTTAAAGCTTGCAGAGTAGTCATTTAAAGAAAATTATTTTTGCTTGTAGAACAATATGCCACATTTTGAGTAGTATATAATGAGATCTCAGTTCTGAATGGCCTTCATGTTCAGTTCATGCCTGAAACTGCACGATACTTAGAATTTTTCCGTATGTTTGAGCTACATAAACTATTTTAAATATAATTCTTTTCTATGCTGTGGTGTTTTTTTGTCATGACATGGCATCATGAGATGAGCCAGAATGGAATCCTAGCCTCCCCAAATGTGTTCTAAATTCATGGATCTAGGATAACATGGGCTATGTTAATCTATACATTGCATGAAGAGAATTGGTTTAAAGAGAAGTTTCAAAATGTCTCTGGCTGTGTTGGTTTCTCAGTGAGATTTCAGAGCAAACCAGTTTGACAGTATATTTTAACATATGTCCTCTGATCACAGGCTTCTGGGCTGAGAAAATCCAAGCATATTTCTTAATATCAGGACTGGCAAGAGCAAACATAAGGCTCCCCTCATGTCTGTAATCCTGTCGCTCATCACTGCCTACAGAAGTTACCATTCTCTACTTGCAGCCTAATTACTGGGTTATTTCATAATAATATGAAATTCATGTTAGATTTTGTGCATCTTGCACATGCTCTTTTGCACTTAGTTGTTGATGTGCAAGGCTGAAAGTAACATTTTTACTCCTGCATGGAATTTTCTTTAAAGTCTGTGGTACAAGGTACTGTTGTATTCCATATGCCTCAAGCTGAAACCCCTATGAATCAACCACAACTTGATCCTTGTGTCCAAAGGCACAAGCAATTCACATGAAATAATTTCATTTTAATACATTACAGTCATAAAGGAAATCTGAGGATATGTCGGCTTATAGTATATTAATAGCATATAGAATTTAGTTGATTACCACCAATTAAGGCCAGGGAGTAAGGACCAAGGTGTGTATTTTATTCACAGGATTAAGAGATTGGAGGGGATAACTTGCACTAGTAAATCCAGTCCTGTGATACCCTAGTCAACCTACCTGTGTAAACTTGTCCCTAAATTTATCATGTTCAGACTACTTAAGTTTCACCACTACATCACGTTGAAGTTTCTCTAGAACTTCTCTTATGTGGTGGTTTGAAACCTTCTTGGAACAGTCACGGCCAAAAGGTCTTGTGCTGAAATGTCGTAGACTGTTTTCTGTCTTTCTATTTTGTGTATCGCTATGTATTTATGGAAAATGAGTCTATCCTTTTGTCCCTTTGTTTTGGCAGTATATAAAACTGAGGGGTTTTAGAGCAATGAAAGATAATACAAAACAATCCTCATGCATATTAGTCATGTACATCATGAAGAGGTATCATCTTGAGTCTTAAAAGGACATGCGTGTGATAGTTTACTAAAATATTATAATATTGAAGTGTTATCCCTAAGGTAATCTATTACATTTCTGTGAAACAGCAAGTAGCTCACACACAGGACAGCTGTGCACATTGTAGCACATGTTGTTTCCAATTAAATATGGGACCAGAGTTAAGGTCCACCTGAACGGTATTTGTCTTCAGCAGTGGTAAATGCTAGATGTTTACAGAAAAGCATTAAGAACAGTGCAGATGTGATTTCTGGTACTATGTCAAACCTTTAATACATTTCAGACAACATTTCCTATAATCAAAATAAAATACTAGTTTATCAGATAAAATATGAAGCTAATATGCATGAACTATCCTTAGTAAACCCATACAGAGCTTACTGATTTTTATTTTGTTCTTTGACTACCTTTTCTTTCAATTTAATTGAAAAATCTTCATATGGTTGAAGTCAAATGAGTAGTCTCATGGTTTATCCTTAAATATATTTATTTCCAGACATATTTGCAATCTTGGACTTAATTTATTAATTTTCAAGAATTGCTAAGGAACTTCTTAGAAACATATTAAAACCTTTCATGCATAGTACTTACTGGTATTCTAGGGTGGAAATAATTTGGCTTTTTCCTCCCTCAACTGTCTCCAGCTACACAGAAATGGAAGTTTTATTGTTGAGGTTTGCTCCATTTTAATCATTCTGTTTAGCGAAGCTGCCTTTGCCACCAAGAATTACACCACCAGTTTTGCTTGAAGACTGTAGCAAACTCTCTTAATTTTTGCATATTTTACTTAAGGAAACTCTGTACTTTCTTGTTGTGTAAGTCCACAAACTTCTGTAATAAATTTCCTAACTTCTTACTCTTGGCTTCTTCGAAACCAAAAACATAGTCACAGAATTATTTAACCACTCTGTTTATGCAGTTGAACTAGCTTGTGATAACTCAACTCTTCTTTAGTTGATTTATTTCCCTTGAGTTCACTATTCCCTGAAACAAGTTAATATTAATATATTTTTGCTTCATTATTTATCTATAAATAAAAGCAATCTGTCACATGTCCTGCTCAGGTATAGTTGCTGTTGATAGTAATATTTAGTCTCCCAAATGTCTATAGTTTCTACCTTTATTATGCAGGCTTCATTAATATTTATGTTGCCAGTAACATTATTTTCGTCATATTAGTGTCCTGTTCTGAAGGTTTATAGTAGACCTTTGGAATTATAACAACCAACCAACCAAAAAAAAAAAAACCCAAGAAAAATATACCAACTTTCCATTACTACACCAACAAGTTATTTTAACCAAATGGATTTTATTCATGTTTAATTCTGATTTAATTAAAGCTTGCAGCAACAGCTTCCGGAAACTACACATCATCTTAACTTTTTCTCTTTTCCATATCTTACACGAGCAGCTCTAGTTATTTCATTTTACTTTCAGAGGTCTTTGCATTAATGTAAAGATATGTTAGTTATTTTCTCTTGAGTTTGTCCAATTTCCCAGCTGAATTAGGCAATCTTCCTCTGTCTTATATCCCTGACTTCTGCTCTTAACACTCTCATCACTGCTCATATTTTTCCTTTCTCTTAGACTACTGTTTTTCATTTTCTGTAACCTTTACCACTCCATTTATCAGTTTGTCTCTTCTTCTTTATTAAATGTAAGTAGACTGGTTATCTGAGACTCTCTGATTTAAAAAAAAAATAAAATCCCGAGGAACCAGCTTTGATCTTAGATACGATACCTGGGTTTACTTGCATGCTTAGAATTGACTCCATCTGTTGAGAAGAATTCCTTTTTCTGTTAATACCTCCCAGAAGTTGGACATCTCCCTTCAATCTCCTGTTCAGCGTCGTTATCTAGATCTGGATTTCCAAAGAACTGCTGCCTGCGGGCTCCACTTCTGAAGGGTTTATAATCCGAAATACCAATTTTAGTAACCAAAGTGAGTTTTTGTTTTCTCACTCAAAAGTCCTGAAACTCCATTTGTGGTGAGATTTCTGCTATGAGAACTAGTAACACTCTTGTGTTCAATGACTTCTCACTTATATGAATTTTGCCCATGTCTCCTATTTATTCATGGTTTTCAGTGGAAATCAGGAAGTTGTTTGGCAGCACATGAAGAGCAGTCAGTGGTTTTTCTGCATTTGAATCCTTCTCAATCCACAGTCAGCATCTTAAATCTTTATTATGTCTGAATCTGCTCAATGGGCAGGCCTCTTGATTCTTAATTTCTAACCACAGAGACCCAACTCTTTTGATGTCGTAGTGAACATTAGGCTCGTTCCCATCTGTTTTATTCCTGTCTAAGGATCATTCTGCCTTGTAGAAATTCTTATGTTTCCTATGTATCATCCTGTCATTGTTTTTTATCTAGTTCATTATGATTTCTTTTCTTTCTCAAATTTTACTATTGGGATGAGCTTCCCTCCTCCTATCTATGCCACCCCTTCTTATTTTGGCAGAAATGAGGATATATTACTGCTACTGATTTGCAAAGGTACTTCGCAGTTTCCAGAAAATTCCAGTCCTTCTAACTACCTTAATGGTGCTAATTAAAAAAAAAAAAAAGAAAAAACCTCCACTTTTTTTTACCCTATCTCTGTTACTATTGGCTTAATCAATTTTTGTGTATCTTTTAAACAAGCATTTTAACATTTTTGGCCTTTCGGTTTATAGGAACATCACTTAATTTTAATGACACTGGGTGTTGTAAAACCCCAACTAATAAAGTACTGATTTACAGTCTACTAATTAATCAAAGATTTTGATGTAAATAGCATCAAAACAATTTTATTTCTCTAAAACTTGAGTTCAATCATTTTTTATTTCCATTGACCTACGGGAACAATAATGACAATAAAACGTTTATTCAGACAATTTTTTTTTCTCTACACTACTAGAAAACTTCAAGTCAAATACATACATAAAGGATCTGGGATTTGCATTTTAACTATTTAACTGTTTTGTTAGAAGTTGCACTCTACAGACTATTAAACAGTAACACCAATTAATTTGGAAGTGGTTTTTAGTGGGAAAAACCATAAAACTGAAGACAGGTAGTTGCTGAAGCTATACAACAAAGGTGTTTGCTTGTAGTTGTAAAAGCCTATTTTATGCTTTAATACTTTATTCCTTTATGGAATAGTAATTTATTTCTTTAACAGGTTAACATCATGCCATCACAACGGAAAACAGAATTGGTAAAAATGGAAGATTATTTTTCCATTATGTAAATAATTACATTTGTATTAACTCTGAACATGTGAGTGTATGTTCTAATATTGAAAATAGTTTGTATGTAAAAAACCTGCTGATTTTAGTAGTTATTTTTTCAATTTTGTGAATTACAATGCATCATACCCAGTATTTCTTTGTTTTTTAAAGTTATCTTGTTTATTGTCAATTATAATATGTGAGTTTTAAACCAATTCAAATTTGCAATAGTGCTTTTATTTTGGACTAGAAAAATCAATAGTTCTTTCAAATGTTAAACACTAGCTTACTCTTGAAAATCAGGTGCTTTTTTCATTTTGATTTGGTTTTGGGTGTTTTGTTTGATTGGTTGGTTTTCCTATAGCAAATGAAAAAAATATATGGGTGTGTCACAATTACTTCAAAGACAGAATTTATCTAACACAGTGTCAGCCACCCCAATATTATTGTTACTTATATTCCTCTGTGGGGTGTGATAGGTTGCTCTGTGGATACATGTTCTGTCCAGAAGCTGAAAAGAAGTCAAAAGCTTAGGTTAGTCCAGACTCCTAATTTTGAGGCAGCTAAAAAATTCCATTCCTCACCCATGCATTTTATGTAGGTACATATATGAGATCCCAAGTCCTTAATTTAGTCTCATTACAACAGAAATATTTTGACATGAGCTTGAGATTCAAGCTATCTAGTTGTGTGCTTTGACTAAATCCATATTATGAGAATTTATGATGAGGAAGGATTTGAAAATGACAGAACGCAAGAATGCTGGTTTAAAAATAAGAGACTGTAGAAAAATTCAATTTATATATTCACCTCATATATTATTTTGCAACCTATGTATTGTATTAATATGAATATTATATAAAGACTGTTATGATTCAATTTGGGCATAAAACTTCCTTAAATTATGTTTTTCTGAATATACATTTACAAATGTTGGAAATCTTTAACTCATATTTGCTGAAAATAAATACTATTTTCTGTATACAGAAGTTAAATTATGCGATATTTACACTGATATTCTTATGGGATGTTTTCTTTACAGAGTATTCTGATTTCCCTTAGTGCTAGACAAATGAGATATCAACGAACTTATATTATTTTGGTGAGACTTTTCTTTGAAATTATACATAGACTTTGAAGAGTCATTCTAGCAATGTTTTTAAAGTTTCAAAGTGAGAGATATTAAGCTATACAGGGCTTGTGACTTAAAAGCAAACCTTAAATGCAATTTGCAGATGTGATAGCGCACTAGCTGGGATGCCAGACCTTGGCTGGAGGGTTTGGAGTTTGGGAAGACCTTGTTTGGTTAGTTCTTTGTCTTGGGGCTGTTGCTGGACACTACTGTATAGCTGAGAGCAGTATGGAGTGTTCTACTGTGGAATTGAAATCACCAACTAATCAGTAGACTTTGAGTTCATTTCTCTGTACATGTGCTTTTCTTATGATACTGCCTGGTTTATATGGCTCAGAGCTATGACAGCTGGGATTGATCCTGTGCTTAGTGAAATCAACAGCAAAATTTCCATGGTAAGTAACAATTATAGTGTCACAATCCTTGAAAATGTTTAAGTACACATGAACAAAAGCTTTACTTTGCTGCAGGTATGAACTAGCAAGAAATAACTCCCCAGAGTAAGAGAAGTAGGTAGGAATGTGCAGCATGGCCATGACTGCCTCAGGGAAGACAGGCGGAGTACTTGTAAGCCCTGCTGCTTCGTGCATCAGACTTGCTTTAAGCCCAAGTCTCTCAGAAAGTCAGTACACAGAACCAACATTTCGAGAGGTAACTGATCGAGAAAGTTTGGTAAGCTTGATGTCCATGTTCGGTGAAGTATATGATTAAACAGACAGAAAGATTCTTTACATATACACGTTCACAAAAATAGTATGTCCAAAGTAATGTATCTATTGTGAATATGTAAACAGCAAAAATTAATGCTGGATTCACATGAAAGCACCACTTAGAAAGCTGATTTTCCTGGTCTCTTATCTTTAGAATGCAATGGTCTTACTGACATGACAAATGAGGACCACAAGACCCTGCAAAACAATCCCTGTCTGCTTCCTAGTGCTGATATTATTGTTTAATCAATGAAAAGGATAGATTTTGTTATAAAAAGTGAAAATATATTATTGACTTCCTAAGGCTTCCCAGTGAAAAAGCATGCAAATGATATTACTATTTTATCTGTAAAAGTAAACAGAATACACAGAAATCAACTGAGTCTTTAATTATGGGAAATGCTTCTTCAGATTGGGGGCAGACAGTTACAGTCATGTTAACCCAATAGAACTGATAAGTGCTACTAAATTCAGTTGAGTATTTTTCCAGCTGTTTTACAGAGGATTATGTGTTTTCAAAAGCTTTCCATAAATCTGTCAAAATCTGGAAAAAAGTTAGTAGAGAATAGAACGTCTTGCTAAACAGATATGCTCATTACTATGCCAGAGGGTGGGAGGATGAGATTTGGTACATACTTCATGGTGGCAATATGAGTGTTGTGTAATTTTGGCCACCAGATTCACATATGCATAACGAGTATGGCACTTTTTGGAGGATTAGCACAAAACATGGGTATGGAGAAGTAGCAGCACCGAGGGCTCAGTTCACCATTTAGTGAAAGATCCAAGAGCTGAAGAAAGTGATTTAGTTTAGCAAGTGTCTTTCTTCAAATATATATGTACGTATGTTTGCACTTTTGTGTAAGTGTAACGTACTCTGTTTCACTTTTTATTCATCAACAGATATTGCTTTCTCATTTGGGGATTTTTTCAAACTGAGAGAATCTTCCAGTCATTGCAATTACTCAATTTATTTTCCTTATATCAAACTACATTTATAATTTGAGTAAGCAGATACAGACATTTAATACATAGAGAATTGTTGAAAACAAAAATTGAAAGACAAAGCTTTAAAAAAGATCATTTAAAATTCTGTCATCATTCTGACCTAATTACTTGCTGCACTATTTATATCTTTGAGAATTTAACCTTGTATTTAAAAGAGCAAATTATCTGTTGTATAAATTCATTAGGCCAGCTCTTTTGTTTATGCAGTTTAAAATTGGCTAGAGTTATAGTACAACACATACTCGAGGGATTGGCATTAAAAACTAATATGGAGTCAGAGGAGGGAAAGGTGATTTCAACCGTTTTAGCTTTGCATATTTTTATTAAAAAGTATGAAGATAAACAGATGTTCCTAATTTCTCTTTACAGTGATTTAGCAAATTTTGTGTTTGGTTTCTTCTTTAGAATTTTCTCTCATATCTGAGCTAAAACACTGTAATCTCTTCTATGTCATCTCCTTTGATCTGAGAAATAGAGGGATTATAAATCATAGAATTCCTGCAAACAAAATCTATTAAGTCCCTTGGAAAAATTGTGTAAATTAATTTGGATCCATCACTGTGAAACCCAAACTCAATCAGCTTTTGCTCTAGCTAGAAAAAAGAGAGAGCTCTCTGTACCTCATACCAACCAAGGGATGTTTATTATGTGCAGAGTGCCTGCTGGGAAAGAGTCAGCTATAGTTTTTACACAGGTTAGCAAGTGAAGGGGAAAATAGAAGGAAACTTAATAGATCTGAATTAATAATGTGAGACGCTGGTAAAAAAATCCTGAGACTACATGCAAAAGAAAGGTTATCTTTCTACAAATGCATTTAAAAATGTCGTATCATTGAAAATTATGATGTTTATGTGATGAAATTAAGACTGAATAAATAAGTGTTTTCATTAAATGCTTCTGAATAAAATAAAACACCTATGGCTCATACTCAAGTTCATTGAAAAAAAAAAAGGACTAGGAAACTAGCATGTAGTGTTTTAATTTAGCAAACAGACTTCGTTTTACAATGGGAGAAGAAAGAGTATGACTGTACCTTTGTGGTACTTCGATGGATAGTGATTATATTATTTATCGTCATATTGCTTGCTTTTTTATTCCAAGTCTGACAGGAATCAGATCAGTCATCCTACAAACAATGGGCTAACATGAAAACAGCTTCAAAATATAACTCTTGTTGACTGACAGGTGTTTTTATCAGATAATACTTATAGAATTATGTTTACTTTTACTGGAGCTGACATATATTCTCTCTATATAAATATGCATACATAAACTATTCATCTATATGTACACTTGTATATATACATTTTCATATATATACATGGATATATGTGGCTATACATATACGTACATCTCTCGTGTGTATGTGTCTGTGTATATACATACATACCCTCACCTATGAATAAATCATGTATCACAGAGAGAGACAGACAGACAGACAGACAGACAAACAGATGCATATCCATCTGTCAGGTTCACCGACTCTCACAATTCAGCTTTGCTTGCCTCTAAAGACTGTGGCTGACAAGCTACTCTTGCTAAGCACAATGTGGATTTGCTTCAGGAACTGCACGATGACATTCGGTGGTTAGGAGACCAGTCAGGCCTGATAGTGTGGTCAGTGGAGAGATTTAGTCCAAGGGTGGCATCAAATTCAGAACTCTGTGTCTTCTGGATGAGAACATAGCTACAGGGATCCTGGAGAGACTGTGCCTCCTGAAAAGGGCATTAGGATAAAGTGGTGTATGATAGAAATGCTATATGCTTTCCACATCTGTGTGAGTGCATTCTTGTGTGAATTACTTAAAAACAGGTCGAAGTAGGGTGATGGTAAAACAGCATGTGGAAAATCTACTTAATTGATATATTTGCTCCTTATATTTGCCTGGCTTTACTGAGCAGCTAATGCCAATTTCTAGAGCATGTATTGGACGACATTATGTCTGTTGCATATAATCAAAGGAATGATAGCCTGCCAGCTTCCTAGTTGTGAGCCATAAAATTTGTCCTCTGGCTACACAAATCTCAAATTTAAAATGTTGTCATAATTTGCAAATATGCAGAAATTATTTACTTTCTGCATCTTGTTAGACTAAATATAAACTCTACTATTTATTGTTCATTATCCACTTATTTCTTTTCTTGTGGAGTAGAAGAAAGCTGTCCTGAAACCTATAGGGGATGAGGATCAGTGCCAAATGAAATCTGAAATAAAATCATCTGAAACAAGCAGCGAAGTTGTGCGTTCCTCTGCCATGTTTTGGTATATAGATTATAATCATTTCCCTTAGGATATAACCCTGTTCTCCTGACAACAGGTATTTGCTTCTGGCTATGGTTTTAAAAAGCATGTAAGTTACTTTAAAGCATGATTTTTATCAGTCTGAAATAGAGCCGTGCTTCTGAATCATGGATATACTTTAAAATTGCTTTTCTTTCACCTTAATGACATACTCTCAGATTCTCTAATATATGGACACAGATTACTTTTTATCTTTTTACCATTTCTACATATGACAGAAAGTGTATCATTTTTTTTTCATACTGCACATTCTTTATTGTCTGAGAAACAAATTTTTGGCGTGATATATCATTTTAGATGTTAGCATTGAGAGTACTCCAACTCATCCTATAGAACAAAATGTACTTTTTGTGACATCTCAGATAAAACAGTGATGACAGTAGAATGAAAATTATGCTCAATCATTTGTTTAAATGACTGAATTGTCCAATAAGCTAAAAGCAGATGCATTTAGCTTAAAACAGGCACGGGTTTCTAACCAAAAAAATGTCTGAGCTGGCTTTTATTATGAAGATGAATTTCAAAATTAATTCAGCATTCAGGGTGTGAGGAATAGAAAACATTTTAGATGTCAACTTAAATATACTATATTTTCTTAATATGTGATTCAGTCATTTTTTCCTCTCTTATTTGTAAGTTGACCATTGAGTTATGAAATGGAAAAAACTACTGCAAATACATGCTGAGAAAAATGGACCATGAAGGACTGTCTTAGAGCTACAAATCTGTGGGATGAAACAAGGCAATCCACAACAGGATGGGCAAACCTCGGAAGCAGAGACACTGGGCAAAGGAGTTTGTCTTCCATATGATTCCACATTTACTCTACAATAAAACAGATACTACTCAGAGCCCATTTTTATTCTCTTCTGTGAGTGACAATATTGCAGTAATAGAAAAGCACCAACAAACTGGATATATCATCCTTTAGGTGTAAGATAACTCAAAAGGTGGCCCAGATTTTAATTTTCAGCTGCCAGGTTCAAAATCCTGAACCAGGACTCTGGCAGGGTACATCCATTCTGCACTGCCATGATAACAAGTGCGAGGTTCCATTTCTTGTACCAAAGGTAGTCACCTTCCTCACTTGTTTTCTCACCACTGGCTCAAAACAGTTGTTTGGCAATCGGTTTAGGGTGGGAAAATTCACAAGTACTTTGGTCATAACTTAGATAAGTAATTAATTCCTGTATTTCTGTGAAGTTCACATCTTTGGCACCTTTGAAGTCATTATTAGATTGAGAGCTATTCAGGATCTTCCTTACCTTTGCCTCCTTTTCCAAAAATAGTCTGGTACTTTTCTCTGGATACAGCTATACACCCACTCAAAAGCAAAAAAAGGTAATATGGTATCTAAAAGAGAATTAAAATCTGTCTTCAGTGAAAATCAACTTTCCATTTAGCAAAATTTGAATTTTGCAATGTTGTAATATATTTGAGTCTAAAAATCACTAATCCCTCAATTTTTCAGGCTGAAAATCATTTGGGACAAGGACACCTATTTTCTCATGCAGTATGGAACACAGTGGACCTCTTATACTTCTGTTCTCAACTCACCTAAACATGAAACAAGGAGTTTTAAAATATAACCTATCTTTAATGTAACCTTGCCTTAGATTTATGCCCTTACATTGTAAAATATAGAAAATAAATATGAATACGGGAAATTTTTTCATAATAAAAGTCCAGACTATTTGGGTCATGTTACAGAACCAAAATAATATTTGCAACCTTGAAAGTTAGTATGAAAATAGTTTCTCTCCTGTGTTCTCCAGAAAGGAACTGATTCTTGGCCTAGGTGATTTCAAACATACAGCTGTATTTTCTCATGACAAGGACACCTGCGAGCAAAAGAAATTAACTACAAATATTGGTTTGAAAATTTTAACTACTCAGAATTTTTCACAAAACAATGTTTCTTTAAATAATATTAATCTACAAACAAAGAAGTGAAAACCACTTCATTAGCAATCATAAATTGTTTTTTACTTAAAAAAGGTCTAAAAGGTCTAAATAAGCCTGAAAGCAGAATAAAATACATTATTCAGAAGGTGTTTGTTGGCCAAAAGATAGAAAAAATTGTCAGAGTTTGTATATTCTTTGCTTCCAAAATCCACTGATACTCGAATAGATGAAGAGGCAGAGAAAAGCTCCTATGTCATGGCTGAGCACGCAGATAACAATGAGAAGGGGAGATAATTGAATCCATTACCAGATAATCACTGCTATGATGGAAGTGGCAAAATACAAGACGTCTCCACATATTAATGAGCATGGAAATAGTGTCTTCTAAAGAGGGAGGAGAAGAACTATCAGCAAAAGCAGTAATGTGGACTTAATACTTATTCACTGGAATTTTTTTAAAGCTATGGTTCAGTGAAATACTTCATATCAAGTCCAGAAACTTTAATTTTTTGTGAAAAATCTCAGAGGGCATCTAAATTAGTATTTAATTTAGCTTTGCAGATTTTGGTTTGTTGGGTTTTTTTTCTCCTTTAACATCTTGTTAGGAATATTTCATCATGTTCAAGGCTCAGGACAACATCACATGTTACTCTGCATGTCTTAGCTTGGCTGAAAGAGCTTTTTGTCTACATTTTTTCTCTCTTATCTGATTAATTTGATTTAACCATTTGCTCCTCCTTTCCATAACTGAAGGTTTGGCTGATGCTGTGCATTTTGGTAGCAAGAGTAAACTGCTTTCTGGTACAACTCCATTAGTACTGATAGAAAACCGGATGGATGCATGCTCTTCCTGTCTCATCCTCCTCTCTTTCATTCTTTTTTTTCTTATTATTGCACAATTTGTATTTCAAAGACCTATCCTGATGTTCAACCTTTTCTCTAACTTGGTTTGTGAAACTTTATAGGAGTTCAAATCAAAATGGTTACTTACAGCACTTTCTGCTAACTGCAGTATACTAAATGTGTATTGAGAAACAATGCTCACAATGTTACTGGAATGAAGTTTGCAGGTTTAAGGGCGTTATAGAGAGGGATAGATCTGAGGTCTAGAAATAAAACAAAACCATGTCATCCTGAAGTTTTGACACTGGTTTAACAGTATAGAAATTCTGCTTTTTAACTTTCACTTTTAAGAAACGTAAAATACTAAGATACTAACCAGCTATACAATTACTACATTCACCCAGGTATAGAGTACTACTAGGAAACTAGAGTTTTCTGTTAGTAACAGAATTTTGAGATCAAGAAAAATGTTGTTTAGACATCTACTTCAAACTATTTCAAGCACTGAAGAACAATGAGTTATTTCTGATACTTAAAAGGATTTCATAAATTGTAAATGTCTTCATTGAGAGAGAAGGATATATACAGCTAAACTTATAACCTAAATGCTTACCTTTTACATGGACAGAGCACACATCCTTGGACTGGAGAAGCAGCATACTTTTGTTCCCCGTGACTTTACCCTGATTTGCATATTGCACCATGATTCACAGGATTGCAGTGGTCTGTGTGAACATCAGCATACCCACAGTTACCCATGGCACGGTACCTGCAGACAAACCTACCAAGGGCAAGTGGAGCAATTGCTGTGACTCACTTACCTCCAGCAGTGAGTCTGCTGCTGTGGTTTGTTCCTCTGTTCACACATGTTCATAGACACACACAGTGCACCCCTTTTCTTACTCAGAGAGATAACCCTACCAAGGGGATGTTAGTAAATATGAAAAACAAACATCAATATAAAACCTAAAGTGTGCCACTTCTAGCCCATTTACAATATGCCAGTACTCACTCTGAGTAGTTTTGCTTAGTAGAAAAGGGAAACAACTGAAGAATAACCTCAGAGGATAATTAAAGAAATAACCTAGGGTTTTGCTTTAGCTTTCCTTGACATATTTTCTTTACAAGTTTCCATTTAACTTTAATAAAGTTTTGCTTTGAGCTTCTGAACCTGCAGCAGTGGATTTTTTTTTCCTCATAATGTAAACTTTACCTTGCAGGTAAAAAAAAAAAAGAAAATTAAGTTGTGGAGCTATAATCATCAGATCATAAAATGAAAGGATTATGAGTTTTACACAGGCTAAAAAAATCTTGGAATTAATTATCGTTTTATGAGCTTCAGGTACATTTGAAATATCAAATTAATAGGGCCTTATTCCATTCCTATTTGATGTTAGAAGAGTGTTAAGTGAGAAAATGTAACTTATGCTGAATTTAAGAGCTCTTCAAACTAGGAAGATGTTGGAAAGTGATTAAGGGCTAGGCCCAGACAGCTTCTCCAGCTTTAATAGTTTAAATTAATACAAGCCATAGGTTTAGGAGTTTTAACCTGAATAAGATGAATAAAATTTCATATCAAACAAAACACCCTTTTAAACTGAAATATCTTGTCTTCAAATTCACATATATAATCTCTAATATGAGCACTATCACTCTCAATCTTTCCTTTCAATGTAGGATTACAAAACCTATACTGTTGCTCATTATATACTTCTGTGAGAGAGATGCAGTAGAAACAAGTGAAGTAATCAATCAAAGGCAGACATAGTTACAGCTCTGAAAGATCACAGAGTATGAAAAATTTGTAATAAGGTACACATTTTTCTTATATATTAAACAGGCAAATCATTCTCATTTATGCTATATATGAATGTCAAGCATTTTAAAGACAATATCTAAATTGTAATCTAGTTATGATCATGAAATATGTTTAACATTTCTATGGAGTTTTATGTTTTTGAGTCTCAACAGTATTCAGAACTTCTTTTTTCATTGTTCCAACAAAGCAAAGGTAAGTTGCCAACAATCACAGAGTAGTATGAGAGTTGTGTGAGTTGCCAACAATCATAGCCTTTGTATGAGAATAAGAGCTAAAGGTTTCACTGTCCAAAGCATAATCTATTCTAAATTCCTTTGCTGAAAATATAAATAAGGGAGTATGTCATTGTATATGTTCAGAAACTCAAACCAATTTTATAATTTTTCTTTTACAGGTATTACAGATGACTTTACCATGTAATTTCTAGAACATTTAATGTCCCATTAGCATCCTATTACTAAAATAAAAAACATGAATAGATATTGATCGTGCCAAAAAATAAAGAGTCAAACTACTAACTAGTTGCTTCAAGGGCTGCAGAAACGCATAAGCCAACACTGATTTCAGAGAATAGCCTGACACATTCCAAGGAAACTATTTTTCAGTTCTGCAGCTGAGGCTTACACCACAGGTCCTAATAGCTACAGCAAGAAAGGCAAAGAGAAATTCTGATTTGAGATGAACTCATTTTTGGAACTGTGCTCTAAAAGGTAGGAAATTGGTAGGAAAAAGGAAAGGACACAATCCTAACATATATTTATAGACAGTACCATTTCTTCAATATAATTTTGATTTCATGTTCAAAAATCTAGATCTGAGACAGGATTTTTTTCAGAAACGATGACACGAACTTAACTTTATGCCCTTGTGCTCTGTTGCTCATAAACTTAGCTTCAGATCCTACCATCCAAATTTCTCTTTCAGTGCAGCAGCTTGCTACAGCTTCTTGCTTAAGAGGAACGTAGAGATTGTGGGACAAGCTAGATGTTTGGAGAAAAATGGCAAGTTCACAGAAACAGAGGAATCCCTCAATAATGCAGTGTTTTATCTCACCACTATATAGATATTTCAGAATCTTGCTTACAGATTAAAGAGGCCTATTTTAATATGCATATGTGACAACAGGATGTATTTTGAACTGTTGAAAGATCTATCATTTTTTCCTCCGTGAAGATCAATAATTATCAATAATTATGCTGGCGCTAACTCTGTTAAACAGGTAAACTCATTCTTTTCATTCACTCCTGCCATCTTGTTCAGCTTCCTTATGTGACTGCCAAAACTTGCTCTGATCTGAACATTAGAATAACATTTTGAATCAGGGTTTAGTATTGTTTTGATCAGTACAAGAAAATTACGCTTTTTTTGCTTTTCTTCAGTTTGTATTTTCTTATTTGCGAATTTGCTTTGTTAAAGAAAATTTGGAATTCACAGTTTTCAGACTCATTTGAAGATATTTGCCTTCTAATTACAATTTGCACACACATAAGTCAGAGGAAAAAGTAATCCACTCTCCATTAATGTGACTAAAATCCTGGTTAGCACATTTCTTTTTACAAGGTAATTTCCATTCCAAATAAGAAAAGCCAGCAATCTCTTGCCACATTATGTCAAAGTGTAAATCCCAAGCAAACATCAGGATGTAATAAATCATCACCTTTTAACACAAATTTCTCCAGCGTAGCCCATACCCCTTGACTTTCTTCTTCACTAAATCATGAGGCACTATACACTCTGCTATGTACTGTTTCACTTGGTCAGGGGACCACGTGCAGCTGGGAAGCCAGCACCATAGCTCCAAACAGTTCCTTGACCTTTCAGGATGCTACTGATCAGGTCCATCTGAAACACAAAAATACAAAAGCACTGAATCTTGCAAATTCCAGGATAATACTATATTGGCATCTAAAAAAGGCCAAGTTCTATTTCCCCTTCTTTGTTCATAGCCATTGTTCCAAAGGGAAATCAACACACTCCATGCATTTGCTCAGTAGCCCTGCCATCCTTTTATTAAAATGTTTTTCAGTTCTTGAACTTGCTGCAAAGGTGGTATGTGCATGAAGTGGGAATGGAAATTCAGAGACACATGGTGAGGAAAGGACTGCAGTAAAGTAGTGTGCTCTTCCATAAAGCAGCATCAGCACAAATTGTAGGACATTTTATAAAATGGCAACAGATGTTTACCTTGACTATATAGACCTAAGGTGTTTTTTCCCCTAGCCATATAAAATTAATATTAATCATCAGAGTGTGACATTAAACAGTACAAATTAATAGCACTTTCTACACAGAGTTGATGAAAAGGAACTTTCTTTAAAATGTTCAAGCAAAGAGAAGATGGGTTATTTTACTCGCAGTGCCATGCAGGTTCTTGTCCTGTTAAAATATTTTTATTATTACTAATTACTTATGTTCTAAGGGTAAAACAATGGTTTCTCTGTTCATACTTAGATCATTTCACACTGCCAGAGTGAACATGAACAAGCTTGTGCTTCGTCAACCAAGTAAGAGTAAGCCACAGTCCTGATGGTATTTAAGGTGCAACACGGAGTGCAGATTTGACCAGTTCTGTGTGCTTTTCTCTGGAAGAAATTTGTCCTACAACATTTGACATTTTCTATTTATTCATTTCACATAGTCCTAGTAACAGATTCATATACTTCTATATATTATATATATTTTCCAGTAGGCTAATTTAGGGGTGCTTAGCTTTTTCCACAAGGACCTAAGAACTTCTAAGATCAGACATTCTCAGTCTCTCAGCCTTTCTGTGGGTTATCCCACCAAAGTCAAGAGTTGTTCAGGATTGGATTCAGGCATAAGAGGTTGAAAATTAAAGTTTTGGTTTAGGAAATTAATGTAAATAAACCAAATCAAAGTGGAAGGAAGGGAGAGATTTCTTTTTCCATTGCCTTTCCAGAGGGAGGAAAAAATCTATTAAAAGGTACTTCCCAGCAAAAGTGAATCTAAGGAATTTTTGCTTAAAATAGCTAAATGTATATTGTATTCACAACCCTTTTATCAATCCTTTAATATATTCCCATAATTTTTCCAAAGTGGAAACCAGCAACTTATGTCCATTGTAATTATGATTCACTATAACTGTGTATTCTTAAAGAATTTTGTCAAAATTTTCAAAGGATGGCAATCTAATAAAAAAATTAGAGGCATTATTTCTGTAATTATTCACCTTAGAAAAAAGTTGAATTTTAATATGGTAATGACATCTAGACAATTTTCTATTTAAAATAAATCTTAAATTTTAGGTTTATATTCCAATGTAAGAGGTGGGATGTAGAGAATTTGTGTCTTGTTTAGATTTATAAGCAACATTTAAAGGTTTAGATGTATTTATCAAACTGATTCTTCGTTCATTTCTGCTTCTGCCATGTGGTTTATTGATTTATTTGTTCTACTGAAAATTTTCTGTCAACTGTTCACTTTGGCCATCTTACTTTTCAAAAATATAGTTAGTAAGCAAGCACTTCATCCTGGATTATGGATGTGAGAACTTCTGGCAGAGGCAGCTACACACATTGTGGGCAGCTGCGGTTTGCTAAGTGAACCTGTGTCCATGGCCAGATGCACTGTGCCCCTGTGCTGCAACTGAACTTCTTCTCTTCCCTCAGCCGGGTCATGTAAAGGTAGTTCAAGGTCTTCTGTCTGACTTTGTGATCTGTAACATGATAATGATAATTATAATATATTGCACTATATTTAGTACAATAATTTATCTACACCTCAGAGGGCTATGTTGCTTTCGTGGTCCTTTCATAGGTAACAGAAAAAATGTAATCCCATCTAGTAGTGAATTTAAAAGTGAACAAGTTTTCTGGCTGTGTTTTGAAGTGTCTTCACTTTTTCTTTCCTTTCCTCTGATATGATCAATAGTTATCGATTTTTCAGTCAGGCCATCTCAACTCAGCTGTTAATTTAGAAACTTCTGGAAATAGAATTTTTCACCTTCAGTTTTCTATTTAACACATTCCAATCATCACTTCTCAGGTAACATGAAAGATAATTTCTTTCTCAGTACAGGAGAAAAGAAAATTTCTAGCTATTTTCAAAATTATTTTGAAAGAATGGATGGGAGCTGGCTGCAGTTCTTGGCTCACCTTCTTTCTTTTTCTTTGTTGGTTGTTTTTTTTTCCTTTTTTTTTTTACTGGAAGCCCCAAAACTGATAAGAATAAAGCTGTAGAGACAGAGTAATTTCGAAATATTAATTTGAAGTCTTATATTTCCCTAGTATCTTTTTAGCTAAGAATAGGTTACCCAGTAATGTACCGAATAGCATAAACTACACCAGCAGGAGAGATAAAGAAATTATCTTGTTTGCTTCATTTAATTTATTTTGACTTTTGAATGTAGGCAGAGGGAAGACACAAAGATTTGTGTAGTTCATAAATAATAATAATAATATTTAGGATTAATTGTTTTCAAGATTTTGCTCCCACTACCACAAAAACAGGATAAAAATCATAAGGTAAATAAATATCAGAAAATCTGATGTCCATATTATTATAGCATAACCTTATACCTCATAAAGATATTCTTTGAATATTCATAATATACTTGATATTTTAAACTAGTACTTCCTTTTTCAGTTGTACTCAAGCGTCACGAGACCATTCTTAAACTCAAAATCTATAGAAATTCAAAGACAAAAGCTTTCTGGTTTTCTACTATAGTAGAGCTAAAACAAAAGATATTTGTTAGAATGTTATGAAAAGAGACATCATAAAAGATATAGAAGGAATAGAAGGAAAGGAAAATCAGGAACTATAAAAGTGAGCTAAAACATTAAGGGAAGAAAATAATGATACAAGAATAAACTTGTCTGTAATTTCTTCTCAGTCTTGGCTTACATTTTTGACGCAGACAGAGACTTTTTAAATACTGTTCAAAATATAATCGTTTGTACATGTGAGATAACAGTCTCAACGGAAAATAAGATTATCATAAACCATTTCACACATCAAATACTAATCTCCAGCTTAATATAGATCTTTCAGTTTGGAGTGGTTCATTAACCTCAAAAGATCTTAAGCAGAGATTCAATTTTAAGCCTACAACTAAATTCCGGTTCCTGTTTTCTTTTACATATGATATTAGCCTGTCCTTATGTTTTTAGTAGATTTGATTGTGTTACTATCTTTTATTTTGTTGGTAAAATATGTAGGTACCCATATATTAGTTTTTCTATATGCATTTTATTGAGGAATAAGGGAAAATAAATTTTAATGGACAATACATTGGGAATTGGTGAACAATTGCATTTATACTTCTTCCACTGTCTTTTTGGGCTATATGCTTATAGGGAAATTTTTTATTGTTATAGTTCTGAAGTCATATAATTTTATAAAACACATCATGCTTTAAAGACAAAGAAAGGAGAAAAAGAACGTGTACAGTTTATTGAAACTGTAGGTGAAAGGAAGTCTAATGAGTCATTTTAAATATGTTACATTTTCTGTCAAGGCAAAGGAATGTGGATTTTTATTTGGTATTAAAAAATTTTATATAACCTTACTGGACTCTTTATTCCTGCTAGCAATTATGACGCCTTTTAAATTACATTACACCATTGCATATGGTAAATATACAGAAATGTATACTAAAACCAGTAACAACAACACCTTTTTGTGAGAAAAAATTAATAGCTGTAACCAGTAGCAGTATTTCAGCCTCTGGTCATCTTATAGCTGATAAAATATTAATTCTTAGGTTTGTCATAGAGAATTGAGGTTACTGAGCTACCACACTTACCAGGCATTATCAACTACTAAATATTTAATCAAAAATGATGTAGCAAATCAGTACTCTTATGTATCATTGGTTCTTTTTTAGGCATCACATATCAACATGTCAACACTGCCCTTGGCTAGCAGCATACTTACTGCTTCTAAAGAAGCCAAGAAGTTCCACACTAGGGCACGTGCAACCCACAGCATGTTGCCAGTTAACCCTGAAATATGGGTATGGGTGCATTGGTCAGGCAGCTGGTTTTGAAGTGCCACAAAAGACAATCTGACGTATTACAGACCACTGAAATTGTTGGTGATGACAGGCTGTGAACTGTTGTGATCATTACGGTTTTAAACTGCAAGAAAATAGATTTAGAGTCTTACTGTGGGGGTGGTGAGGCACTGGAACAGGTTGCCCAGAGACATGGATGCGCCATCACTGGAAGTGTTCAAGGCCAGGTTGAATGATGCTTTGAGCAACCTGGTCTAGAGGAAGGTGTTCCTGCCCATGGCAGGGGGGTTGAAACTAGGTAATCTTTAAAGTCTCTTCCAACCCACATCATTCTATGGTTCTATGGTTTCAGAAGCAGCTGAGCAGCCCCGGCGGCTGTCTGGTACCTGACAGGAGCAGGGAGAGGCAGGTGAAGCCTAAAGCTTCCAAAACTGGAGATCAGAAGCTGGGACTGCCACGCTCTTCTGGGGAACTATATATGTCCAGTGTTCTTTCACCCTTCATTAGATACCTACTTTTGGCTACTATTAGAGGGATGGTACTGAGATAGATGGCCTTTTGGTCCATATGGCTTTTCTTAAGCTTCTGTTACCTCCTCTTTCAGATATGATTAGGAGACTGCAACAGTACATCTATTCCCACTTAGTACTGCATGCATAGGATTAACATTAAGCTTGATTCTTGGGAAAAATGTCAGAAATTACCATTTCTGTGACCTGAAGACCTTGATGTTTTAATTACAGTCCTTCTAATTACTGCTCTCATTCTGACCATAACGTGGGTCCCATGCCTCCTTGATCATTCAGCCTCTGCTAACACCATTCCGCTTCTCTGCATGCTGTCATTTCTGCTTGCTAACTTATGTGGTGCCAGTGATTTCATACACTGATGAACTGAATTACTTATTGAATGAAGACATCATTTTTTCCTGTTATCTTGTACTTTGCTCAAGCCTGCAACCTGCCCAAGAAAAAGAAAGGCTGCTGTGTTCAGTGAACCACACAGATGGTGCACATGGTGGTCTCTGAAAAGATATTCAAGCACAATTGAACTTTTGAAGAATCTTTAAGCTCCTTCTCAATCAAGAAATATCTTTCAGATTAGGGTAATATGTTGCTGGGTTTTTTGAATGATACTTGTGACAGCCTCATTTCTAAAAATGACCAGGCTTCTGCAATTTTAGTATTTTTAGTAGCTTATTTTAAAGGATTCCAAATATTAATGAGGGTTGAGCAATTTTCCTGTAAAAATCAGGTCCCTTTGAAAATTTAAGTCCATCTATTATTTTTCTAATAGCTTCACATCTCAAGAAGTCATGGGAAAAATAAGCATTCCCTGGCTGTCACTGTGTGAAGTAACCATCCTTTTCGCAAAGAAAAGCTTAGGTATGCATAATTTCTCTACTTCCTATCTATGTGCCTTTTTTCCACACTTAGTCCCACAGAAACTGTAGACATCACAATGTTCCAGATAGCTGAATAGATTCTTTTAAAGGCTGTACTTACATTTTTTATAGTAGTCTGTCCCTATAGAGTGGTTTAGTTTAGTTATTTGTAGAGATGTACATGATATTTGATTACTGTAAAAGCACTAATTCTGGCACAACTACCTTTCTCTTCTGCTTATTTCTCTTACTAGCTATTAAGTATTCAGAAGAGGATATGTCTCTTGACAACCTACATATGATGTCAAGTGCATGTGACTTTGCTCCTAACCTTAAACAACTAAAAAGAAAATTGTCCATGCCTATAGATTTATATCCATTGGTACTGCTATATCTCTTCTCCACTGAAAGCCAGCATTTCAGCCATGCTGCATATCTTGTACATGCATGATTTTGTTCTCTAATACATCACTCACTTTACAATGAAAACTGAAGCTGAGGTGTTTTAAAGCCATCCTATACATGTATGTTATATAGATGTATAAAAAAGCAAAACAAAACAAAACAAAGCCCTTTTGATGAATCAAGCATTTGATTTCAAATTAGTTTTTAGTCTTCATGCAAGCATGTTCCAAGATGTGATTTGTTTCCATCACCTTCCTGTCATAAAAAACCTGACCCTAACAGGTCTTTCAGGAGCACGTTCCTCCACTGTAAAACTAAACAGCTCCTTTTCTGCATCCTTCTGCTAAAATAATATATGAGCTCAAAATAGAACTTTTATGCCTTAAAATGGACAATGCTGGAGCTTGATGACAGATATGGACCCAAAAGACAAACACCACTGCTGAAATGCTTCACTGCTGAATTTACTTGGCTGCACCCTAAACACTGACAGCTGGTTTGTTCCTCTGTAAGAAAGTGAGAGAAACAGTCAATACTTCAGGATAAGATGAGCTATCCTGAGATGCCCTAGTTTCTGTACATTGATTAGAAGGGGGCTATGGATGACTAGAGGAGACATATTGTGTATATTGGGTGTACTCCTTCACCTGTTATAAAAATTACTTCTCTATTCCTTGCCCTACTCCTGTTCTCTAAACTTTACTGGTATATAAGTTCATGCAAAGGCATGGTCTCGGTATCACAGATTTGCTGCACTTCTTCTAAGACAGAGGTGTTTATTCACCAAGACAACATTTGTTTCTGATTTGAGTGTCTTAGCCTGACTAGGGCACATGAAATACTAATCTGCAACAGTTTTACTCGTAAGATTTTAATTACATTAGTCATATATATGCTAACTCTCCCCAATATTCATATGTAGATACCATTTTAATATCATATTACATAGAAGTGCATATGAGTATTTTGAATGAGAACAGAATACACATTGTCATCATTCATCCATGAAATGTTTATTCCTTAGTTGTGTCTCCATGGCTCAAGCTGAACTGTATATTACCCCTCAATGAGTTCTATGGTAGTCCTTTGGCAACTTGCAAAAAGAAGCAATCTAAAGATGCATAAAATATTTTTAAATGTGTGCACATCTGATTTTCTTAAGGTTCATACCAAAATAGATGTCTTTTACAAACTATGAAGTACAGTGACCTGGCAAGGCACAGGCCAGAACTCACTCTTAGTTAACTTCCGTTAATAAGTCTTTTAGTGTTTCCAGCGCTTTGTTCATGCATATATGTATGCAAGTAGATACATACTATTTTAAAAACTACCAGGCTGTTCTGTTTTCCCTCTACATGTTTAAGGGTCACCTGGGGTTTTCTTTACTCAGCAAGTTGGAATTGATTCACATGCAGTTCAGTTTGCTTTGTGTTGAAGAATCCAGAAAATCTAATTAGTTTTTCAAGAGATCCTTTGAACAGAGATTCATGAGACCTCATCCAGATATTTCTTGGAGAAGTTCTTAGAACCACCAGCAACTTTTTTTATAGGTGGACGAAGATTTGTAATGAAGGCTTGACATACATGATGCTATTTGGTAAACCTATTGTAAGAGAGAATGCCACAGAATCTCTATAGGCATTTTATTCGGTTTTACTTAAAAGTTTGGAAAGGGCATGCTAAAGGCTGTTGGTTAAGGGGTTAGTGTTGAGGAAGAGGGTGCAGTGTTGGTTTTGTTTTTTGATTTTCCATTTCTGGTTTGTACTCCTTTTCAATATTGCTGGGGGGCATTATTTATGTCATGAAACAGCTCTGAGAACAAACTATTTTTATATCTACAAGAAAACTCCATATGCAGGCACAGTTGGATGAGTTTTATAGCAGAGGTATCTGTTTTTCTTCAAGATAAATATTTATTGTATTTCATTTTGCCAGTTTTTCCCCCCAGCACTGGTTTTTCATCGGTTTTCACTTGTTACGTTTTCATGTTTTGGTGCAAGAGTATGAACCAAAATAACAGGAATTAAGTTTTTCTAGCCCACTCAGGTATAGAAACTCAGTCCAGGTCAGGGCAATGCTGTCCTGGCATGGACCAGTACTCTACAAAGTCCACCTTCCAGAATAGTGGAGAACAGCAATATGCAGTATGCCAGGCTAGAGGCAGGTTGCAACAGGTAGTTCAGTGATTTCAATATTTGGTTTAACTTAGCCTGTCTGAATTCTTCCTCATAATCATGGACTTGTTGAACTATATAATTATTGACTCTGCAGTGAGAACTTGTTTAGTGCCAGCATTTGTCACTGTAGATGCGTTTTCTCTGATTTTGTTAATCTTTCAGGAAATTCCCTAAATATAATATTTGTGTGTCACTCACTTTCCATAGCAAATGTCTACTAACTGACTATTCCAAAATATTTACACAGATCTGTGGCCTAGCATGTGGATTAAAGGTACAATAGGTAATTGAGATTAATTACAATGCATTACTGGTACATGAAGCTACACATTCAGGAAAATTTGCCTTCCAAAATAATTGAATGCTTCTACAGTTATACATTTGTAATTGAATATAATTTTCAGCATCTTAATGTGTCTACAGCTCGACAAGTTGCAGCTATACTTGTACTTCTAACCTATAAAATATGCTGCTTTAAAACTATCTCATCACTATGGCAGAAATTTCATTCCATTGTTTGATTCCTTGATGTCAAGATGGCAAGAAATTGAGCTTTTTTCATTCATAAATACTCTGAGTACCTTAAAAAATATCTTACAGATAAATCTCCCTCATCATTCTTCATCTTAAAAAAATTATATCTACCCAAATCCTAAAACAATTAAATGTAGAAGAAAATCTAATCCTCTCATCTATATTTTGTTGAGCTTGCAGAGAAGAACACCCAACTGTCAAGGATAGAAAAGTTCTGTTATACTGACAGGCCATTAGTAATCCCCATTTATCACATACTTTTTTCCTCTTCTCAGAAACATGATACAAATGTTATTGTCTCAAACTGTGTTTATGACACAAGCTGTAGCAGAAAAGTTAGTAGTTATAATTTTTTGGGGAGGGGGGATGTCTTTTACAAAAATGTTAGAATAGATCCATGAGCCATCATGGTTTAAACAGATTTTCCATCACGTAATTTATTTCATTTGGGGAATTGTTATAACAATAACAGAAAAAACATGGGGTGGTGGGTTTTTTTGCTGTAGTGTATGCAGATCTTTGCTGTTATGCTACAGCTCTCATGTCCATTCCTATCATTACTGTACTCTAATGCGTTATGCTGGTATAAAGGAAAAAATCAAGACTATATCTTGAGTGCTTTCCCAGTTAACTTGCCACAGTGAAACACTATTTCACTCACAGTTTCAGTGGCTGGCCTACTGTTGAACTGATAGTCTGAACAACTGATATACATTAGGTGAGGAAATATAAACCCTGTGAAGTTCACTGGAGGCAGAAGTATTGCTAAGCTGGACACTACCTTTTTACCTTGAGGATACTGTTGGTGGTGGTAGGAACCTTTATCCACTTGGGATCTCATTTGCCAGGAGAGAAGCATATGATAATTATATCTACCCTGTAGCTCAGCAGTCAAGAAGTTAGATCACTTTCTTGGGAAGTGAGAGACCTGGCTTGTAGATCCCACACAACCTACCAGTCAGGCTACATCCTCCACCTAGCAGATAATTGGTAGCCCATGAGGTGCATTCAGTGTGGATGCTCCAGGGCTATCATTCTGAACTTGATGCACTGAACAGCTGGGGATCGAGGATAATGCTCCCAACTAAGCAACAACAAGAGCAAGTTTCTCAGTACTGAATTGCCATCCTAATTCCCAGATCCTTCAGTCATCATCTGTACAATAAAAAGAAATGGCAATTATTCCTTCTGTTCATTCCAAGTTGTTCAGTCACTACTGCTTGGATAGCTAACTGACTAGGAAAATAAAAGCCTATCACATACTGAAAATCTCCCAAGAAACAAAGTGAATATCCCATCCGCATTGTGCTCAGGTGCAGCTTGGATGCACTGCCAGCAGGGCCTCAGTCAGCGAGTTTCAACACGAGGCAAGCCACACTTACAGTGGCCCTCTGTGCTGCTTTGTTCAAGGTTAGATTGAAATACTTCAGGTGACAATGCAGTCATGTAATAGCAAGCACGTCTATCACTTTGCAGCAGAAATTATAGAACTTTGGGTTTACAGATGGCTTCCACAAATGTTGTGGTTCTGTATATGATTTTGTTCAGTAAGTACACTTAATGTCATTTAGAAGACTTATTTTAAGTATTAGTAGTGTTATTTAATGCCAAATGTGTTTGCATCTTTCAATAATGTGACGAACTAAGAATACATTTGCAGCATATGCTTTGAATTATGCTACTACGTATGTTTACAGTATCTCTCTCTTTTTAGGGGACAACTATAATTCAAAAGTGCTTATTACTTCTTTCAATCCTTTAGAGTAATAGGTTGACATAAATTGTTTGTTCCCTTCTGAGTGTTTTGTGCTGAATATTTCTGTCACAATGGACTCTCATAATTTTTTCCTTCATTTTCCCTGCAACACAATGAGTTAAACGTTCGCAGACGGTGTGTCCACAGAAAAATATCATTCTTTAGCAGATTTTTCAAAGTGCTCTCCTAAGGTCAAAATAATAATTCTTCATTTTACAGTGTGGATATTCACATGATGTTCAACATTCCTTTGAGAGACTACAATTTAATCTCTCTCAGTTTTTCCTCTTTGCTGTTTTGAAGGATTTATTTTGTGCAGTCATACAGGAAGGTTGAACATATGTGATATTTTAGTAATCTCAGAGAATGAATAACAGAAAATTCATACTCTTTGGAACTGCATTTGAAAGATACAGAACTAAATTTCTCTACCAGTATCTTACTGCTTAATCCATGGCAATGAAACTATTTTTATTTAAAGTAAATGTGGAAATGTTTTTATATTCTTGCTAATCTTCATAGATGAACACTGTTCTGTCTGAGTTCTGCTGATGCATACATCATCCAGTGACATGGCCCAAGGAGGGGGATCCAGCAGCAGAACACCATTCCTCAGCCTAGGAAAAGTCATTGGGGTTGTATCCTGGTGAAAGGAGAGGTTTCATGCTATACCTGGAAATAGCCCTCTTCTGCAACTGGTGATCAGCGGCTGTATAAAAAAACATACTGAAGACATAACCTAAATAGAACTCACGATAAACATATGCAGACAGTCTTTGTTTTCAAATTCACACCTAGGATATTTTAAACTACTTCTTTTAAGAAGAGGTTTTCAGTTAGTGAAAATTAAATCCAATTGTATCACAAGATTTATTCTTAATACTAAGCTAATATAAACTATTTCTGTCAAGTCTCCTTGTACAGCCTGAGCAGCTCAGACATAACCACAAAAAATCCCTTTTGGAGACTAATTTATAATCTGATCTGGGGTGTGCATATGCATCTGTCAAAGGATATTTGTCATCTGATTACCAGGTTTCAACTATAGACTAAGAGTCAGGTTTTCAGTTTTGTCTTGAATCCTCCAGACATATTTATATGTCAACATTATTTTGCTATAAACTTTGTAAATTATGAAGAAAAAAAACCGCAGAACAAAAAAATTAGTAAACTGAGTTTTATCAAGGCTTCTCAATAGTGAGGGCAAAATAGATTTACACCACTTCAGAAATGAGAGACAAGGATGAGGATGCTTATGCCAGGGTAAGGAAAGGAAACACGGAAGGGCCGGAATAGGAGTAGGCGTGGATATACTGCTCTTGGAAGCATGGGAAACTTGAACTGGGAGACTAAAGGAAGTCCCCCGTCCTCACCTCTAGCAGGTTTCCTCAGCAATTTCCCATGCCAATTCCTCCTTTCATTGCTGAGGGAACCAGTAAAGTAAAAGCAAAGACAGTTTTGTGCCAGTTACAGTAAATGTTGGTGGTGGAAAAAAAAAAGTCAAATCCTAAAGGTTGTATCAGAAAATAAGTTAGGAAATCTACATTCTGAAGTATTCCCAAGGAAAAAAAATGTCTTTTGGTGTTGTCCCACTCCCACTGAACTCAAATGACAAAATTCCCACAGGTTTAATGGGAAACAGAACAGTCTATTTCATGAGACAAGTAAGTGCGTTGTATTAAAATTTCATGATTCATTTTCAAATGTAACTTCAGAAGTTAGTTCTGCTATTTCAGATTGTAAGATTACATAAGCATTCAAAATGTCAATAATAAGGGATTATTGAAAAGATTTGAATAAAATAATTTAATCACCACGTAATTTTACTTGTATGGTCAGGAGAAAACAAATGCATCACTGTCGTGATTATTAAAAGAGACAGGAAGTATCAGACATCTTGTTAGTATAGAAGGTGTACAATAAAATGTTCCTCTATCTTCTCTCAGTAACAGGATGAAATAATATCAAACAAAGATTGCCTTCAGAGAACTTTGTAGCAACAATGAAAGGTCATTTGGACTTTGCACAATATAAAGAGAACAGAGACCTACTGATTTTTAACTTCTTTTTTTTTTTCCCCAGAACCTGATGAAAAAAATCACCATATGCAGTCTCTCTATGAAACAATTTTCTGACAAAAGAGCTGCCTTTGCTTAGCTTTAGCCAAGCTACTGACCTTGGCTTTTCAATGCCAAAAGTTTTATACCACAACTGAGAACCCCAATGGTGAAGCTTATTTTACCTTACACTTCCCTACTAACAACTGTGTCTGAGTAATCACATTCCAGAATATGAGTGTGATTTAGTTTTCAAAACTTATTTCGAAGTTTGGGAAATTCAAGAATGTTTAAAAATAGGCTGAGGGGCCCCAAAACTTGTGTTGACAGCCAAGCACAGATGAAAATTCTCTGGTTCAGAGGAAACGAAGAATGGATTACATATACGTATTCATCTTCTTATTCAGAAGACTTTTTTGACCTTCAAGAGAGAGGAATGTACAGGTAAGTACATGTGTATTCCTGTTTCATTTTTCTGGGGAAGAGAGGAGAGTGGAGGGGAAGAGACAACTCTTTTTCTGCCCCTTCTCTGAAGCAAGTAGCTTTATCTTCCCTGTCCATAAAGGTGTGCCCTCTGATATAGTGCACAGGCTTATACATATGCTGCTAGCATGTGCTGAAAGCAACAGTTGAAGGAAACACTTATTTTTATATCCCAGAACTTAACTATCAAGTGAATCTGCTTGTCAGATTCCAGTCAACAAAGAATTTTTTCACTAAGGCCACCAAGACTTAGAGGAAACAAGCAAAATCTGATGGAATCCCAAGTTCAAAAGAGGTTTATGCTTAATTCTAAAATTTAAACTTTCATTTTTCACATAAGTTCGAATTTAGGGAAAAAAGTTCTTGCATCCCCTGGCTAAAAGATTTTCTTCAGAATCTATTTCTCTTTCCTGTTGAAACATTCATAGGTAAGCCTCATTTTTCTTCTATAACTAGAACTAGCAAAAGTAATACTGAATCTGATCAAGGTCTGCCAGCAAGCCTGGACTACATGAGGCTTTCATATAGTGATTAGGAGTTTTGACTCTTTCCTTTGATCTCTAGTCTTGCCGCTGGCAGTTGAAACATTGCCAAATGGACCTTAACAACACTTCATGTCCACTCTGTGCTCATATGTTCAGGCTTCTGTGAAACTGTGCTGTAATTAAATCTGTCTCCATCAACAGTCATAAGAGATTTTCTTAGGCTGTGGGGCAGGATGAAACATTTCTGGCTTCTGGTCTGTTTATATAATGATCACAGGTTCAAATTAGAAGTCTCAAGGATTTCCCTTTCTCTTGCTTATACAGAATCTTAAATTCACCATAAAAAGAAACATAAGATAGCATATATGAATCAAAATTAATATAACGGCAACAAATAAAAGGAATGTACAGAAAATTAAGGTCAAATCTTAATTCTGTTAGCATTAAAAGCAAAACATCTAGCTATTTCACAATTGAGCTCATTTTGATTAAAATAGTATGAGTGAAACCACAATTCGTAAGTCTGTACCTTTGTAAGTTATGATTTTTTTTTATTGCAGATGCTTGAGATAATTTGTCTTGGAATGAACAGCTAAACAAAAGAAAAGATTCCATTAATTACAATAGGTGACTATAACCGAAGCAATGAATTACTGCTTTCAGCTATAACTCAATGAGCATCTCAAGTAGTAAGATATGTCATACATACCCATTTTCATCTTTATTAAAAATCATATTTTTCTCTGCCTTTTTTTTCTTCATTTTTTCTTTGTTTTTTCTTTCCTTTTCCCTCTTCCTTGCACACAATTTACTACAAGCTTACAGGACAGAAAGCTGTTTAGAAAGAAATAAGAAACATTAGTAGTACTGATAGGGTAGAATATGAGTTTCAATTTAATTATGACTAATGTTTTGTCTGTGTTCAGTCTCCCTAAGTTATATGAGTATGCAACTCTTAGTAGTTTATTTTCCTGAATCAGGTTTTGCAAAAAAAGGTACTTTTATGCTTTTACTTTATGCTTACACTATAAAATGGTGTATATGTTTATTGCTTCAACTTTGAAAATAAAAACTTTTAGAGCCACCACTGTAGCTCATTACTTTGGAATAGAGCAGGTATCTACCACAGATCTCAAAATTAGGCTTTTGTGTAACCAGAGTAGAAAATTCTTCATTGGCTTTTCCCATGGACTTTTATTAAGGAGATAACACATTCATTTGAAAATCTTCATCACTGCCATATGCTTGTCATCTCCAGGCTGCATTGCTATAAGTGGACCATTATAAACCATTATATCTCTGGCTGTAGCTGGGATCAGGGCAGAGCTCCAGCTGGATGAGGTGGGACAGGCAATTAGGTGAGTCACTACCTTTACCCTGCAGCTCTAATTCATCCATCAGGTCCTAATCACTTCCCATTCCCTGCTCAGAAATTTGCATTGCTCAGCTTCCTAACAAGTTCAAGAATGTATCAACACTTTGCCTCCAGCAACAATATTTCCATATTTGCAGCACATTTCAGGATTCCAGATGGAATGAGATCTGCTTTTGTAAGGAGGGAAGGGTGGTTTGGGAAGGATGGGAGGTGGAGAGGGAGTTTGTGTTGTAATGAATTAGAGTACTTTCCTTTCTTTGCATTTAGTAAGCAATAGTTTTACAATTATCACACTTGTCTTGTTGATGGGGCACAGGACTTGTAATTCTGTTCTTTCTGATTCAGATTATAAAGTTAGTTCCCCAGTTTCTCAGGCTACATACATAATTTTTTTTCAGAAGGATACATGTCCTCATTTGAACTCATTAAACCAAGATTTAAACTTGGGACTCCTATTATATAGTTGAATGCTTTTACTACAAGTCTATAGGTTATGAACAGTTAATCAGTATTTCTGAGTCATATCTAGACAAGATCTAGATACATCAATGGCTGTACCTTCCCCTATGATCCATCTAGGCAAGAGGGAATTACAGTTAACTACAATAAATACAAAATACTTTCAATTTGGACAAATTCTTCTAAAACTGCTCATAAGACATGGAACTTCCACAGCATATTCAAATAACTGAGTAAGGGGTAGAGTGCCTCCTAGCAAGTTTGCTGATGACACAAAACTGTGAGGAGTGGCTGATACCCCAGAGTGCTGAGGAGCCTTTCAGAAGGCCCTCAACAGGTTGGAGAGATGGGCAGTGAAGAACAGTCTGAAGTTTAACAAAGACAAATGCAGGGTCCTGCACCTGGGAAGGAATAACCCCAAGCACCAATACGAGCTGGAGGCCAACATGCTGGAAAGGAGCTGTGCAGAGAAGAACCTGGGGGTCCCGGTGGACAACAAGCTGTCCCTGAGCCAGCAGTGTGCCCTTCTGGCCAAGAAGACCAGTGGTATCCTGGGGTGCATCAGAAAGAGCATTGCTAGCAGGTCAAGGGAGGTGATCCTGTCCCCCTGCTCAGCGCTGGTGAAGCTGCGTCTGGAGTGCTGGATCCAGTTCTGGGCTTCTCAGTACAAGAGAGACATGGAACCCCTGGAGCAGGTCCAGCAGAGGCTACAAAGATGATTTAGGGACTGGATGAAACATCTCTCTTGCAGGATAGGCTGAGGGAGCTGAGCCCTTTCAGCCTCAAATGAGGCAACTGAGGGGACCTCATCAATGTCAGTAAGCATCTGAAGGGAGGGTGTCAAGAGGACTTGGTGATGCTGAGTAATAGGATAAGAGGCAATGGGCAGAAACTGATGTACAGGAAGCTCCACCTGGATATGAGGAAGAACTTTATTGTGCAGGTGACCACGTACTGGAATAGATTGCCCAGAGAGGTTGTGGAGTCTCTGTCACTGGAGATACTCAAGAACTGTCTGAACACAATCCTGTGCAATGTGCTCTAGTATAATCCTGCTTGAGCAGGGAGGCCGGACCAGATGAACCACTATGGTCCCTTGCAACCTTATCCATTTTGTGATTCTGTGATTCTGTGAAGTAATTTGAATGCTGGAACTTTGTTCATACTTAAAGTTCAGAAAAATTGAGTTGTGCTACTACAGAACAAAAATAACATTCTACCTCTCCTGGAGCGTAAGCAATTTCTTGAACTGGAATATAAAAGTTGCACTCCAAGGGCTTTGGAAAATATTTCACTCACTTCTGTATCAAAAGAGCATCTTGATAAAGAAATGGAATGACTTTCACAAAATCAAGCATGAAAGAACACTAAAGAAAAAACTGGACTTCTGATAATGTAAGGTTCATTATGTGTGGTTAGTTATGGACAGTAGATTTTCTTTCTACGTTGTGTTCTCTTTTTATTGAAAGCTTGCTGAGGGAATTGTAAGTATAGTAGAGAGAAATAGCTTTCATGTGCCCTGGCATGCAACAGGTATGATTAAAAGAATGCAAATTTAACCCTCAGAGTTTCTGTGTTTTGGAGAGCAATGATTTTAATCAGTGCTTCTTGTTTGTTTGTTTTTCAAATCTGGGTGTATGGCTTAATTCAGAGACTCTGCTATTATTTACCATTTTCCCACATTTGTCTTGAAGTGAAAGAAAGAGAAGTCCTCTTTCTACATTGCTTGACGCTGAGTAAGTACCTATCCTGTGGAGTTCAACTAGAGAAAGAATAGAGATGTTTTCAAAATGTGTGAAATGAGATGACTGTAACATTTCAGCGTGAAAAGTGAGTCCTCTAGTCTTCCTGCCATCACATTCCCAGTCTTATCTGTAGCCACGTACAGCCTCAACTCCATATTGACATTTCAACCGAGGCATTTTGAAAAGACAGAGTATAAGGGGCTATTGTATGATGATTACTAGGTGTGATTAATTTTGATGAGGCATTCAGCTGAATTGACAAACACCATTTCTTGAAAAGCAGAATTTGACATTCAGAACATGCTTACATTTCTTGACATTAGAGCAGAAATTAAAAAATATTTAGTATTCACTTCCTCCCAAAAAGATCACATACTTCTGGTTTCTGTATTGTTCTACATGTTTCCAGCATTCTGGAATCTGTGTTTAGTCTCCTAATTGAAACCGCATAAACCCAGCTGCCAGAAGCCCCTATCATACCCAGTGTGGGTAGACCCTCTTGACCTCCATAAGGAGACCCAGAAGTAACCTGCTGGGAACTCTTTGAGAATCACTAAATTTGATGAAAGTTGGTGAACCTGAAGATATTTTGATTAAAAGATTTCAAGTGAGCCAGTATTAACAAATTAAATATGGTTGGCTTTGTTTTTTAAAAATAAATATTTATTGATATACTAGGTTGCTGGTTTTTACTTACATTCTTATGCCCTAATGTGGAAAATAAGAATATAAATCTGAAAAACAGATTTTTTTTTTCCAATGACACTCGCTGTAATTTTTATGGTAGTGACAGAAATTCATTTCAGAATTGGGTCTTGTACTTCTGCCAATGCACAGCATGCTTGACCTGCATTGCCCTTGCTATTCCAGAGCTAAGCCTCCCCTGAGCAAACTCTAACAGTCATGCAAACTATGTCAACATGGATCTAGCCAGTTAACAGGAAAGTAATATCAAGAAATTAATTTCCACTTGTGACTTGAAGCAATCCTCCAGATAAGATGTAACCTAGCATTCCCCAACCTAAAACACCATTGCCTAATAACTGGTGTTCAGCTGGCTGTAATTTTGAAGCAAGTACTCCAAAACTATAATTTGATGATAAAACCAAATCTGAGATACCTTCACAGCATGAATAAATAGAGTCAAAGTAAGACAATAAATTCTGATTAGCTGGTTACCCCTCCCTTTTAGCAGAAAAAGTCAGGCGTGTTTGAGGCAGTTGCTATGCCATTATATTACATTAACCAGAAAAATATAATTTTAATTTTCGACTGGCACTAGTAAAGTTCTTGGGAGATCATGTGGTCTTGCCATCAGTTTAAGCAATTCAAGGAGGGGCCATGGTCTAAAGCCATGGTATGCCAGAGCTCGCCACGTGATATACAGGGACCGGCTCTCACTGCGCCGTTGCCCATGGCAGCAGGGAGGTGTGTGATGGCTCTGATGTGTGAAAGCCACCCAGCAACAGCAAGAGCGCGGGTTTGAAGGAGGGGGGTGGAAATATTGATTTGGACAGCCAGAGTTTCCCAGGGAATTGCAGTGATAATGCAGATTGGTAATCCTGGTGGAAGAGAGGACAGGCATAAAAAAACCAAACACTGTGAGCAGAAGTTCCAATTAATTTTCTAAGATGTATTTCCAAGAGTTATTTATTAAAAAAAAAAAAAAAAAAAAACCAAAAAACACAAACAAACAAAAAACCAACCAACCAAACAAAAACACCAAACAAACAAAAAAACCCAAACAAGCACTTATCTAGCATTAAAAACACTAGCTTGGATTTGGTTTTTTTTTCATCTTTGGCTACTATATCATAATGCAAGAAAAAAGAACGACCAAAACATTTAACAGAGAAATCAGCATATATTCAGTAAGGAAACTAGAGAATGAAGTAGAACGTATAAAGTTTTAAGAGCAAAAGGTAAGATTTATTAGTTTTTCAGTGTCCTCTTATCCCCAGGCACTGAAAACATGATAAAACAAAGAACAAAACTGAGAAATAGTGTTCATAAGCTTCAAGTCAATATATCCAGATATTAAATTTGGATTAGCCCACTGCACATGCCATACATCTGCAATTTGAGAGAATGGTATGCTCCTGGCATATCCCAGAAACTCAAAGTCATCAACTTCATTTTTCATTCATCTTAATTCCAGTAGATTTCTAGGAGCACCATGTGTGCAGCAAGTTAAAAATCTCCAAGTAGAATATTGTAATATCATAACATGCTACATATCATATTTTTATGAGGTATCATTCTCAATATAACAACTCAGGATAGTCACACAAGCTGGAATTATTTTCTATGTTGCATGTTTCAGTGTTTCATTTTTTTCCCTTACATTTGAATTTTTAAATTAATTTTTTAAAGTTATATTTTTGATTATATTATCTTCAGTGCTGGTTAAAAGCACTTTATAGATGTTTGAGTAACTTATAAATAATTTTGAGATTTCTTTTCATATAAATTATTTTTGTTTTTCTAAACAAAAAATTTAAATTGTGAAAAGTTTGCAGAAATTCAAATCCTTTTCTGCTCATAACCTTATATTTGCAGCAAAAATGTACTTGTTAAGTTAATGTGTCATCTTTTTACACTATTCTTTCTGAAAATGTATATATTTGACAGAAACACCTTAGTCCTACACCTCTGCAGTTATCATGTGTATATGTCAGAGAGTATATATTACAATAATTAATTATAGATTGTGTTCAAGCAGCAAAAGCAGCAAAAATCACTTAGATGTCTGATGGATAAAAGAAAGGCACTCAGTAAAATTCTCCAAAACATTGTGTTGGAGCCATTTTACTTTTTTGCATTCATCAAAGTCGTATTTCTAATAGTAACAGCTTATTTGTTGGACTTTAATTATTCTATTTAAAATAGAAATATTTCCTGAGGAAATGCCTCTTTTTTGACAGAAATTTCTTTTTACAAGAACAGAATTAAATGCAAATCATAGAAACCTATGGCATTTGACCATCACATTGTACAAGCATTCAATGAGCTGATTCAGTCCTCTAAAAGATCTTTCCATTAGATGTAGTAGAGGACCTAAGCAAGCAGATCCGAGATATCTAAACCAAAAAAATCCCCTCATACTCCCACTCAATGGTGTCTAAACCTGAAGGCTGTTAAGATCAGTTGTTTCCTCCCTGTTTGATTTTAAAGTTCTCTAAACTCTTAAAATTTTGTTTCAGTGCATGCCCAGGGCTTCCCCAGCCTCAGGAGATACTTATCTCCTGCCTAAACCTGATGCAGATCCAGAAACGAGCATTTCTCTGCCAGGCTCCAGTAGAGTCTGACACGGGCTGGCACGACTTCACAAAAATGTGGCTTCTTTCTTTCCAATTGCAGCTTAGGGGAAAGGTAGTAGCCACAGAGATTCAAACATTCAACCAGGAAAGAGACGCTCTGGATTGAGTTCTCTCCTTTGCCTGAGGGATTCAAACAGACACCATCTACCTCCCAGGAGAGTCATGTAAGAACGAAGCTGTAGGTTATTTGAGGGAACAGAAGCAAAGCAAGTATGTGAAGGGGTGCTCTTGGCATATTCTGCCTGCATTTTACCTCTGAGGAATAAAAACAGAAGGCAGATGGGTTTATGGGTTCTTTGTTGGGTATCCATCTGAGCACAGTGAGTCTGTGTTGTGTTTGATTTAAAGTACAGAAACAGTCTTCGGAGAAGGGACCTGGAAAATCCTCCAGCACTCTTCAAGTCCTGGCCATCAGCTTATGGCACAAAGCCCCTCTTCCATTTGCCTCATGAATTTCAATACTGACACAGGACAGGAACATCTAATAATGCACAATAATAATTGTTCACTGAATGTGTGTCCTTGCTGCAATATAATGAAGCTTTATGGCTTTGAACCACTCTTATTAAGGAGAATTTTGAACCCAAGTGGGCAACACTTTCTAACAGAGGTGTAAAACACAACTTCTCCATTGTTCTTCTTTGTCTTCTCTCCCTACATTTCTCACTCTCCCCCTCTCTTTTTTTCTAAACCCCACAGTCATTTAAAATACTGAATAGAAGTGTCTGATGCCATTTCTAGGTACTCAAATGGACTTTTTGAAAATAAGATGTCCTTGTGGAGCCACTGTTCTTCATTTGCAAACCACTATTTAATATGTACTGTTCCTCAGTGTGCTGTGCAGACTGGCCCTTTCCCCATGTCATTTCCTTTCTGGATCTCATTCTGAAATACCTAATTCTCCTCTTCCTCTTCATTGGAAGCCTAAGTGCCTCTCTCAAAATGTAATTTTCACCAGGGAAAAAATGCCTAAAACATAATTAAACATGCACATTTTTATCTATTAAGTGCATTTCTTCATTAAATGCAGAGATTCAAGAATTGGAAAGAACCTGTCTTAATGCTCAAAGCTTGTAAGTAATTAGAAAAAACCCCTCCAAAATATTATTTTATATCAAAGCTAAATATTTGTGATATGAAAAGCCTTGCTTTACTTTCTAATTTAGATAACCTTCTCATTAGATTTGCTTTCTTGGTGTCATTATTACTGGAAATCACTTGTAGGAGACATTTGGATACTGCACATCTGGTCAGTTACATTCAAATGCATGATTGGAGTGAAAGGGAGATACCAGTTTGAAAATGAATTATTATGGGTTTTTTTTCCCTCCACATTCATTCAAGCACCATAATATTGTCCAGTTTAATTCTGTGAATCTTTGTATATCTCATATCAAGATTACTCTCTTGATCGTTGGCAGAGCAGCAAAGAGGGAATCTAAAGGATTACTTTGATTTTAATTAACCATCACCACTTTTGTTAACATTTGCCTTGCTTCATGGTATCATGTAATTGGGAAAGTCATCAAAAGAGGAAAACAGAATACAATTGTAATAAGTCCAATAGTTATAAAAGTTCTACAAAGTTTAGCACCAGGAGGCTGAATGAATTACACTGGTACCATACTACAACAGACAACAATACGTGCAGACATATATAGAGGTATATGAATGAACATACAGGGATATGAACACATAAGTACCTATTCCATACAAAAAAAATCTCAAAAGGATGGTGACAAATACACTTGCATTTACATGACAGACTGTTTCCTTTTTTTGTTCATGCATTTCTGTTTCTATACCTTCATATCCTTAAATAAAGTCTCATCAGTTAAGTTCATATAGAAAACATTCTGGTAAACCCCCCAATTTATTATTGAATCTTGACTTTTGGCTTACCTTGTATAAGTGCCATTGTGTACCTTTGAATTGTTTTTTAACCGAAAAATAATGTTTAAAATTAATGAACAATAACCAAAGGTATTTAAGAGTCTACTGCTAGGCAAAATGATATCATTAAATCATCTATTGTTTAGCCTGCTTTATTGGAAAACTACAGAGGAAATAATTTTCAAGGAAGGAACCTGAGCATTCCTTGACATGCATTCTGAATATATTTCTCATAGCTTAGGAATTTTAAACTATAGGGGATCCTGGTGAAACAATGTAACATAATTGTCATTTGTATTTATATAGGCAAAGGGCAAGTTAGTAGACTTAGAGACTATAATCATAATAGTTGATACTTAGGACCAACTCATGCCAAATGTTTGAAGAGGAGTTTGAAGAACCAGATTTGCGGTAAAGTATGGCTTAATAAAAAAAAAGAAATTAGACAAGAACATGACACCAGAATTCTGTTTTCAGTTCAAACTTTCTGTGTCGTCTCTAGATACACCAGATTTGGTATCAAAAATCTTGATTTTGTTCCAAATTCTAAAAATTATTCCCAAATGTGCGTAACATGAGAAATTGCCATAATGGAAAAAAATCATTTTCCTTAACTTGTTCTTATAACATTTCAGTAACCTCTAAAACTCTCTAAGGCCTTTTGGAGATGCAGCAGAGTTTGCAGGCTGAAAAGAGACAGTTAAAGAAGTTTCAAACACCTTGATTTCAGCAAGGGATTTGACACTACTTGCCACAGTCTCTTCCTAGACAAGGGAGGCAAGATACAGATTGGACAAGTGGTCAGTGAGATGGGTGGGAAATTGACTCACAGGCTGAAGTCCGAGGATTCTGATCGATGCTTTTTACTCAGGCTGGCAGCCTGTCACACAGGGTCCCACAGGGATCAATACTTACCCCCACACTATTCAACATTTCATAAATGGAGTGGATGATAGTTTTGAAAGCAACCAAGTTAGCTGATGATTGTAACATGTGTAGTGTATTTATTGTTCAAGGAAGTTCAATTTCTCATTGTAAATGTTCTATAGAGTATTTTTTATGCTGTCTTTATGTCCAGTCACTCTTTTAGATACTGTTTGTCTATCACTCCTAAGTCATAAAGATGCTACCCACATGTAGTCTGCATTAACTTTCCGATTTTGATATTGCATGAACTCTACTCAGCAGTGGTAGAGAAAACGAGGAACAAAGAGAACAGCCATGTTGGATTTTTTCACAGGTATTGTCTGATGGCTTTGTACTAGAGCTTAATATTTTATCTGAATCAGAAATATTCGAGCCAGATTTCTAATGTCATTTGTATGAGGATTGGATACTTTGATGTCTATTTAGAACTGAAAGCAGAGTTTAGAGAAACTTTCCTCCGTGAAAGTTGTTTATTTTCAGCAAAGTTGGATTTCTATGAACACAACAGTTTTGAGGCTTCTGTTCTTTTTCATATTTGGTAACTACAAATGGATTTGAAAGAAGGGAGCATGCCTCCACAAGCACTCACAAATGAAGTCTGACTGTATAGAACTTCTTTTCTTGAGGAAGTTGAAATCCCATTGGAGTGACAATAAAAGAAACAAAGAAATACTTTATTATTATTATTATTTTCATTGTTAAGTATATATTGTATTACAATGCATTTTTTTTTAAATGTAGTTTATCCATAAATGTTGCCAGAAGTCAAATTCAAGTTTTCAGAAAGGTGTTATGTCTGATTAGAAATCAGTGCTACATAAGATTCTGTTTTATTTAACTCTATGGATAACCTGCAGAGTTCACCTAGTGAGAATCACTTCTCACCACGCAAGAGCTGCAAATTGTATTTGAAATTAATATTTTTGATTAAAATTGGCACTTCTGAGCCTCCTGTTGACTAACTCCAGTTAGTCAGCTCAAAATATCAGCTCAAAATATCTTCAGCAGACATGTTTTTAAGTTCTGTACCTCAAGTTGCTCTAATGTTGCAGGACAAATCCTAAACACTTACTCTAGACACAGTTAACCAGGCTATAGAGGTGCCTTGGGTATTTTCCCTGCCATTTTTGCAACTGCTGTGCTGAAAAAGTAGCCAGTGTAGTAACTGAACATTTCTGCTTTCCTCTCAGCCAGTGTCTCTTATGATTCTTCTGATTACCTGCTGTTCTACTACTGCCTGGTGAACACTGGCCATCTGGACTTCCCTGTGCCAGCCCTATTATTTTATGACACCATTCTGATACATTTCTACAATTTCTTAGATGTGTTCTAAGATACAGCAGCAGCCAGGCAGAGAGCTCATTGCCATGCTTCTCAATCTGTGAATATAAATATATTTCTATCCCAAATACAGATGAATAATAAAAATTGAAAAATAATAATTTTTAATCAGTATTTAAATCCATTTTAATATTTTTAAGTTTGTACTACATCTGCATCCAGCTTCTAAATTGTGCTCTTTTTGACTGAATTTTTTACTTTTGAAACATTTCTTCCTTTTCTAATTAGAAGTAATAACTTCTTCAAAATGAAAAATGTAAACGAAACTTGGCAAAAAAGTATGGGTTTGAAGTTTCTCTGTTCTAGTTTTTGATTTTGTTTCTTTTTAATCTTTTATGTGTTTTGTTTTACCTTGAGAATTGTAGATAACCTTATGTCAGTGTATCTTCATAATATCCTCTCAGAAACACATTTAGTATTTTCATTTTCTGACCGGACATAATGCCAGAATTTTCATTGTGATTCTAAAGCAATGCAGTCCTTTAATCAATATACTTCAGATCACCTGTTCAAAGCTTACGATGCAATTTAGTGGTGGATAACATTATTTATACTCAAAAATAACAGAGCGTAGCTGCAACATGGCTCTTCAATAAGACAAAAAGGTACTTGCTTTACAGCATCTGCTTCTGCTGCATTAGTACAGAGATGCAATTAAGCAACTTCATGAAACTCATTTCATGGTCATTTTCCAAAAACCCAATAGTAGTAAGCTACAGATAACTGTAGTAACTCAGATGATAATTAGTTGGCTTAAACAACAAAACTATGCCAAGTCCTGGTGGTATAAACTAGAGATTCATTCAGGTAGCTTCCCCTCCAGAGTGAGTGACCTCAGTACATTCAGATTTCCTGGTATCACAAACAATAAATAGTAAGTAAATAGAATATATGATGATTTCTGTCCTTCTGTGTGTTGTTCACAGACAACAGTGAAAAGCTGCAACCCAGAAAGCACCTACTTCTTTTCAACAGAAGTCATATTTCATGGAACCAGTGCTTTAATTGCCCTGACATCATGCAAAGATGATCATTTTCCCTTTACATTTTTCAAATGAATAAGTGTAACCTATCAGATGAGTAATTTTCACACAAACTGAAAATAACTGCTTAGGTTTTCCCACAGCTGCAGGAATACCAGCATCTGTGTGCTTAAATGTGCATTGCAGAGATTACTAGATGAGAGACCGGTGCCCTCCTAAAAGGGGGTATTTTTGTTCACTGTGTAATTGTCTAGAATAAGATATCTGGAGAACTATCAAGTAAATCTGAAGATTTCAAATGCTTTGAGTGATAAAAGATATGGACTGTTGCAGCCTAGATCTGGCCATATGCCATATACTCTGTCCTGGGCAGCACAGTAGCCCCAAATAATGGTGTATAACCAACCACTGGGATTGTTCTCAGCATCTGTGACAGAGATAGATACACCCATTACTCCCAAGGAAGTGCTTGGAAAGGGTTGGCATGAGCTATATCTCCGACCTTCTGCTCCTGGCTGGCTCCCTTAGACAAAGTCCACACGCAAAAATTTGGTAGGCACAGGAAAATCTAATGGACAAAGGTGAGTGAGAAAAGCTCATAGGGAAAGTATAATTATAAGAGAAAAGCTGGGCATTTATTGCTCAGTTGTTTTGTTCACAAGGACAATTCTAAAATACTGGTTCATTACAGAGAGGAAGGCACAGCATACTACTCACATTGAACTACCACATTTAGCACTACTGATTCCCAAAAGTGTGAACAGTGGATAAGTGTGAAGAGTGAAAATGGAATAAATAGAATGTAGTTCTGGCTGTTGTTGAAAGATAGATTTAAAGTGTATATGAAGCCTCTGTTGTTCTTGAGAAGTCTCAAAATTTCTTTGATAAATTAAAAATACTGCATAAAAGACCTTTCATTCTCACCTGTATCTTCAAGAGAACAGTAGGAAGACAGAGAACGAAAACATAGTCTGCAGTGATTGAGATAGAGCTTTAGAAACCTATCACAAAGCAAAAAAATATAAAAGAACAGTAAAATTATCCTTATTGCTTGAAATTTTGTCACCCTCAAGAAAAAAAGTCCATTGTAATTTCATTACCAACTAACTTATGTTGCAGTGATATAATTGAGTTTTAGAAAATTAAGAAAAATTTGAGCAACTGTCAGGCTATTCTTAATTCAAGCACCACCTTTGACACAGCTCTTTAACAAACAGTCACAGATGGGGTTTGCCTGGTTTTATGGAACACTGGTAGATATTTTTTCTAATATCGGTTCTTTCAGGTCAGTGCCTATTTGGCACTTAACTGTCAGAGGTAAATTCAATATGGAAGAAATATGTGTTTTTCACAGTACTTGGGTTTTCCATAAGTCACAATATTACTCTACACCAATAGGAAATTCAGAGGTTAACTTTATTGCCTTGACCTTATTTCAGAAGATAGAAATAGCTGAAAATAGAGCTAGGAACAACTAGAATAGGGAAATTTAGAGTATACATACATGGCTGTCAGGAGGAGCAATAGTTGAGGATCTTTTTCCCCAGGAAGTCACCCAAGGAGAGCAGTAGCGGAGGATTCTGTAGGTGTGAATTCCCTCACCAAGGTGATGTCTCCAAAAGAGAGACAGTTTATTACTAATATCCTCCATTTGGTCTCCAGGCCACAAGGGAAATTTAGACATAAAATACTGCAAGAGTGTAATACAGAGGTGCTGGCTCTGCTGGTTGACTGGCTTTTCCAGCTGTGTTGCCCAGTAATAGGCATGTAAAGGGTTATGGGCATGTAAAGGATTATGTTTTTAACCCAGAGGTTAATAGAGGTCTTTTGACTGGGAAAATTTTTCTGCAATGTAAAGTACTGTAAAAATCCATATACCATTTTTTAAAAGGCCTCCTAAAAATATTTTGCAAACTTTTAAAATTCTTCTTTAGAGTTCTTTAAAAATCTTATTTGTTTTCTGTTACCTATTATGAGAAGAGGTAGTGAAACTTCTACTCAGTCAAATATTTTAAATTGACAAACTTCCAGTAAACCTAAATATTGGAGAAAAACTATTTTCCCAATAAAACATGAAACCAAATGGTGCAGTTGGAGTAATGACTAGTGCCTACACAGTTAATGTTTCTTTTGTAGTGCTTTTATAGGTAAAGTGTATACAGATGCAGCATTACCCGTGTTATCCATGTGAAGAGTCTTACATTTAAGAATGATCTATCCATGTGAATATGGAGATGAAATTCTAACAAATTCTGTAAAAATCCTGGTAAAGATCAAGCTGACAGTCACTGTGTCAATTTAAATCACTATAAGAGCAATAAACCTAAGAAATTGGTAATTTGGAAACTAAAAGGTCTGATACTGAATTATGGCAAGCTACTGCAAGACTCCTCTGTACTCAAATCTTACTAAGTACAGCAATGACTAAGTACTCACTATCCTTAAGAATCCATTCAAAACCCCATATTTTTACTTGTAATCCACAGACACCCACACTTGCACCATGCTGAATGTTTATACAAGTGATGACACAACTAACTAGTCAAGCCCCCTCATCCTACTAAGTAAGTGGTATAAAGCAGATCTGACAACATTGATGAAACCAGATATTTTCAAGGGTCATAGTAGTTAAAATTCAGTTAGTGTGTTGTAAATTATAATCCTATTAGAGAAAAAATAAGAACTCTTGAAAAAAAAAGCCAAACAAACCAAAACAAACAAGAAACAAAAAAGCAACCAAACAAAACCCCAAAACCGAAGCCAGAGGACTGGCAAAGGCATTGTTTTGTAGAAAGTGACTGCAGGTTTAAGACTCAAGAAGTCTTAATTGGTTCATAATCTGAGCTATAGTGGCTCAAAGCACACATGTAAACTATGTAAAATTTTAAGGCACCTGCTCAGTGAAAGTATTGAGGGCTGAAGTCCTCACAGATGCCCAGGTTTAACAAAAAGCTGATTCTTTGCTGAGGATCGATAGCTAAAATTGACTGAAATTCCATGAACCCTACTGAAAATTAAATACTTCTGTTAAAAACCACTGCAGATACACAGAACACAAGATAACAGTGTATTCTTGCCTAAAGGAGCTGAGGAAAAAACTCCAAAGCAATTTAATTGGAGATGAGATAAGAAAAGGATTTAATGAAATAACAAGACACGCCCGCTCGTGCCTCAGTTGTTACAATTTATAATACTGCCTGTCCAATACTGCTTTTGCCTCGGACCACCCTCAGTCACACCCCTTGGGAATTGGGGCTAGGGGCTTTTCGAGACCTCTTCTTCATCATCATCACCTTCTTCGGGGTCCAGGGGGCACATGTTCACCCAGTTCTTGACTGTACTCTTGCGGTCCAGGCCAAGGTACAAGTGTTCTCTAAACAAAATGGGCCTACTTTGACAAGAGACTAAACATTTTCTAATGGAATTCAGGGGATATCGATATGGGGTGCATGGAATGGGGTAATAGGGGTTGAGGAATGTGTAAACTACTGTGCTAAAGGGTAAAGGAATAAGGGCTACTGCTTCTAAAATCTATTTCTACTACATAACTACTTATAAAACTTATAGAAATTAGAAAAATCAAAAAAACAGATGGACTTAAAGGCATCAATATTGACACAAATATGAGGATACCCTCTTCAGTCCATTTAGTGATTTCTGTATTTGATGAAGACAATTGCTGTGTAATATCTCAGAAACTACTGTTATATTTTATTTCCTGGCCCCACTCAGTAGAGTAATTGAGCTTGACTCAATTACTCTAGGTCTCCAGTGGCATTCTAATACTGAGCTAAGATATTCTAATGAAAGAGTATATAATGAGAAAAAAAAAGATAGCTCGTGAAGTGCTCTGAAGAAACATAATGACCTATGCTGAGAATATTCTTGGGATAACATGATTAAAATTCAGACTTGAGGAGGTTTCCATCCACAACATTTGCACAAATGAGTAGCGGCTAGGAAGGTCTGAAAATGACAAAAATTCTTTGGAGCTGTTGGAAGGATGAAGCACTCTGAGAAACAGTATGGAAAAGCACTCATGCAGTCCAAGGTAGTACCTACTTCATCTCCCTACACTACAGATATAACAAAAAAGGTTATGGCTTTCCCACTACTTACACCATTGGGAAGCTTATGTTTTCTGAATCTTTAAAAAGTTGCAGGTTTAAGATTTTATTCTTTCCTTCTCAGCGAGATATTTTTGTAACACAATTCTTTTGGGATTCATGTTATTATGGCACAAAATGGAGAAGATGTCTATTAAGTCTGATCTTCCTTCTTTCATTTTTAAGCTTCTCTGGAAGAGAATAGACTGTATTTCTCCAGTCATTATTACAGCCATTATTATATGAAATTAAGAAGATACTTGTAATATAGATGTAATATTGCTTTAGAACAGTCTATTTGGTTTCCCCAAAACTTGAAGTATTTGTATGACTATTGGTTAAATTCATAACACAAATTCAATCAATCTCTAATTCAGATGCAATTGTAACTCTAAAACCCTCCTAAGCTAGAATTTCTTTCAAGTCAAGGATGAATTTGAGGTAAGTTTTTGGATAATATTTCCTATATTATTTTCTATAGAAGGGTTTCAGAAACAGCTTGGGCAAAGCCACTTACAAAATATTAGTGGCTTACTGCAGAAACCTAGCATGAACCTTTTTTGTAAACATGAATTTTAGCTTTGAATGTTGCTGATTTTCACATTCCTTTTTATTTCTCATATATGCTGCACTTTCCATCTTTGTAGCATTCATTTCTAAATGCATTGAACGTAGTCCTGGAACTGACTTTTGGGACAATTGATATCATCCTCTGAATATAACTACCATTTTAATCTTTTTTTTTCCATGGAATGGAAACCCTAATTTTATTTTTCAGCCCTAATGAGTCCTTCCCGTGTTATGGGCACATGAAAATTACCCACTGTCTTACACAGAAGACAACAGCTTTCATTTGCAGGTAAAGGCAGGATGTAAGAGACACTTGATTCTTCTCCAATCTAATGCACTGGTCACTACAGCTCAGTCAAGAACTAGAATCAGCAAATAGGTATCACCAAACACATATATGGATAGAGAGGAACGTGAATAAAAATTTAACCTAAACATTGATATCTTAGAGCTAATATGTTCTCTCTCATTAAGGGCTATAACTTAATATTCAATCTACCATCACACTATGCATCTTGGGACTAAGGACCATGCCTTCCTGTGGTTTTAGAACACAAATTCACAAACTCACATCCAAACATCTTCTAGGGATGGCAAGGAAATTGATAATATATGTTGTTGGATATACTTCCAGTCCTTACAGAAAAATATCTGTATTTACATAAGATTTTTCTGCATTTGTGTAGGCAATGAAGCAATTTTGTAAATATTTTATTGACACTCTAACAAATCTTTGCATCATTCAGTAAAAATGTTTTTAGGAGAAAAATGAAGACAAAATGATTTTATATTACAGAAACCAGTAGCCATTTTGATAGTGCTTGTTTAAGAAAGATTTCATTAGGATAAGGAAATTTTGCCACTAGACTTTTTTCTAGAAATTGATTAAAAGGAGTTTTGCAATTAGGATAATGAATAATGCTTTCTTGTACATTTTTCCTGTAAACATAGGTAAGAATAAAACACAAAAAGAATCACAAAATCACAGAATATGCTAAGTTGGAAGGGATCCTCAAGGACTATCAAGTCCTACTCTTAGCTCTGTAAAGGACCATCCCCAAGAGTCACATCATGCACCTGAGAGGATCATCCAAATGCTTCTTGAACTCTATCAGGCCTCGTGCTGTTAACACTTCCCTGGGGAGCCTATTCCAGCATCCGACCACCCTCTGGGTGAAGAATATTTTTCTAATATCCAATCTAAACCTGCCCTGACTTCAGGTCATTCCCTTGGGTTCTGTCACTGGTCACCACAGAGAAGAGATCAGTGTCTCCCCCAGCTTTTCCCCTCATGAGGAAGCTGTAAACTGCAATGAGGTCTCCCCTCAGTCTCCTCTTCTCCAGGCTGAACAGACCAAGTGACCTCAGGTGCTCCTCATACGGCTTCCCCTCAAGACCCTTCACCATCTTTATTGCCCTCCTTTGGACACTCTCTGATAGCTTAATATCTTTCTTATATTATGGTGACCAAAAGTGCAACAATATTCAAGGTGAGGCCACATCAGTGGAGAGCAGAGCAGGACAATCCCCTCCCTCAACCAGCTGGTGATTCTTTGCCTGATGCCTCCCAGGACACAGTTGGACCTCCTGGCTGCCAGGGCACTGCTGACTCAGATTCAACTTGCCACCAACTAGGACCCCCAGGTCCCTTTCCGCAGCACTGCTTTCCAGCATCTCATTCCCCAATCTGTATGCACATCTGGGGTTACCCCATCCCAGGTGCAGAATTTCCCTTGTTGAACTTCATATGGTTGGTGATTGCCCAGTCCTCCAATTTGTTGAGGTCTCTCTGCAGGGCCTTCCTGCATCGAGGGAGTCAACAGTTCCTCTGAGTTTTATGTCATCTGCAAACTTGCTTAGTATCCCTTCCAGTCCTGAGTCCAAGTCATTTATGAAGATGTTGAACAGCACAGGGCCCAAGATGGAGCCCTGTGGAACCCCATTAGTGACAGGTCACCAGTCTGATGTTCCCCCGTTCACTATTACCCTCTGTGCTCCACCTATGAGCCAATTGCTCACCCACTCCATGATGTGTTTATCCAGCTGTGAGGTGGACATGTTGTCCAAAAGGATCTTGTGAAAAACAATATCGAAAACTTTACTGAAATCTAAAAAGATTGACATCAATTGGCTTCCCTTGATAACTAGGTGGGTTACCTTGTCATGAAAGGAAATCAGGTTTGATAAGGAGGACTTTCATCTCATGAAGCCATGCTGCCTGTGACCAATGACTGTGTTGTCTTTCAGTTGTTTTTCAACACTTCCCATAACTTCACCAGGCACTAAAGTGAGACTGACAGATCTGTAGCTTCTGGGGTCCTCCTTCTTGCCCTTCTTGAAAATCAGGACAATGTTCACCAGTTTCCAATCAGCTAGCACCTCTCTAGATTCCCAAGACTGTTCAAAAATCATTGAAAGAGGTTTTGCGATGACAATCAGCCAGATCTTTGAGGATTATGGAGTGAATCCCATCAGGCCCCATAGATTTGTAGGGATCCAGCTGGAGCAGCAGATCCCACACAAGTTCAGGGATTACTATATTTGCAAAAACTCTTTTTGTTGTCTGTCAAATTTCTGGTCAGCTTCAACTCCAGCTGAGCTTTGGCCCCACAATTTACTCCCTACAGCAGCAAGAAATTCTACCGCAAATTGAATTCACTGATTTAAAATGTAATCTGTTCTGTTATGCTGCTGGAAGCAATTATTCTGATACTTAAGCTAGCAGAGAATAAGGCATATATCTTCATCTTCTCTACTCTGGATTACAGATGCAGACATGATTTTCTGCTCATTGCTGTAGCTGAAGTGTGTGGGACGGCCTCTGAAGGGGAGCAGGAAGTGTGCTGGTCCCAGATTCCACATCCCATTTTCTGTTAAGTCTGCTACAAGGACAGGCAGATGCAGCATACCATGGGACAGCTGCCAATGCTCCAATAACTCCAGCATGAAGATGATGATGTTTGACCTGTTTTCTACTGCTGTAGCCATGGTGGAAAGAGTTCATGGCTGAGGACAAGAGTGAGCACCAGGGAGCCACCTTATGAGACCAAACTATTATGAGAACAGAGATTTTTCTTCCGATTTTGCAGAGTTTCCTCTAAGAGTGACAGGCATATCTTTCCATGTCTCCCCTTTTCTGCGACAGCAATGTACTGTAGTGGTGACAAATTGTCCCCTTTTCCTGACATTTTAGCTTGGCTGGAAGCCTGTTGGTCCATCCTCTCCATATTGGAGCTTCCCGTGCCTTATTGCAAACTTCATGATATTTTCTATTTTTTAAGTTCTCCAAAATGATATGATTATTATAACATGAGAATTTAAGCTATAACAACATACTGCTCAAATCCTACTATACATGAAAAAAAGCCGAATGTAGTCTAGAGACTCAGAAATCATAAACCAAAAAGGAAATAAAAATGTTCCATTACTTTCTGTTTTTTAATCTTGTGAGCATCAAGTCAGACAAATGATATTATCAGGCCTTTCTCATGATTGTCATATTCTTGGAGAGAGCAAAATTAACCTCCCTTGCCACCTACCTACTTCCTGACCGTCTGCATCAGCAGAACAAGGGAGACACAGATATAATGCTCCCATTGCCTCCAGAACCCAGCATTATACATGCTGCCTTGCAGGGCCCACATGAGATTCAACTTCTTTTCCTGATCCCAAGTGGATACAAATTTCCTAAAATGGAGACTACCTTTAGAACCTGAGCAGAGACAGGGTATACAGTTTAGTAGGAGACTCTTCTTCAAACTACTGAGCATTACTGCCTTCTTATGTTTACAGTAACAGCTCCTGCTTCAGAAACTGTACAAATCTGTACTATACTTTCTTAGCAAATAATAGCTCTTCCTCAAACACCCTCTACAGATAAAACACTTCTACAGATAAAAAAATGCTACAAGTTAAACTTTGTTCCTGTAGCTCAAAACTGTAACCCCTCACAACTGTCTCGAAAACACCATGCAGGAAAGTGAAACAGCCAAAGTTGGGAGGCTGAGGCTGAGTGCCTGTTTTTTCAACTTGTATAACACTACCTCATGCACTTTCTTCCTCTTGGGAGACAATGTTCCTGAATCCTTTCCTAAAGGTAGTTACCTCTGTACTTCTATCAAAGATGAAACAGAGATTGTTCCTTCCTTCCAAAACCCAGCTATAGATGGTAATAATTCAGTGGTTCGAGCACTTAGACTCACTTGCCTGAGGGTTGTCTTATAACCTACCAATCCTCCAGCTGCATCAGGGCCCTGCCTGCCACTCATTAAGTTTCCAAGAGTGTGCAAGAAGGCAAACTTCACCTTTGCCTTTGGAATAGCAATGGTCTGAAACAAAATGACACCAGGTTCAGTGGTGCACAAGCAGGCAACAAGTAAAAGTTATTAAACCTACTTATTTACTTCCACCTACTCTGCATCTTATTCCAGAAGTGCACACCAACTCTGTGTACTCATTTGCATAGACAACTGTTGTTACTTTTCTCCTCCCTCTCATAAAGAGAAATAAAAAATTAATCATTCAAGGTGCTCAAACTTCTTCAGCTGAATATGAGATTAGTTATTGTTTTTATCCTTCCCTTCCCTATTTGAACTCCGTTGCACTTGCCTGCATGTCCCTACCATTGAGTTCAGTCTGAGATTATTGCTTTGCTTCCCTTTCAGATGTCACTTTGTCATAGTAAGAGCAGAGGCAAAGAGGAGAAAGGAGAAAGTTGCTTATTTGAGGAAAAAAACCACCCCCATGACCTTGCTGGTTTTCTCTGTCCCATTTTGCAGAGCTCCACTCCCTTATCCTGTCGCCAGTATATCCAAATGCAAGCACCCAAAAGTTCTTCCAGTGCTGGGTGAGTGTGCAGATTCATCCACAAATTTCCTTGCCTGGCCCACATGGCCAATGAGCTCTGAGGGTTAACTGGTTAACTGGCTGTGTCAAGCCTCTCAGTGGACAAGACATTGCTAGTGAATTCTGATCAGACTTAGAGATAAGGAACGATCATAGCTTTGATTACGGGGATGGATGCACGTCATAAGATACACTCAAGCAAAAGAAAAGAAGGATTTTTCAGCCCCATGGCTTTTGCCTTCTACATGTTTGTTTCTTTTTTTCTGATATTAACTTTAGCTAAATATAGATGCTTTTATCTGTTTAAAGTTTGGATTATCGTGTTATTTGTTAACCCTAGGGCACTCATTCTTCCTGTAAGCCTAGGTATTGCTTGTTCTGTTCAAAAACCAAAGACTTTTCCTTTACTTGCAAGTGTTATCATTGTCAAACATTAAATGATATGCTAAACAATTGTGAAACAATGTGTCTCATTACATGTTTGTCAGTGGATGTGTAACTGGTTTGGGTATTGTATTTTTTACAAATAAATTGCTTTTTCTAGTGCTCGTTCTTTATAACTGAAAATATTTGAATTTTAATCTAGCCTTATCAAGCTACTACATATATATATATATGAAGACTCCCAAAACACTTTTTAAAAAAATTTAGAAAATGCACTAAGTATAGGACAATGTCATTCATTCTTTGAAGAATATGAATAAAATCAGCTACTAAAGCTATGAGACCCATTTTTGACATTCAAAAATCAATCCAATTTTTGTTTTGAACTCCTAAATCAATGGAAAATAAATTTGTGGAGTAATTCAAAAAAGTAGTTTAGAGAGAACAAGTTGATGTTAGATATTTTCATGATTTTGTTTTTAGTTTTACTTCTCAGGATTTTTCTCCATGAGATGGACTAATTTCTGCGGTTTGACTTGTTTCAAATCCATCTAAGATATGTAGCTCTACTGAAATCAATAGCAGAACTTTCCCCCAACTAAATAAATGCTGTGATTGCTCCCTCAGCTAAATTATAGCCTTGCCTTTTATGTTCTTGGATAAGCACAAGTTTTTATCCTCAACTCCTAAACATGAGGAAATTTGTTGTTGGCATCTGATCTGATGGTGAGGAGAGTCAAGAACTGCGGCAGAAGAGAATAATGCCTATGCATACCTGATTTCAAATGTGTTTTACAAGCCCTTGGGGGTTTATCAGAAATTCTTGGACTCCCTGGAAGAAATTCAGCTTATTACTCCATATTTCAGGGACACTGAGGATTTAAAATCTTTCAGTAGATATCCAGAGATAAATGAAACTTGTGGGTTTAATGGCTAAGCAGTTTGTGGGAGAAAAGTCTTGTTCACTCTCAGTAGATCTCTCCATCAGTCATTTAAAAATATCAGGATCCAAGGGCCTCCCTGCACCAGAGGATAGGTAAGTCATATACTCAGGTTCAACAAAATGTAGCAGAGGCTCAATGTTGCATTAAGGCATAGGAAAGGTATAGTGAAAATTAATTTCAAAGTGATTTCTAGTAAATCTTAAATTATTAATGATGTCTTTATTGGCAAAGAATCCAACAGCACTTTGGCAAATCTGCCATGTGAACAGAAATCATGCAGGAATTCTAAGCCTCTACATTACCGAACATGGAAGAAAAACTGTGTCCTGTTTAGGAAAATGACTTGAAGCTAGAGCAGAAACATGTAGATGTTTCTCTGATAGGCATGAAGCCTGGGTTGAATGTGGTCTCTTTAAGTGGAGCTGACCTTCTCATCCTGAAGTTTGAGTTTGTTTCTGTAGCTGCTGATGCAAGAAAATCGTTGGAAGGTGCTGTTAGTCAGCTGCCCTTAAGGCTGGTTTATAATTACTGAAGACAATTACAAGATATGTCAAACTATTATGTGGTGTTATCTGAACAGGTTAAAACTCATTAGAAACCACATAAAAACTTTTTTCAGTAATGCCATGAAACAGTCCAGTACTTATTTTTGTGTCATAGGCAAATTTCTCTGCTTTTATGAACATACCCTCCAATGTACAGTACTGGCCTACAATCATGGCCAAGTGGATTAAGTATAAATTCAAAATCATTATTTTTGGGTTATAATTTCTTTCACTTCCATTAAGGAGTAAGTTAGGGAACAAACTCATTCATGGGATGGTCTGAATCTCTTTTGCTTCTTCACTCCTTGTTCAAACCTGCTTGTTCTTGCTTCTCCATTGCTTGCTGTGCTCTGCAGCTTCACAGTCTCTTGCATAATGTGTATGCATGGCCTGAGTGTCTGTGTGTGATCTTGCAGAAATCACTTCCACTCTCTGAAACACAGTTCATAGTAATCAGAGAGTGCTGGGAAACTTTTTTATTATGTGTATTTACAATTTGTCTGCAAGTTTGGTCTTCATAGATGACTACTGAGTGCTTAGCTGGGCTGACTTTCCACCACAGCTCAATAAACTGTCCTGTTAGTTGCTGGCTGATGACTTTTCTCACATTTGGAAGCTCTATTTCACACAGATTTCACAGTTGTTTTCTTTCATTCTGCATGATGTAAAAGTTTGTAGGTTAAATACATTTGTTTACTCAATGAAACAGCATGCTTAAGTGCACTTAAATGTCAAAAGACAAAAATAAAGTTTTTAGGTGAAGAAATTAAAAATTCACGTGTCCATTTCTTAAGCACAAGAATTTTTTAAAAATTTAAAAACACAGTCATGCCATGAATTACAGTAAAGAACTTGAAGGTACAGAGCTACAAAATATAATACTAGTGCACCTTTGGTTTGGGAAATATTTGTGCTAATGTGTCACTTGGCACACTCAAGTAAGTAAGGCAAAGAGTACATAAGTAAGCTTATAGCACTCTATTAGCTAAACAAGTCTTAGATCTGAGACTATAGCAATAAGAAGGTTCTAACAGTAAAATTTCAACAGGATTACAGTTACAGTCTCTTCTTTACATCTTGAGTGCTTGCTTTACCTTCACCTGGGATCACATAAGTAGAAAGCAAAAGAAGAAGTGTTGGCAATTTCTGTCTCAAAAGTGGCAGAGCTGAGCTGCAGCTTTCCATTTTCCTACTGGTGCGAGGATCTTTCTGAGATCCTGTATTCCTCTGGTTGTGCAGAAAAAAAATATGTTTAAGAACCAAGAAAAGAAGTCCAGATAACTTGAAAGGTGGGGTCAAAGCTTTGCTGATTTGAACCAAATCTGGGAATCATTCTAGCAGGGTTAGTTGATATATAAAAGAATTTCCCAGTTTGTCAGTGTTGACACTTCCAGAGGTGTTCTCGTGACTCAGCAGTTGTCTATAAAAATTCTGTAAACATAATAAGCTATGATAATCTAAAAAAATTGCATTTTAAACAGCTTAGCTGAACCAGTTCTCCTGCCTTTGAGGTGAACTTGTCAAAAATATTAATAATTCCTGTGAAACATAAGGTCAGAAATCTGAGTTAGACTATGAAAAGGCAAGAATTCAGATTTCCAGATCTGTGCCTATGTTAGCTAAACATTCAAATTATGTCATTCACAAGAATCCTCTGTCAGCATGGGGATATTGCAATCAATAATCTCTATTTCAAAAGTTCTTTAAGGGTGCTTTTGCAAAACAGAACAAAAATAAACAGCTAAATAGCTAAAACCACTAGAGATTCCAACCAGGAACCATGAAATAATCTCAACATTTTCTCCACAGTAGATACTTCAGAAGAAGTTTATTTTTTGTACTTTCATAAACTCCTTGCTTTTCTCTGCCAGATACTAATGAAAATATCTACAGACATTTCCCCTAGCAATATATTAGTAAAGAGCATTTTGTAGAAATACCTTGTTAATATAAACAGAAATACTATCCAAACTTGTGTCTTTTTAGGCTGGAATTACTATTGATGGTATAAGCTTTGTACAAATTTGTGGATGAAGCTGTCTGGCCCTTGTCTGGATTTAACTGGGTTCAACAAAAGAGCTGAACACCTTTCTCACTGCTAGAGAGCAGAAGCAATGATTGTTGCTAATAGGAGCAGACATAGCCTGCTGATGGCTGGATTTTAGGCAGCTTCGCTTCAATTTTATAAATTACTTTATTGTGATCCTAGCATGTGAATTTTGACTTTTACCATTGGATAACCCGACTCAAGTAACCTTATTAGTAACAGTGAAACTATTATTTATTACAGTAGTGCTCAGTGTCTCCCAACAAAGACCACTACACAAATATACAGAGTTAAAAAACAAGCCCTATATCCAAAAGGCACAAGATTTCAAACAAATATGTCAAATGAAGACAAAAAGGAAGTGTTCTTATTCCATTTGGGGGATTTAGAACAATAAGAGATGAAAAGATTTGCCAACAATATGTCAGTGGCAGAGAAGAAAAATGAACCAAGAATTTCTGAGTCTCTGTCTATTGTGTTAAGTAAAGCACTTCAAAGTTGATTTCAACACTTTATTTCTAAATCAAGATTCACTTATTGGTGGTCTGGAATAACTTTTTTAACTTAAACTTCTCCTTTCCATTTACATTTCTTATAATCCTTACAATAGTTTATCTTAGATATACATATCCCATTCAGTATATTACATGATATATTTTATAGGAAATACAGTCTAAAGGAGTTCTCACACATTTTGATACATGAATATTCATCTATTGCTATAGATGAAGGCAGCAAAGGATTTGTGATTCAGGATTTGTTCTTGCTCACACTATCTTCCATCTTGAGGAACACCACTAAACACAGTGGGGTAAGTAAGACCCACATGAACTGGTGTGAGGTAAAGAACAACCTGGCCTTTCTCTTCCTGAAGAATTTGTCTTTGGCTTTTAGAGCTATATAGGACACAATAAAATGCATGCAATGCAAATAAGACAATTACAGCATTATTTGAAAGATACATCTTTATATATTCATGATGCACTTTAAATCGACATGTCTTTGAGGGACAGGAAATTGAAAAGGCTAAATATAAACATGGAGAAATATTCCAGTGGCTCTTTTTCTCTTCATGTTTGCAGAACCATGCCAACATTCTAAATATGTTTGCTCTTAGACTTTGCATTTGTGCTTCTTATTTCTGCAAAACATAAAAAGTATGTGTAGAGAAAAAAAAAATCACCACCTAGAGGTTTTGAGTGAGGGCATTGAAGCAAGAATTGCTAAGAAATCTATGGTCTTTAGCAGTGACGTGACACAGCACTTTCGAAAGAGAATACCAGTGAGTCTGCTATTTGCTTTTAAAATATTGAACTAACTGTTAATTTTAGTTTCTCTAAAATATCACTTCTTTCTACTATATGAATGAGACTCTTATCTATTGTAAGCTTCCACCGATAATTGAATTTACTGAGGTTATGATGAGGATTTGAAAATTATTAATGCACACAGCTTATCTGTCAGAAGTAATGTAAAAGAATACTTTACTTTCCAGTATTAGTATTTCAAGCTGTTTACATGCAGTCATAACGCAACGTAATGAGTGTGAAAATCATGTCATCATGCACAATCACAGCACAGCAGATTTAGGAAGTGTGCTAACAATCTAACTTTTCATTGCCATTTCTTAGAAGTGTGAGACCTACTTACATAGCCATGCTGTAATGGTATGCCTGCGTAAATGCATATGGGCACACGTGTGCATGCAGGCATAGGCAGACACATCCTTGCCTGAGTGTCCGTCTGTCATTCCTTCCCCAGATCTTTTGCATCTCTTGCCACTCTTAAGCAGATTTGCCAGAGGAAGGTTTGAAAAGTTTGAAAATCTTAATGTTCCTCCTACAGTAATGAAAACGGATGACCGAGGATAGGAGAAAGTCCCTTAGAGGAAGGGCTGCTACATAAACATACCCTTGATTAGAAACATAAGACCTGATACAGAAAAGAAATAGAGCGAAGAGGATAGAGGTTGCACCATCCAGCCTTTTGAGACATCATTATATTCTTTATCCTACATTCAACAAAAAAGAAGAGGTACACTTCCCTGCACTTCCCATGGACATCATAAATGCCTAATATTAGAAATCTGATCCTCCAAAGCTGTTGTGTCCTTTGCCTACCCTGAGAGGCCCCTTAAGTTCACTCTGCACTTCATGACCTCTGGGCACACTGGAATGGAATTGCATTTGGGTATAGTTAGACTAATTTTATAGTTACTTCCCAATAGTTCAAGACTTTGAAACAGACAGTGAATGAGAAGATTGATTTTTTTTGCAGATAGAAGTATTGTAAGAGGTTGCTTAGGGACCCTCAAATTCCTGTAAGTTGCATGGGGGAAATAATCATGTCTTTTCAGGATATTGAAATGCTTTATCTGGTTGATCTAGAATTAAATATTGGTATTTAATTATTGGAAATCTTTACTTAAGCCAATATTTAGCAAATTTGATTTAGTTAAAAACAGTTCAGACTGGGGAAAATTGAAATGTAAACATGTATTGTTTCCAGGGGAAAATATATGATGGAAATCTAGCTGGGAAGTTTTCTTTTACAAATATGAAATATACAGATAATTCTAATCACCTTATTGTCATAAGGGATAAATACCATAAGTTCTGTGATCAAAGCTTTGAGCAGGACTGTCTGCATTTGTGTTCAGCATAACTGAGGCTTAAGAATGTTCTTTAAAGAAAGAAAGGTCACCTTTCATTTTGAAATATCTTTAGATCACTGAGATCATATGTTAATGTCACTACATCTGTTAAAGCAAAAAGGATATTATTTACTGTAGTCTTTTTGTAATTCTAAATATTTTTATAAGAACGGAGAACAGGAGCTTGGCTACTGATTATTAAAGGATTTAGAAAGCTTGATTCACTAAAAAGAAAAGCTGTTCTCATCTTACTTTTTTATATTTTCATGCTAGGTATTCCTCCTTTTTTTTCTCTTGGTTTGGTTTGGTTTAGTTTGGTTGGTTTGTTTGTTTGTTATTGGATGATAGTGTCCCAACTGCTAGCATCCTTCTATTTAAAAGTGGTTTCAATTTTTCGTCCCAGCAATTCATCTTACATAAATTATTGCTTTAGTCTGTCCTATTCTTTTGAGTTTGGATCCTCAAATTCTTGGATGTCATACCTGAAATTATCCAATATGTTCTAGCCCAAACTAGTATTTAAAATATATGAACCTCTTCCCCATGACTTTTGTACGTGAGTAGCTCTATGGATAATGTTATGGGAGCTTCCCATTCAGAACATGCACATGACAGTCACAGAACTGACATTGATTACATTAGCTTTGGATAAGTACCAAACACAAATTACAAATGTCCTGTGGGAACGGCAGATTCTGTTCCCTTGGGAGCTGAGCAGTATAAGTGATATAATTGCAAACCAAATAACTATAATTTTTATTTCTTTCAGAATATGAAAACAAAATAACCAGGTGGCATTCACATTCACACTGTTATTTTTCTGGGGCTGCCTAGCCATGTAGACCTGCATATAGTTCATTTGTGTCTTGTCCAGAAGTTTTCTGGGAGCTTCAGTCACTTTGCAGTTTCAAAGTGCCTGCTACATTGGTGTGTGGCATCTAGGATTTATTCAGAACCACCTGAACTCTCCTTAAGCCCCCTGGAGAATTCCCCAAATGTTACTCACAGTGAACATCATGACTATTTGTTTGACTAATACTCATTGTGATCCAATTCCCTTATATTATCTCGTGTTAGAATAACCAGAGGACAAATCACAGAGGTAGGCAACATGTGTTTTCAGTCTCATTCTTCTCAAAAGGTTGAAACCATCTTAAAATTTCAAGTCATGGGACACTGAAAGTGAGATTCAGTGTCCTTTTACTGAAGATTAACCATTGTGCATCCAGGGACCTAACATGGTGGAGCAGATATTAAGAAAGCAAGAGGGAGCCTTATTTTAACATAGGGGTTAGAACACCCTGTGTACAGAGAGGCAGAACAGAAATTCCAGCCCCTGAAATGTATATATATTTTACACTGGACAAGTGTTGGCCAAAAAACCCCAAGAAACAAACAAACAAACAAACAAGAAAACAAACAAGCCCCAGAATCCAGAACCAAAATAAACAACCAAAACAAACAACCAAACAGAAAAGCTAAACACATTACTTTTTTACTGCAGGATTTTTTTATGGACTAGTCAGAGCCTTGGACTAGTTCCTCACAAAGCTGCATGGCTACCAGTGCCAATGCTCAGCCAGGGATGGGGGAGCAAGGCTGAAGACATGAAGATGGTGGGACCATCTCTGTAGCCTCAGAGTGCTTTTAGGCTACATAAAAGTGACTGTGTAACTATGGCCTCTGTTTTTTCTCAGTACCGATTTTTATAGAGAATGTATGAAGTTATGATTTCCCCCTGCACACTTACAGTAGCAGTTCCTTTAGGGACATCTAGTTTTTGTGATACAACTTCTAAATTAACTGAACTGGATCCAGTTATTAGCTCATGGAGCTTTAACACAGCTGCCAAGAATTGTTTCCCATGACATTCCTTTGAAGTATACTGCCTCTGAACATAATTTTTAGTGCAGTGCCACATAGCTATTAACTTCAGACTTATTCAATGTGGTTTTAAGTGTGAGCTATGTATAAGGTGTGTATTTATGGCATTCTGCAAATTTTGTGTTTGTTTTTAATATGTCGTGCATTATTCTTAGCTCCCTGTGTCCTCTAGTGTCTACCTATCAGAACTGCACAAATTGGCAAACAAATACTTGTTTCCATTTTTGTATCTCAAAACATTAAAAAAAATAAACTTTCCATCCTATAAATTTTGTCTTTTATTTATTCTTCTTCATTTTTCACCAAATATTATATTAATAGTCATATTTTTATAGTTATTTCCATTAAGCACCAGCAGTATGTGGGACAGTATTGCCAATTTTATATATAATCTTCTTGCACACACATATGTCTATTATCTAATTATCTGTGAGCTTGCTGGAGATTTTAGCAGCCAATATGAGTTGTGAATGGTGATACAGGTCTTGGTAGGTATTGTGGAGTGGTTTCTTACTGAGGCACATCCTCGTCTCACTTGGGTATGCTAAGTTATTGTTTAGGACATTAGGAGTTGCTTCTATCCACCCTAAAATTATATTTGGGTACAAAACACAGTACATTTATAAAGAATTTGGATTTTAGCCTACCATGAAAAGCCAGTATGTGAGCATATAATTGACAGCCATTTTATAATACAGATACATTAGGAGCAAGTGCAGATTCCACATGACTTTATTTGGAGCCTTCTGAATTCTTGACTATATAATATTAAAGTGGGATCCAGTTCATCTAGTGTTGACCATTTAAAATTGAAGAAACTATAAGCTACTACAAGTTGGCTCCCACTCAAACCAGAATAATCAAGGTACTTCTGAGAGAGTGTCATTCTATAATACTTACCAAGGAAAAAGGATGAATTATACTCTACAGTAGTACTTTGCTCTCAACATGCACTAGAATACTTTTCCAGCTTTTATACGGCTGCATTTACTCAGATAATCTCATCCTTAATATCCTTTTAAAATAGGGAGAATGCATAAGTAATTATTTTAAGTGTAACAAACCAGTGAGACATGAATAGGTGTTTATTAGATTTGGATGCAATTGACAGCACTGGAATAGTGATGAACCCTCCCATGTCAAGTGAATAGAAGTATTTGTGTATCTGCAGAAGCTGCTTCACACTGACTGAAGTATTCTGTATTTCCAAAAATATAGCTGTTGGAGGGAAGGAGTTGTTCGTGCCAACTTGGCTCAGGAAGAATGTCTCAGGAGGAATGCATGGAGCTTTGCCTCAAAAGGTCTGAGGAGCTAGGAAAGAGTTTATGCACAAGAATCTGAGGACAAATCAATGTACCATCTGTGGCTTGGCGCAAGCAACCCAGGAGATTTCTGGAATCTGTTACCAACATTGGATTGATGCAGGTGGTCAGCAATCCAGCTAGACGAGATGATCTGCTGTTTCTGTTACTCACAAATAAGGTGGAACTGGTTGAAAACGCAAAGGTCAAGCATCTCATCTGCAATGATCATGAGTCCATGGACTCTAAAATTCTAAAGTGAGCAAGTGATTATCAGGTATCTGCTTGGCAGGATGATATGTAAGACTACCCTGAAGGGCCAAGGGGCCCCAAAGAGCTGGCTGATTTGCTAAGACAACCTCCTCAGAGCGCAAGAACTATCCTAGCTGATGTGCATATAGCCGAGCAAGCATGGCAGAAGATTAGTGTGGAGAATGGTCCACTTGCCTCAAAAAACAAATTTTGAAAACTGGGTACTGATCTCAAACACAAAAATATAGAAAATGGAAATGACAATGGGCTACCCAGGAGGAAAAGAGACACTGCTCAAGCATGCAGGGATAGATGCAGGAAAGCCAGTGCTCAACTGGAGCTGAAAATATTGAGAGATGTGAACAGTGATAAGAAATGCTCCTGTAAGCAAACAGACAGCAAAAGTAGGTTTAAGAAAAATGTGAACCCATTGCTTAAAAGCGTGGGGAACCTAGTGATAAAGGGCATGGAAAGGCTGAGGTACAGGCAGTGCTTCTTCTCAGATATCTCAGGTCACTGAGCCTAGTAGGAGGTGCTTAAGGGAGGGGAGAATAACCCATAGTACAAGAAGCTAGAGCTCTTCAACAGGTTGGGCATTCACAAGTCCATGGATCTCTATGGACCTTGAGTATATCATGGAGTAGTCACCTTCTATCATCTTCAAGGAGCTGGGGAAGATTCCTGATAGCTGCAGAGAAACAATGATGAGAGACTTTATTGCGGAATTCCTTAGATTTTTCCTGATGGTAGAATAAGAAACACAAGTTTGGAATTCAGATTCTGTTCTAAGCATGCCATTCACCTCTGAATTGACACATTTCTTGTATTTGAAGTTCTCTAAATAAAAACACCAGCCTGTGACAGGAACTTGAAATGAAATTCTTTTCATTCTAAATAAAGAGAAGGTACCAAATTTATAAGTATCAGAAAATGAATTACTGAAAGGGAAGTCTTAGAGAAAAAAAAACAATGGTACCACCTACACTTGTAATATCACACCTTCCTTAGTTCTCAAGATGTTTCAGGTCACCTCATTGCTCAGGGGGTAAAGAATGTTTTAGAGTTTCAAACTCAGTTCACTTTAAAACACTAAAGTAATTTGATTAAATTAAAGGTAAGAGGCATTTAACGAGAACAAAAGTTGTCTACTACAACACTTTTTGGAAAAGACCTGAGGATTCCAATACTTATAAGACTCAGTGAAATTTTTTGAGATTGAATTACACAACAGACAAGGACAAAGGAAAAGGATTGGAAGAAAAGGTAAGGGCCAAAAGAAGCAATGTTTACTAAATTTTTTTCTCAACCAAATCTGATAAAGGGGTCCTTCTGTTTCAAAGAGTAGTATACTATACTGTACTACTTACAACACTCTGAACAAATTGTTCCAGAGACTCAGGAAACTACCATTCAGCTTATCAGAAAGATTTATTAACCAGCTAGTAAATAGCATAGTACTTCAGACTTGAACACACATATTTTTTTCAAATACTACCATACCCATAGTCATGAACAAAACCCAAACATATTAAAGCCCAAATGTTGATATCATTGTGATTGCAATAAGTAGAGCCTGATCCAAATTTTAGTGGAAGTAATTTTGTTGACTGTCACAGAAATGGATCAGAGAATTCTTGTACCACAGCAATGTGCAGAAGAGTTCATGATTCATTTGGCGAAATATTATTCTTTCTGATGTTTCTAAATAGCTGATGAGTAAGTGTGATCAAAAAAATCTGAGAAAGGAAAAAGGGTGAGTTGAAAACAACAAAGTGTTGATACTCACTTATGACTGAGTCAATCTGACTTCTAACCTGGCTCCTATGAATGACAATGCAGAGCATATAAAGGAGAATGAGCAGGACGTGTCTGAAGACACAAGATGAATTCTCTGCTCTGGCAAGACTAGTTGTGTAACCACCCACAGAAGCATCTTGAGATCTATTTTAAGTAGCACATAATTCATTTAAGTTCCAGTTTCAGTTTCAGTACTCTATGAATTCAAATATGTTTGGCTTCAAGAATCTTCAATGCCCTGTTCAAAAGAATTATCAGCTAGCTCTTCCCAATAATCTATTTCAACATCAGTAACACAAAACCAAACTACAATATCAAACAGCTTGGAGAATGGAATTATTTTCATGTAGGAAATTCCAGGAGATTTTCATTCTGAATCAGGATGAAACTTAAGAAATCTTTGAGTTGTTTTTTGGGATGAAAAGTCCTCTATATTTTAGCTCAGAGATGGTAAACAAAAACATCTCATTTTCATGTTTTGAAGAGTCAATTCAAGACATAATGCTGCCGAATTTTGAAAATTAGATAACTTAGTCAAAGATGTCCTTTCTCTTTATAAAAATATTCCATTTCAACAACTGTGAGTTCAGTTAAAATAGTTACCAGCTTTAAGGAGTACATTAAATACCACCAAAAATATATGAAGTACAGTTCTTCTTTAATACTATTTATGATCTTAGGCTTTTTATTTTTCTCATGGCTGATACCAAGGATTTCAGCAACAAAATATGCACAGGGCTTTGAGATCTGCCACAATTTAAACATGCCCATCTGGGTGGGTGGTGAGTATGCAGCTTTCTGAATTCTGTGCTCCTGCAACAGTTCAATAAAACTGGTCAAGTATACTAGCACATAGTCTAGCTGCACCATTGATATAATGGGGTCACCACTAATCAGTTGAAAAATCATGAATGCAATTAAGGGATTTTCAAAGAACAGATTTTAAAAATACATTACAAATGCATTTGTAATCTTGAGACTAGACATATATGCTTTGTGAGCTATCTGGAATAGCAAATTATCTTCCACAGTCATTAAAAACAATGTAACTCACCTCTGCAAGAAGTCATATTAAAGGACTCACAGCTGATCTACAGAAGCATATTAAAGCATATTAAACTGTTGAGCTGTAGTGTTTGTAATTAAAAGCTCATAATGCAGAATTAATTTGAAAGACTGGCAGCAGACCACTGGTCAAAAACATTGCTAACAATTTCCAAAATAATTGATGCCACCCAACTGCTCTCAAGGAATTTTCTAAAAAAAGGAAACAAATTACCTGCTGCCAGGCAAAAAAAAAGTATTATGATTAATAATTTAGTACGTTATTGAAAGTACTGATTTGTAAGCTCATTTTAGACTTTAAGCATTATTTCTGAGACAGTGTCAGTGCAACAGGTATTCAAATGCTCTCACAGTAGGAGCTCTACTTTGACCTCAAAGTATCTCTTCTTGTCCATGGTTCACATCAGTCTTGAGACCTAAGCAGATCAACTGTTTTATGGTATCTAGTACTGTAAAAAATGCTAGAACACCCATCAATTTTTTCAGCTGCAGGAAACTTCAGTGACCAGAACTGTCATCTCCTATATAAATTGACAAGTTCTTCAAAAGCCTCATCAATACATAGTAACCCATATAACAGCAAGCAGTCTGCCACCCCACCTCAGATAGCAGGAGCAGATCTTGAAAAATGAATCCTTTGCTAAATGAGAAGTTTCTTTAAACTAACTATAAACTAACTTTCTTTAAACTAAACTGGTTGGTATACACATTTCTGGTCAATGCAGTATTTTTAGAGGTGATATTTTGTAGTTTTTTTTCTTTACATTGCACCGCATAGCATTCAGAATGTTCCACACAGGTTCCTGCTCAGCCAGACTCTCATTCCTATATTCAGAAATAACTTCATCAGTTCTGTTGTTCCATTGATTGTGGGCCTGCTAAAAAATATTTATAGCATCTGACATGCACATAATGGTAAGAGTGTGGATGGATTATACAATCCTTGATGATTTATTGATAGTCAGGCTTTTTCAAGGGTTACTTCAAGCAGCAGCATTTGCCACCGACTTGCCAAATATGATCTAAGACATGTCATAACCATGGCATTAATGGGAAAGTTGAAAGCAAAAGGGAAAATTAAATGAAGCAACCCAAATCACATACATAGCATAGGCAGACACAAGGTGATTAGCCCAAATGGAGCCAGAAGAGCCAGGAAACAATCACCTGAACTGTCCTGAAATACTAAATCCTACTTCACATACTTATTATTAATAAGTACAGCACCATATAACAATAAGGATAAAACTAAAGTTGGTTCTAGACCTAATATGATACAAACTGGGACCCCTGGTGGCCTAGTGGTTAGGATGCGGCACTCTCACCGCTGCGACCCAGGTTCGATTCCCCGGTCCCCCGGGCAGATGGAGCTCGTCAGCCCTGTGAGGCCATCCATCTATGAGAAGGTCACTCTAAACAAACCTATGTCCTGAGGACCTCACTGCCATTGTCCAAGCTTGCTTGGCCCCGGCAGATGAACCTTAGGATTAAAGGGTGGGCTCAGTTCAGCGCATGCTGTGTCTCACCTAAAAAATCCATTGTGCAGGCTGGAAAGGTAAAAGACCTTTCCCAAAATCTTTGTTCGCAAAGACTGGCCATTATTATTATTATTATGATACAAACTTGTGTGAGTACCATGGAATCTGGCCAGGACATGTATTGCTTTGGGTTAGGGGAGTTAATAGCTTATGTTGGTCCTAGATTAGGCATCTTTGCTGAGGTTGTTAAAAAACGCCTTCAACAGTAATTGAAGTGGAGAAGCTGATCACAAAGAGTGTGATTATAGAGATTGTAGCATGCATGCAGAATACATGCAGAGGAGAACTCCTAGGCTGCTGAAAGGTGTCATTATGAAACAAGAAAGAAATCCAGCTTTACCAACTCATTTCCCTTGCTACAGCCATTCTAAAAACGAAACTCAAAAGTTTGCAGAGTGAATGGTGATGTATCCATCATTTATTATAATTCAGTAACAATTAAGGTGGATATCAAGTGCAATTACTGTTGATATAAAATAAATTTAACTGCAAACTTTAAACCAATTTTCCTAGCGTAAATAGCTGACTCCAGAATGCATCACTCCTGACAGTTGAAATATTTCAGTATGTAAAACCATCATATAAAACAGGGACGATTCCATCATTATAAATCAACATTTAATAAAGAAATTTTGATAATACAGATGCACTTTGAAGGAGTAAAACTAATTTATTTGTGCTGTACTCTGCCTGAATAGCAGCAGGCTTTGGAGAACTGCATGAACCTTATGAGAACACTGTCATTGGAGGTTTTTTTAAACCATAGGTTTTGAAATTATGGAATAGAGAAGTGGTCAGACCAGTATGGATTCAGTACAGATTACCTTCCATAAAATACTGTGAGGACTGCTTAAGCTATTGTAGTTGCTATATGTAGAAAAACAAATGACTGAACAGAGCTTTAAAGTGGAACAGTTACTAGTGACAACAGCTACGTTGGTATTTTTTGTTGCTTCCTGTTGTTAAAACCAAAGATAGGTATTCTCTAGATTAGATCTCTGCTTGTACCTAAAACACAGGTTCAAACAATAAAGTTAGTATTTCATTAGTATACTTTGCATGCCATGATACCAATAACTTCTATTATCAATTGCACAAGGGACTACTGGTATCACCTGCTAGCAGACACAGCTTAGCATGAAATACTTTCTTCCACCCTGCTGACACCTAGGAAAGAAGGACTGCCTGGGTCATCCCTTAATAAGGAATAAAGCTGTCTCTTCCACTGCTGAGTTCACATTCCTGAATAGGAAGCGTATGGTTATTTTACAGCAGAGAAATTGGAAATATATTTCCATGTTCTCCCCTTTATTATATTGAACCATGCTGAATTCCTGAAATTAAGTTTTCCATATGTTCTGCTATTCCTGGCCAACATGTAGAACACTCAACTTCAATAAAATGATAATACAGTATACAGTGAGAACTGGCTATTAGGTTTTTTTAATTAATTGAAAGAAACAATTTTGAAATTATCAGTAATTTCACATAGTTTATGTACATACCTCTTCTTTCTTCATAATTATCAGCACCAATATTGCTATCTGGGTAACAAACACCAGCATTTGAAAATCCATATACCGGAAAAAAATCCAAAAGTTATTTTGAAAAAGTGAGCAATACAAAAAAAAATTCCAGAAGCTCATGTATAATCATTTGTGACTATTAGTTAGAGTGATTCCAACAAAAAAAAGATTATTTTTTTCCTGGAAACCTGCAGAAAGTGACAGCACCATCTAAGAGGCAGGCTTCAGGCAAAGCACAGCTCACTGTGTTGGGCTTAAAGATGTAGCCATAACTTTCTTGGAAGTGAAGAACAAAAGCTGTTGTTAAGCAGTGTGCTTCACTGAAGAAAATTCTTATTTCTTTATTTCCTTTATAATGGTATCTAAGTCTCATGCTTATTTAAGGACTCCTTTGAACTATAAGACAAAATCAAAATAAAAAGATAGTTGATTCTGCTCATTTTCAGTGATAACAAATTTTAACCTACAGTATCTAGATACTGTGATACTAGATGGTTTCATGGACATTGGAAATGAAACACTTTTCTTTCATTGTCTAATAAATTGTGAGGTAAACACTACATGCTTAGGCAGTAGTAGAAAGGAAGAAGGAACAAGATTCCTGGTCATTGTACATGAGCCCCTCTCTTTGCTGTACAAATGAATATTGTAGTGCTTAACACATGAATCAGTAGCACTGTTCATTGCTTCAGCCTTCACAGTCTAAACCAGATCCTTCAAAAGGGATGACAATAAACAAAAGACAGAGGAAAATATGTAATCAAAGTGATGATAAGGATATATAACAGTGCAATCTTTCAGAAATCCAAGTGTTCTTCCCTTAAAAAGCAGGAATTCTATATAAATATGGAGTCTCCAGAGAGGTCTACATGCACACAAAATTCCCTTTCATTAACAAGAAAGTGGGAGACGGATTTACACTTACTGTAATGAGTAGACATTTGATTTCCAGAACTCTTCCAAGGAATCCCATGGCTGATGTAAAAGTAATAACAAATCCAATGCCAAGTAATATACAAGAAATATATGGCACTAGCTGGTTCACCCCGAAGAAACTGTAACACATTGCATTTGTACTATTACTTCCTTTTTTTTTTTCTGAGACTTCCACTTACAAAACTTACTCCAGAAAAACAATTAAATATTTTCAATGCTATTACTGAAAGGATGGGAATAGTGGAATGATAAAAGAGTATTATTATTATTTATACCTACAATCACAGTGTTGTGGTGGGGGGAAACAGTTTCCCCCCCCCCAGAGGTACAAAATGGTAAACCCCCAGGGGGTGGTGACCCTAGGGTTAAGCCAATGAGCGCTCCTGCAAAATATAAACATATCACTCAGACCGGAAGAGAAGGGTTGTAGTTGGAGAGGTGGCCATGTTGTGAGCCATGAGGAAGGGGCAGGAGCCCCTTCGGGGAGCCATAGTCCCCCCAGCCCCCGGTTAGGGGGCTACAGGGACTTGGAACAGTGTAAGACTGGGCCAAGTATCTGTAGCTGAGTTTTTCCTCCCCCGTGGACAACAGGAGCAGCGGCGGCAAAAGCAGCAGTGAACGGAGAAGCGGTGGCAGAGAGCCAGCAGTAGACAAGGAGCAGCAAAACAAGCATGCAGCTAAGCAGAGAAGACACAGAGTTGTCCAAAGGATGAGAGAGCGGGCAACAGAGCAGAACTAAGCCACTACAGAGAGAGAGTTTGGGGTAAGGACTGCAACCAAAACTTCCCCAAACTCCTTTGAGACCCCTCCTCGGAGGAGGGAGATGGACTCTTGCTTGAGAAGAGTCTCAGAGTGGTGTGGTGTCTGGAAAACCCATCTCACACTGGGTTCAGATGTGGGAGGGGGGCTTGAACTCAGGAATTGGATTTTGGGGCTCTCAAACCATGACAGTTTGCCAAAAATTATTATCACATATGCAAATTCTATGGGGACATAGATATAGTTCTCATCAATTCAGACTCAGATTCAGATTATCCTCCCTCTTTGTGACTGGCCACTTTCTCCCTTCCACTTCAATCATTTTTCCATAGATATAGGAAATAGCAGGGGGTTTTATTACTTCCAGCTCAAATGCTTTGTCCCAGAATTACTGCACTGGATGGTTCCCATCCCCTCAGTTTGGAACTGATGCTTCTCAACATTGCCAAGGCAGTCAAGCGTTTAAGAGCACAGCTGTTGTTATGCGACCAAAAACTTACTTTTCTGTGAAAAAAATTGATAGACATTCTCAGAAAAAGGAATGTCCTTATGGAAAGGCCCAAGCTCTTAAACTTTTATTCATTCCACCCAAATATTTACCTAAAGGATCTATAATTTTGTCAAATGCAGGTCAAATGCAGAAAAGATGAATAGAGGTGATTTATTTTTCAGTGATTCATCTATAAGCTTTCCAGCAGGAGAAATAATTACATTGCATAAATTATAAGAATATATAAACTGTAGATATTAATGCTATATGTTTTCTCCTAGTTTGATAATCATACTGTCTAACGATGGAAAATGTACTCAACAGAAAAACCTACAACTATGCAGTTCAATCCAATACTGCCACCTTGTGAAAATGAAAATCTATTACTGTTTCTGTTGATTACATAGAACCATAAAATAAAATGGTTTGGGATGGAAGGGACGTCAGAGATCACCTAGATTCAACACCCCTGCCATAGACAGATTGCTCAAAGCCCCATCCAGCATGGACTTGAACACTTCCATGGATGGGGCATTTTTTAAAACAAATTATTTAAAACAAAAGAAAAAATCTATTTATACTCATATAACACACTGAAAAAATTGTTTCTGTCAAATAAAAGCCACAGGCCAAATGTCAAAAGTGTAAGACCTAGAGCCTTGGAAAGAAAAAAAAAGGAGGATTGTTGTTTTAATTAAAAACATCTTTAAAAATATTTTGAAGCTGCTAAATAAGAGAAAGAAAACAGATTTTTTTTTAACCAAGAAAATTCCATTGATGACACTTATATAGTACTTCTGTATTAGTGTTTTATGTCTTTTCTTTCTTCTGTTTTCAGTTTTGAATCACAGCTGAAAATACAGTCACGCATTCAATATGAAACAAATATAACTAAGCCTATTGATTACAATGGCATTTATTTTCTTCAGATAATGTCTTATAAATTTAAACAGTCATTTGATACGTTGAACAAAAAATAGTAGCAACTGTAGAAGCATCAAGATGGTGTCTGGTCTCAATTGCATTTAATGTTACATTGTAGACGTATTTTTTTTTTAGCTTTTTTTTTCTTTTTAACTGCTAAAAACATTTGAAAGCAGCATGTTTTTTGGAAGATTTATATGGCAAGAGTTACATAGCCTCGCACACACTTGTGCTTATATTCTTCAGTGCACTTGCTAATTATTAAGGATACCAGCTGACATGAAGAGATGACAAATATGAAGCTTCTGCAGTCAAAAACTCTCCTGGGTTAACAACTTTAGATACAAAACATATGTTACATATGTATCAAATTTGTTTTTCAGAGGAAAAGATTCAGCAAACAAAAGCATTGCTTGCCTTGTCAAGGTCCTCAATGCCTGCCTGGATTATAAAACTTCTGTTGCTGAATTGCACAGTGAAGAGAGGTGTAGTAAGCTTCTCAAACCTGCTCCACAGTGGAGTGGAGTCAATAATGGGGTCAATAACACATCATGTAAACTTATGGACTGCATAAGATAAACGGCTTTTCACTCTCCCCGAAGAAGTAGTAGTAAAGAGTAGTAAAGTAGTAGTAAAGAGTAGTAAAATTTCATGACAATTTTCAAAAACAGAATTTATTAAAAAATTGGTGTGATGTATTGTTCTAGTAAAGAACCCCTGAAAAAACCACGAACAGTTACATATTTTATTTGAAAACTGGCATCTGCAATAGTTCTGTTGTAATAATTATGTGGCTTCAAAGCTTTGTTTTGAGTCACTTTAATAATAATTCAGTTTACCTTAAATTATTTATCTGAAAATTAGAAATATTATCTTTAAAAAATTACTTACATTTTATAATATTGTTTCTACATGAGAAGATCCTTACCAGCATTGAATATTTACATCCAACCTTAAAGAGCACAGTCTAATAGTGATACATTTCTTCCTGAAGTCCAGTGTAACCACACTCTTACAACAGAGTTTTCCTCTGTTGACTAGCCCTGACTTCCTGGATACAGGCAACAGGCCTACAGGAATGTCTCTTTTATTGGCAAAGTTGTTTGCTAAATACATGACATGGTCTTCATTCACCATGGTCACAGCATAACACCTTCACAAAACAAGTACCAAATGCACATTCAAATCAGTGCTTAAAAACTTGACCAGATCGAAAAGTTCACCAGTTACATGATTCTGTAAAGTGGTGGATTTCAAATAGGTGAGTTTCCATTATTTTACTATTTAAATGTCTTACTTATCCATAACACTAGTGAGGAAACAGTGAAGGGTTGCCCTTGAATCCAGTGTTTTGTACTTAACATCCATGAGTCTTTCAGAAAGGTATTCAGTTTGTTCTAAAGATGGTAGATAGGAAAACCCCTACCATTCTTGTCAGATCCACCCCATTGCTCCCAAAATGCACATTTTCTATGTAAAACCTGACTTTACATTTCAGCTTTGATTTTTTCGTTATACCTGTCTTTGCATCTTGATATTCCTCATCAGTCTCAGGGTCATATGCTTTCTCTATGAACACCATTACACACTAAAATGATATTATCTGTACCCTGCCTGCCCTGTATTGCTTTTGGTAGACTGAACCAGAAAGGAACATTTTACACAGGCAGACAGTGATAGGACAAGGGGGAATGATTTTAAACTAAAAGCAAGGAGATTTAGATTAGATGCTAGGAAGGAATTCTTCACTCAAAGGGTGGTGAGGCACTGGAATGGGTTGCCAGAGAGGTTGTGGATGCCCTATCTTTGGAAGTGTTCAAGGCCAGGTTGGATGGGGCTCTAAACGACCTGGTCCAGAGGAAGTTGTCCCTGCCCACAGTAGTGGGGTTGGGACAAGGTGATCTTTTAGGTCCCTTCCAACCCAAACCATTCTGTGATTCCATGAGCACCCCTCCTGCCTCGCCAGGCTGACCACCCCAGAGCTACCAGTGCCAGTGGGACACTGGCCTTTCCAAGCCATGACAGAGCCCCTGCGTGCGAGAACAGAAGGCATGTCTGGTGGGTTTTCATTTTTCATGGCTCTGGAATTCTCTGGGTAAACAGGAAGCAAAACCACAGCGTTTTAATCCACCTTCAACTTGTCTTTGGTCTGCCTTTTTTTTCTCTCCCCACGATTAATTGCCTATTCCAATTTATTGTGAAAATAAAAAAAAAACAACAAAAAACGTAACAAAAAAGAACCCCAAAAGACCAAACAAAAAAAAATACTGCGAGATGCTCCGCGCCACCCTGGGAGACGCCGCCTGCCGCCCCTGCAGGAAACGGCAGCTCCTGGAGACGTTTGACTACTCCCGCTGTCCGTCCGAACCGCTGTTTCCCGTTGCCGTGGTGACGCTCCCGGCGGCGCAGCGGCGGGGTCTCGTTCTCCGCACGGAGCGCCTGACCGGCCGCGGTTGGTGGCCGGGGGATTTCAGGGTGGAGGGGTGGCCGGCCTCCGGAGGCGGCCGGGCAGGCGGGGGCTCCGGGAGAGGCTCGGGTGAACGGTAGGTGAGTAGATATGGGGAGTAGACAAGGGAGACTGGAGGACGGTGGGTGCCCGGAGAGATGGACTACAGCTCCCAGCGTGCAAAAGGGCGGCTCCTCACGAGACGCGACAGTGGGCGGGGCTGTCTCCCGTCGCGATGCCTTTTGGGAGGTGTAGTTTTTCTTCGCCAGGTCGGATTCACGCCGTGCCGGCTGAGGTGCGCTTCGCACGCCCTGTCTCCTGCTGCAGGAGTCTGCGAGGGACCAGGAGCTGCTCACTGCCTCAGATGGGGCGGATCTGGGCTGCCTCCCATGTCCCTTGATTGAAAAGGGGCACGGGTTGCAGAAGGAGGGAGATGGGGATGACGGGGAACCCGTTTTCCTCTGGCCTGGATCCATTCACAAATCTTGTTCTTCTGTGGGTTGTGCCATTTCTCAGCATCATTAAAACTGAGTGCTTTCTGGATTCTTAGTCTTATTTTGTAATTGTTAATACTTATTTATTGTTCAAAACTTTTTTTTTCTCCTTGGTAGCTTATAGGGCTGAAAAAAATTCCTTGTGAATCTTAGGTCATGGCACTGATACTGTCCACAAAGAGTAGAGATCAGGCAGGGGTTTTTAATGTTGAAATTTCATAACATTTGCAAAATTTTGAGTGGTAGTGTGAGGGGGACTCTCTTATCACAAGGTAATATTTTTCTTGGTTTTGCTTGTTATGGAGCGAGGTGTTCATGTTTTAAGCCAACTGTTCAATAAATATATCTGAGTGAATGTAGGCTAAGTGAATGCTCTCTTTATTTTTGTTCATGCTGTGCTGAAAGGTATTATTTTCTTTGCGTAGCTTTGAAAACAGATAAAATACTGCGGAAAGTACAATGTCAGAAGATATTGAAGGAATTGAAAAAGAAATAGAAATTGAATTAGGCAGAATCACTGTTACGTCCTTTGAAACAGATGATCCTGACACAGAGGTATCAGACGAACCCTTGAGTGACAGTGAAACAGTAAGTATTCAGTGAGCTAAAACTGCTTCTATTGCTGCTTGAAAGTAGTATTGGCACTGGGAATCATGTCGAATGAATTAATGTACTCCTGGCATATCTAACCTGAGGATTTCTTCTGTAAAGTAGTCTCGGTAGTATTGCGTCATGAAAAGTGAACCTCCAGTGGTGGCAGGACAATAAGAGAGATGATTATCAGCATTCTGTTTAAGTGAGAAAATCAGACCCAGACATTTTGTTTCAGAATCCTCTGGAGCTGGAAGATTTGATTGAAGCTATAGAGGTGGATTAAATCTGGATGACTAAGCCAATGATTCTTCATTGAAATCTGTATTTAAAATCTTACAGGAGAATGTCTTATGAGATTCCTTATGAGACTTACACATATTAATTTCATTTAAATGGGTGCTTCAAATCCTCTTTTTGAAAGACTTCTTGTTTTGGGGAATCATTTTCTTCTGAAATACAATTAATTATTTGGATCCTTTTCAGCTATTATTATCTTTCAGACTCATAGCAAAAGGATTGGTTTGTAGGATATTAGGGTAGATAATATTGGTCATATGTGACCATAAATCATGTTTGACATGACATAAAGATACACAGCGGTAGTATGTGGTGTTTGTGCACTCACATACTGAATGTCAGCAATGTTGACCACAATTTGCACAACTGAGAGAAGGCAATCCATTTTCCCAAACTCTTGCAGCAAAAGACAGTCTTTTGAATAGAAGGTTTCTATGTAGGAAAGAAGGCTGAAGCATTGGATTTACAGGCATACTTTAAACATTAGTAAATTTAAAATTAATTTATTTTTTAAAGAGTCTAAACATTTTAAAGGAAAAGATCCTGTGCGTGGTAGTTATTTGTTCATTTTTGTCTCATCCTTTTCCTTAACTTCTTGGTCCAACACAGTTATAAACACAATGTTAATTGAACATGTTTCTGAAGTCAGTGAAAAATAAGTTACTAAAATTTGATTAGAATGTAATTAAAATTAGAATTATTAATTGTTCAGTGGGTGGTAAGACAATAGAAAGAGTGTAGAAATTGGGAAAAATTTTGGTGGCAGTTGCTATTAAATCTCCATCGATGCTTTATAGATGAAGCCAAAATGAGTCTACATTCTTACGTGTCAAGTATTTACCTCTGTCAGACCTGTGAGATGAAAATGTAGAATTTATGTCAAAGGTCATGTTTTTCTAGATTTCAGATGGCTTACCAGAATCAGTTCTCTCCTATTTAAACTTTATCAAGAGCAGCAATCAAGATGCTGAAAAGCTTATATTGCAAGACTTAGAAGATGAACAAACTACAAGTAAGCAGGAATCACAATTAAAATGTTTGTGCACCTTGTATTGCCAGTGGAAGTTAGACTAAAAACCATTAGTAAAATAATGCAAAATTTTAGGTAGTGCAAGCTGTGAAATCTATTCCATCAGCTTCTGAACGTGTGCTGAAAATCTCTAGGCATAAAACCATGCAACGCTATCTTCCAGAATTAACATCTGGGTATGAATTGAACTTTTAAAAAAATTGATCTAATGCTAAAGGAGGCAAGTTGGAAGAGCACTCTCTGAAACAGGGCCCGGCCCAGACTCTTCATGAGAATCTAAAATGAAGTCAGTGGGAGCTGCAGTTCAGAGTTCAGATACAATTGACCCCCATAGGATATGTTTGAAGTCTGCCTTGAGAGATGCTGAAGCTAGCATTGAAAGAAATGACCTTGTAATTGGGAACAGTATTGCTGTCAGCTGTGTGACAGAAGCCAAGCTCATAGTTTATATGCCAGAGAGCTGGCATTGTCTGTTCCATTAGTGCAATAGTCTTCGTGAACAGAAGTTCAATGTTGTCTATAAATTTAGATATTTGATGAAAGTTTCTTTTTATCCTTTTTTTGTAATGCAATCTTACTCTTTTTCATTGTTTTTATAGTTCTTTGTTATTTTTTGACCCATTTCATGCAAGTTCTACTGTATTTTTCTGCACAGAAAATGTTCTGCTGTGCTCCATACCGTGGAATTCTCTTTCATATTTGCTATCACTGTATTCTTACAGTATCATTGTGTGTTTCTGTTACACATATTTGCTGCTTTTAATGTAGATAAATGATTCCCACATATATTTAAGTAAAACTGGGGGAGAAGAAAAGGAAAAAAAACCCAAATTTATTTTAGTTTAAACAAATTGAGTAGCTAAGCAGTACAGACTAAAACTGAGCACTGGTAAGGGATTTTTCTCTGTGAATTCAATTATGTATTTATTTTTTCTTTAGGTGACATTTATGGGGTAGTTTCTTGTCATACTTCTGAACCAAATGAAGATCCAGAACAATTTAAAGAAAAGGTATTTTTTATTTATGCAATATTTATAGCGGACAAAATTAATATTAAATAATCTAGATAACTTACACTTGCTTTGGTGACCTCCTAAGGAGACCTATAAATGTGTTCAATTTATTTGTGTCAGACTATTCATAAGGCATTAAGATGAGTAAGTATATACAACTCTTTAGAACTGGGACATCATCTGTAATACACCGTGTCTATAAGCTTTAAAATTTAAAATAAATTCTCTGTATCAGTACTTGAGATACTGAGCACAAAAATCAACAAAATTAAATAAAACTGAATAATCCTTTATTGCTAATTATTTGCAGAATAGTATGATAACACTTTTAAGCTTCTCTAATCTTATTTTTTTATGATCAGGAAGATGTGCTACTATTAATCTTGCTCCTAATATATTCCATAGTTTAATAGAAAATGTAGACATAGTAATGTCTGTGCCTTTCAAAGACAAATCAAGAGTTATGAACATCAGTTCTATATTTTCTTAGGATTTGGCTGAATAACTCACTGAAGTTCTTAGAGAAACATAAAACTGAATTTAATCACTTTTAATTTGTCATCTGGCTTTTATTAATGAGCACTCTTGCAAACATGTTTGTTTTTTTCTCAGAAGACCATTGTTTAGGACAGCACAATTACTTCATGTGACTTCAGCTGCATTACAAATATTAATATATGCCCCAAGCATGTGATGAATGAATGATAAATGAGCAGGAATAGATTACTTGCCAGTAAAGAACAATGAAACAAATATAGCAATCTTTGTGTCCATAGTATTATTTTGAAATAGACTTCTTAAACATTTACTCTGTTACTAGTTCTTCCTCTATGTGCATAACAGTATTAATGTGTAAATATAGTGCTTGGTTCCACAGAAAGTAAAATAAATCCCAAATGCAAAATATTCATTTTTCCAAGTCAAAATGTAAAATATATTTAAAAAACCACATAGAAATATTATGCATTTTGGGAAATACTGCAAAATTTATTACTCTAGAAAACAATATTTTGACTGACATGTTTTCATTAATCAGTGTGAAAGGATTCCAGTCAGCCATAAGTTTCATATTGTTATACTTGTCATATGATAAAAAGTTTATCCATATTCTGGAAGATTTTTATAATGTTCTACTTTTAAATTTTTTTTCTTGTTTTTTTATAACAATATTAAACTGTATTAGATACTGTTTGAAATTGAAAACGAAGTCTTGCAGATTACTACAACACGTAGTTATAGTCAATCCACCAGTGATGAACTGGTCACTGATGACCACTTACTTACAGGTAAGCAAACATATTAGTCGTTTGGTTGAGTTGATCTTTAGCATCATATCACATTTTCTTGCTTTTCTGTTTTCATAAATATCATAATATTTTTTGTAAAGAATTGCACATTACATTATGCAGCAGGGCTTGGTACTTGATGAATTGGATATGAGTAAACACCTGTACTTTTGTCTCATTTCAGGATGACAAAATCATCATAGCAATTTGTATCAAAAAATACCAGCCAAAAAACTATTTAAATAATTATTAATAGAAATTGTAAACCAGATTGGAGGCACTAAGCAGGTTCTACTTTGACCACAGCTTCTTTGGTTTTTTTTTAGTAGTCACATTGGCTGGGAATGTTTCCTTTTCCGTGGCCTTAGGATAAGTTGAGCTGAAGTGCATGAGTTGTAAAAGCCTCACTAATAGCCGCAGAAGACATCTTGTATAATCTTGCAATATGCATTGTTAGAATAAGCATAATAGTTGCAGAGTCAGTAAGTGTGCAAAGTAATAATAAGACATCCCTGATGCAAAGGACTCATGCTGTAGTTCTGATTTCCTTGGGGCTATATATTGCTGGCTGCATCCTTTCCTTGTCAAATACTATAAGACTGTTTAATGTCCCCCAATGCTTATTAGAAAATTAAATAACAGGTTTGCTTGGTTGATTGCAAATTAATAGCTGGTCTGGAAATGAGCGTAAGCCTTACTCATGATGAAGTAGAAGAAAAGTGTAGACAAGAGCTTGAGCTTGAAGATCAGAAGAGGAAAAAGTGGAAGGCTGAGAGAGAATTACAGGAAAAACAAAATGAAGAACACGCAAGAAGGGTGCAGCACCTGGAGCAATTTGAGGCTGAAAGAGTAAAGTTAGACCTTCTTCATAAGGTAATTAATGATATTGAAACCAATCCGTTCCCATCTAGACTATCTGAATTCAAGATCTAATGTGAAAAAGAGAGTACTGTCCCAAACTGTATGACTGCTCTAAAATCTGTCTACTTGTTTTACCAAAGTGATTTGTAAGACATATTTAAGTATAATCCACTGGGTTTTATGTGTTTACTGCTTTGATCAAGTGAATTTGCTGTGCTAAATGTGAAATTATTCTTGAAGCTTTGCCCTTACAAAGTTTTTTTATTATGGCAACAGCCAAAGTACCGAGAATAAGAGATGTGCTGAAATAATCACAAATGAAAAATTTGCATTAATAGAAAATACTTACCTACTTTGAATGTCCCACTCCAGTTTCACATTTAGATGTAAAAACTTAAGTGCAGTAATTGGAACCAAAATCGTTCAGTTCAGCAATGCTGGCGCTGTGCTCCGTCTAGGTAAAAGGTACAATACTTCCTTTTCTTGTCTTTACCTGGGAAATTGACTCAGGTTTTATGTACTGAGTTCTGCCACAACAGAATATGTTGACTGGTTGCAGTCACGTTTTGCTATAGCTTGTGGTGCATACTGAAAGATAAAATTTGATAGCTCTCCACAAAAGAGTATAAGAACATGAAGAAATGTAACTCAGATATTATACTTGTGAGGCCATGGTATTTTATTATTTAGCCTAGATAATTGTGTTTGGAGAGGCAAATTAACGCTACATTTTCAGGTAACTAATTTGTGGCTTTCTGAAAAAGTGGGCATCTTGGTCCTATCAAGGTAATTCAAGTCACCAAAATTAGGGAAGGGCTTAGTAAGTGAAAAGACCTTTGATCTCTGAAGGCCAGTTCAATGTCTGCTATAGCTCTCTTTTCAACAGACCACAAAATTGATAGGCCACCTTGGTTCTTTGATGTCACAAATAATTTTTGGGTGTAGAATGGCTTTCTTCCTCTAGACCAAGTGGGGCATGGCAGCCTTTAGACACTTTGGTATTGATGTTGCTAGAGCACTCTTTTTGGAGGTGACAGAGATTATCTTCCCCCATTACAGAAGGATCTAGATGTCTCGTCTCCTGTTGTCTGAACTGCATGCTTCTGAATATCTATCAAAACCAGTGCTTAGAAACCTGTGAGACTTTATGCTCCAAGTTGGAAGTGCTAATTTGTTTATACTTTCTTCATATCCTTCTCTATGTTTGATTTGGCTGATACTGATATATCTTGGTTCCACCAGGAGTCATGTGGTTCTAGGTCAGCCTCTGTTTTTTAGTTACTTACTGTCTGCTAACTTTCAGTCAGATGTAATTCTAGATAGTGTAGATTTCTTTTTTCTGATTGAGACTATCTTGGGCAAAGAGGGAAATGCTATTTATTTGCAAATAATGAGAAAGTAGGCGTGAACTTTCAATTTTCCATTAAGAAACAATTTCAGTGAAAAAAATTTCTTTAGCTTTACTGAACAAAATCACCATTCTAAAGATTTCTATATTATCAGTACATATCAGTGCAATTAAAGAGACACTGTTCGTACTACTGTTCAGATATGTTTCTATTATCTGCCTATACTTTGAATGGTTTTGTCAGTGTAGTTTTCATCTTCAGTAGTAGTACAGAGTTTGGAGAGGAAGGTGGCAGTTATTTGGGTCAGTACCAAGACGCTAACTCTCTGAAGATATGCATCTCTCAGTACATGTCCAAATCTGTGTTACTGATGCAAGTGTCCTGTTGTTTGGTTTGATCCACACACAGCTGAGTTTCTCATTTAAATTCAGGCATTCACAAAAGTGGACTGTTGGAAAGTCGAGAAGATGGGTGAGATTGGAGAGAAGGTGTTTTGTGTTGTTCCAGGTTTTGTACAATATTCATTTATGTTAATTTGTTGTGCAGAAACGCCAAGCTGCAATAGAAAATGAGCTACAGAAAGAAAAAAAAGCTTGGAGAGACAAAATGATGCAGCAAGAGGTAAAGTTACAATGAGCTTTTGTCAAAAGACTGAAATTACTGCCAAATATATTTGAGAATAAATGTTATCCTGGAACAGTTAATATACCAGATCCTGTTTATTAATGATAAATATGTACCAACCACCATAAATATGTACCAACACCATTTTAAAAGTGGTTGAAGTCTATCTTAATTGTTTTGGTCTAGGAATTGATCATGAAGCTACAGTTGCAAATGGAAGAGGAGAAAAAGGCCTTGGAAGAGCAGAAAGCAAAAGAGAGACATCGATTGGCTGAAAAACAGAATATAGCTGCTGTGAAAATCCAAGCTAGATTTAGATCATTTTTAGTCCATAAAAAATATGCTCCCATCTTAAAAGAATGGAAATATGAAATGAGAAAGAAGCAGAAAATACTAGAAGAAATAGAGAGAGAAAAGAAAGAAAGAGAGGAAAAACTGAAGAGGCAAATGGAGGAAAATAGGCTTAAGAGAGAAGAGGGAAAAAAGAGACAAGAAGAACTTGAAAGACAAGAATATTTGGAACAGGTGAAGAGGCATGAGGAATATGAGAAAAAGAAAGAAAGCCTGAGACTGGAAAGAGAAAAGCAACTCCAAATAAAAAGAGAAGAACAGACAAAATTAGGACAAAAGATAGTAAAAGCTGTGATGAGTGCAAGTGGAGAAAATAACAAAGAAAACATAAAAAATGATAATCACACAGAGAATACAAAAGGAATAAGAGAACAGAAGAAGGAACTAAATAAGCAAGAGGAGGAACAAAAAGAAAAACATGCTGAAATGATGGATGAAACAAATAATTGGATGATTCCGGTAGAAAGAAATTTGACGCCAACACAAAGTATGCTAGGCTCTGAGAAGGAACATTCTTCTCAGGTAAATAATGAGAATATATATGTGAATTCAGTAATACAAATAGAAGAAAAATACTCACAAACTAGCTATCTTAATGAAGCTCCAAATAATCATACTTCAAAGAATGAATCTCTTAACTTTGGAGCTAATGACATGGTAGAAAATAAGGCAAACTGCATATGCAGCAGTCGACCAGATGTCCAACCAAATGCTAGTAATAGAGAAATTGAAGATCAGTCTTCTCAGTATGACACAATGAAGAAAACTGTGTATATAGTGGAAAATACTAATGAGGAAGTCAGAGACACCTGGGACAAAATTCAAGATGTAGCAGAGTATTCCAATAAACTAATTTTTCCTGATGGTATTGAAAAGAAGAGAATAAACTGGATGAACACGTGTAAGTCTTGGTCTAAAATACATGAAGAAAACCAAAGAAAGCAAGCAACTATAAAAAAACGACCAAGGAAAAGTTCAGTTTGCAAGATGCCTCCATTAAGTGCAGAAAAGATAATTCATAGTGGCCCTTGGAGTACCTTGCAGCAGGTAACTATATAGAAGATTTAGAATGAAATGGAAGGCTATACTATCATTTTTTTTTAATTTGGTATGTCAGCAGAATGCTATTTGGAAGACAAGGAGGTTATTGTTGGTCAGGATGTAGATCTTATGAGAATTCCTTTGCCCAAGTGCAGAATAAGGGCAATGACAATGACTTTTGAATTCCTGTGAGTGTCATGGAGCAGACTGGTGTGGTATTAGTCTTCAGATGATTGATAGTGTTTTAAGCCTGTAAAAGGCAAGAGCTCCTGTTGTCTGCTAAATTAACAAGGTTTTACCTTTGTATGAAGGCGCACATTTCAGCTCCTACTCAACTAGCCCCTTCAGAGTTTTGAGAGGACAAGTCTGTTGTAGAAGCAAGATATTACTGATCAGCTTGTAGGTGGTGTTTTGCCATAAAGAACATCTCCTGGTTCCCAGGACTTCTTTTTCTTACCACTTACTAACTTATCACTGTATGCTTGCTCTGTGCTCTCATCTTGCTATCCACTCTGAGGTGACATACTCGACTATGAACATTTTTAGTCTGAACTATTTTTGTCTGTTCTTTTACAGTCATTATTTATGATACTGTGATAGTTGTTTTCATACTAACTTCTCCCATTCAACAGATCAAACCCACCATTTTCATCCTTTTCTATACAAAAGAATTAACATAAGTTGCTTGCATTTTCTAAAGCGTTAGTAAATTGTAGTTTTGGTCTCTTTTTCATCTTAATGAAAATGACGATAATATGATGTTGTACTATGAATGTTCAATATACAAAAAATTAATTTTATTTATCAATAAATGCATGTAGGTTACAACACTTGTGCTTGAAGATTTGCCAGCTTGTAGCCTCTCAACGTTATCTGAGTGTTCAAATCTTCAAGTTTTGACTCTGAGGCGCTGTGGACTAGTTTCACTGGAAGGACTAAGTAGCTGCAAAGACCTTAAGTATATCAATGTGGAGGTACCAAGGATATTTGATTCTTTATTGTAACATGGGGAGAACTGCCAGTTTTGCTCCTTAGTTGATTGTATAGTTGTGTCCAACTGTATATTACTTTTAGTGCCTTAAGAGCATAGGAGTATCAACAAAATATTTTCAAATGTGAACAAAGTTATATCAGCAGATTTGCAGTGCATATAACAAAAAACTATATGCTGCAAATTAATTGACTGTACTAAGAAAATATCAGTCTAGGATTAGCGCTAGAATGGCATAGTGATAGATCTCCATTACCTCAGTCTCTCTGATTCATGAGTGGGCAGATGCTGTTCACCATAGCACGTGCTCAGCTTGAGCAGGAATAGGTAGCATTAAGAGTCCTTTGCAATACACACCTCGAATATTAGTTAAAATTACTAACAAGGAACAGCACAGTGAGTTACACTAGAGGCATAATGTCTAGGTATTCACTACTGCACAGTGTCTTACATGGCCTTGTTTAATGACTAAAGAAAACTTTTTCTCTGTGATGCATCTTCATTCCAGAACTTGAAAATTTATGTGAAACAGCTTTGTTCAAAGTTTTAATTTCATGGGTTTTAACAACACTAATTCACAAGGAGAAGAAAAGACCAAGCACAGCAACTAGTGAAACAGAAATCTTGAGGTGGCATAATTAAAATGGCCTGGGGAGGGGGATGTTAAAAAAGCAAGATCTTTCGAAGGAAGAATATAAGCTTAGAACATTCTTAATGTTTGTGACCAAAATACCTCTAAATGCAGACCTTCACTATTAGTAAATAGGATTCCAGAAAAATTACAGTGGTCTTCATTAGCATCTAGGAAATATGATGGTTTCTTTGCAGTTTTTAGTTCAGTCTCCCAGGATTTGGGAAGCTAGAAAAGCACATCTGGAAAAGACTACTTGGTCCTTAACTTTTACACTGTTTGTTCCAACTTCTGGGCTTTTTCAGAGCCAGATTGAAGTTCAAAATAAATTTTTATTCTATTCCAGCAGGATACAAATGACAATTTCTGTGACTCATCATTTTATTTTCCTAATGGAAAAAACAGATGCCCTTACTCCTAGATAGATGTTTAGAATAAAAATGAGCAATGATGGCAATCTGCCATATTTTTACTGCTATTTCACTTCAGATGCTATTTAATATGCACAATTTCTTTTTTTGCAGGAGAACAACATTCAGATAATTGACTGTGAAAATCTAGAAAATCTTTGTATTCTCATTCTGAGTAAGAACCATCTTTCATCAGTTTGTGGCTTAGACGGCTGCAAAAATCTCCAAAATCTTGAACTTTCCTACAATAGAATCACTCGATTTGGTAAGAAAATTATTTCAATTTGTATAACAATATCATGCAGTTTACGTTCAGAATTATATTCCCCTTGGATTCAGAGCCAGTCAGCTGCTAAGCCCAAGGAGAGTGAGGAGACAGACTTAGGAAAAAAACCTTCATTTTAAAGCATTCTTAACTTCACATTTATTTGTAGTATGGCTTAGCTATTGCCATGTATTCCATCTACCAGGTTGGCTATTGTCAGCCAAAGAGAATTAAAATCTTTCTGGAATGGCCACTAATATTATCTGCACTAACTCAGCTGGAATATGTGAGTAGCCTGAGTTCAGTTTATCTACAGACATAATGAATGTAAACCCTAGCCTTGCAACTGCAGAGAATTCCAGTGTGTTCCTGACTGACAGAGTAAGTAGTTATATAGAAATCGTGTTGTCTGTCTGAGTCTGCTGGACAGCAGGAAAATAGTTTAATAGAATTATTAAGCTTATAGATGAAACACATTCATGTAAGACATTTATATAAAGAAATAGTTTCCACCGTTAAAAACAAATTAGACTGAAACAGTATGAACATGGATAATGCAATTCCATGATAAATGACAAGGGCAAAGAAAACAGGAAATAGGAAAGCGTAAAAAAAATATCTGTAGATGTAGAGGCTTTAATGTTGATATTTTCAATATTTTTTGCTAACATGTGCAAATATTAATATTCATGAAGATACCTAAGAATCAAAGTGCTGGGAAATCAATGTTTACTGTAAAAGCATATCCGCACCCTAATGAGAAACAGTAAAATAAAATGCTTAAAAATCTTTAACTGTATCCTTGTGGCAAATATTGCTTGATAAGATTCTTATTCAGATTTATTTAATTTGATAAAAATGTCTGCCAGAGTACTGTAAGAATGACGTAGTATTAGTGAACGACATTTAAGAATGTGGCATCTGTGTGAAGTGTAGTATCTTTGTACAGGCCAAGTGGAGTAAAATCTTCTTGTACTTTCTGTTTTGTGCAGTGCACCGCTGCAGTTACCAAGTCTCTAACAAACTTAAATGGGTAAATAAATGTTCGCAAAAGTCATCTTGAAATCTATTTTTCTGCCCTCCAGAATTGCTTTGAGGATGCTTGGTTAAAACAGACGCATAATACAGGATTTATTTCACACAATAACATACTGGTTGTGAGTAGTTGCATAGAATACGCAAACATGGATTTATGGGGTTTAAGAAGTTAGCATATCCCTTACATCTGTAAATCTTGCAGGATGTTCCTTGGCAATTTTGGAAGCTGCAGTACTGTGCAGTAAGGCTTATTTATATTTGTAATACTTAAGTTTTAATAACTTATTGTAGAAAACATCTAGCATAATATAATTTCTATTTTTTCCTCCTTTCATTGAAGTATAGCATCAGTAGGGGAAAAATTAGAGTTGCCAGAAACCCCTTAAAAGTATCACTGAGAGAAATAGTCTCAGTTATGCTTTTCGACTTAAGAATACACGATTGCAAATTAAGTAATTGTGGCAGTAATACACTGAAGTTTTGTGCATATGTTTGTATTTGGAAGATGAATGCTTTATTTAAAAATTTTCTTATGCAAAAAATAGCATTTTGACTGGAATCATTGAATACACTTCTGTGGGGTATCTATATTTCCATAGCATGTTGGCTAAAATCCTGGCAGCTCAAAAAATAGCAATGCATAACCATGGGTAGTCATAAATGCTGCTTTGGATCTACTCTTTCTAAGACAGCACAAAGAGGATTTTTTTTTTTAAATTAGACACCTTTCAGTTTTGATTTTGTTGTTTGAGCTTTCTTATGTGTTTTTTTCATATTTGTGTTCACTGTCAACTTTCACTCTTATCATTCACCTTTGTTACACATAGAAGTGACTTCAGAACTGCATCAGTAGCTAAGATAGAGTTCCTAGCTAACAGATTCCAGCTGCGCTTTGCAAATTGTTAAGAGCTACTTATATAAAGGTTCTCCTCAAATTTTGCTGAAACTATATGTTTGTCAACAAAATGCTTTTCCTTTACACTACTATAGCCGTTGTTTGATGCATCATATGTAAAACAAACAATATCTTCTGGAAATATGCAGAAGACCTTCATACTTATATTTAATTTTGCATGGGGGCAGAAGAAACATCAAAATACCATCTGTTTGTATTATGTTTTTCTCTCTTCTGTGTGTTTTTGTTGGACTGTGTTTGATAATTCCAGAATGGATTGTGATCTTGTTGTATGTAGCTTTGGCCTGTCTGTTCCAAATAACACTCAGATGAGGAGAAGGAGATGTAAAATAGGTGCTTTGTGCCCCATGCAGAATAGGAAATTTCTGGATCTTGTATTACCTCCTTGCCTTTTCTTCCTCTGTGTTCAGTCTCTCCTCTCTGTCCCGCTCCAGACTCATACAATGCTTTTAAAGTTTCTAGTACTGCAATGGTGGTAACTGAAAAGTGGAGATTTAAGGATTGCTCTTAGGAGGAAGTCTTGGGAGCTGTTAACATACTCTGAAACAAAAGTGTTTTGAAACCGCTAGATGGTGCTGGTTCCTTTTTAATGTTTATCCAAGCATAAAAGAAAAATACAGACCAGCATCTTGCAGTCAAGATAGTATGTCATGGGCATGTCTGAAATTCTTTCAGAATAATTAAAGAATTGTATATTTATATCCTAAGGCACAGTTTTGAAGTTAAATTATGGGATATTGTTATATTTAGGATGATATCACTTTAATATCAGACAATTGTATTTTTTTCACTAGGTGCTTTCCATTTTTAAATTAAAATGACTCGAAGGCCTATATTTGGGATTTTTAAAATGTACTGCTAGTTTTGATATTTAATTTTTACTTTATTTTTTTCCCTATCATTTTTTTTTCATTTTGAAGTCCTCTTCTCTGTTCTCAGTACTCTGTGGTGAAAGCTAATCTCTGGTTTCATAATCCAGTTTGTTTTCAGAGGACAATCACAAAGTAATTAACTGCTGTAAAGCTCACCCAGCTTCCTTGTGGGAACTTGGGAAGTTCTGGGTGAGATAAAGATGAGAGAAAGTATTCCCTCAAATAATCCTGTGAAGAATACATGAAAGAAAAGTAAACTCAGAAATTTTAGATACATTTTGTAAAGGGTGTCCCTTCAAAGCAGTTTTGCTCCAGAGATACAGAAAAGCTGCTTGAACCTATAGTAAGTCAGATGCATCAGTGCCACTGCAGAACATCTAACATGGAAAGACAGTGTCATTTCTGCTGTTGGAGGAGGATGATTTGGGTAACATTCTGTGAAACAAACAGATGCTGATGGGAACCTTTTCCTTTGCTTTTTGGGTAAAGATCACACACATTCTTACTCTTTAGACTAGCCAGCAGGATTAAATTTGTTGAGAGTGTAATGGCTATAGTAGTATAGCTTTATTCTTAAAGGCACTAAATTGTCTTTATAAATTTCTTCATTAAAAATATTTTATGACATAATTCCTTAAACAAGATGAACTTTAATAATCTAGCTGGTGATGGCCTAAGTTTTAACACAATTTTTTTCTAACCTTGCTGATACATGAAAAAAAACCCAACCAAACCTTTAAAAAATGAAATAGTGAAAATTAGCTTTTAAATATAGTGTTTTCATTCTGGTGGATGGTTTTAAACGAGCTGTTAGTATTCACAGAGTTCAGAGCAGTTATAAAGTGGTTAAAGCATAGTAAATACAGTTTATCACTAAAAGAATGCTCTCATCCATCAGAAGTACTAAAGAGATTATGACCTGTTATTATTGATTGATTAACAGGATCAGAAAATTTATGAACTGTATGCATTGTATATTTGATATGGTCAAAATACAGTAATTCTTTTTAAACATTATAGAGAACTAATCTTAATTGTTACTACAGATAATATACAGAAAGTTCCAAGTTTTTTTAATACTTGAAATACAACAAACAGGTTTTTATTTGATTGTGGTTTAAATCTTTAATTTTCAGGTGGTCTGGAGTCACTGAAAAGTCTTCAGCAATTAACTGTGGACCATAATCAGTTAATCAGCACAAAAGGTCTTTGTGAGGTACCTACTCTCATTTACCTAGACTGCTCTTTTAATCATCTCACACAAGTTGAAGACATTGAGAATTGTGGCCTACTTCAAGTTCTGAAGTTGCAAGGCAATAATCTCCAGGAGGTAAAAGCTTTGGATTTAGTGGCTATTGTTAACATTTTTGTTAACAGTCATATTTTCACCATTCTGATTATGTGCTCTTTGATTGGTGTGGGATGTTTCATGCTCTTTGGTAACCTTTTTTTTTTCCCTTCTTAGAGGGAAATATTTCTGATATACAAGTGGCTAGCGGTTAAGTATTTTCTTACTCCTAAGTCCTTGGAATAATTGACCCCTCAATAATTATGGTTTGTCCTTTGTTTATAGTGTCTAGTCTTCAGGGTTTTTTATATGAGTCTGGTTTTTGTTTAAAATGTAACAAAATATTATTATCTACTTATACGTAATGTTATAATAATAAGATAATTATATCAGGCTGATAATAATGATATAATTGTCATTACGTGCAAGTAATTACTTTTTATCATTACTTATATGTAATGATAATAATATCATTATTATCAGCCTGATAAAAATCAGGCTGATTTGATGTGTGTTGATCCTCCAAGACTTGATATTTAAATGCTGCAGCATTTAAAATAGGAAAATTGTTTGCTAACTGTGCATTTAATCGTGTTTACTGACAATTATGTTCTTATGAATTCAAGAGAGGAAAACCATCGTTGATAGGCAGCAAATAACTATATGAATAAAACAGTAAGATTGTGACTTTTGGGCTCTTGACCTTTTTTTTTTAATTAATTTATATTGACTATTCAAACTTGTTAGAACAAATTAAAAAATACTTACCATCCGATATGTAGAGATTATGTGTGACAACTGGTACATACATATTAAGGAAAGGGTACAAATATCCAGAATGTGAGTTTTGCTTGTATTTAGTAATGATTTATGAAAAGCATCTGGTAAGCATTTCATTGTTGTTTCTCTGATTTATATTACTTTTAAATAACCATCTCTTTTTGTTTAGCTTCCAAGACTGGAAAATCATGTTCTCCTAAGAGAACTATATTTGGATGACAATAGCATTTCTGCTGTGAGAATGCTTTCTTTTTATTGGTTGCCTCTATTGCAGATTCTTTTTCTGTCTCAAAATAGGTAAGCAAGACACCTTCTTCCATGTACAAAACTGATAGAGAGGAATTTGCTAGCATAACACTTGTCTGAAAAGTATCATTCTCGATGTGGCTGAAATTTTACTATCTTTGAGATATTCTTTGAAAATACGTGGTTGGCATGGAATTACTTTGACTACCTCTAGCTAAGAAAATTTGAAACAGTATTAACTATGAAATTAATTTTTTTCTTTTAGATGCTATGTGAAAATAATTTTTGAGCACTGTGGCATCGTTAAAACCATGGTGGGGTTTTTTTCTTTCTTTTCTAGAGTATGTCTGTCAAACTTCCTTTTTCACAGCTAGCTTATTCAAAACAGGCTTGGAAGGCTAAGTTAAGTGCAAGTACTAGACTTAGAAAGGACAAATAAGAATGCTTTTATTTTACATACATATGTTAATGCCCTCCAAAACAAGTATATTTTCACTCTTGTGGTTCAGTTTGAAAGGTATAAAATAAAGAAAGATCAAGACAAGAGGCATAAAACTACATCATGGTCTCAAGTACTCTGTAATTAGGTTTCTGTTTGTTTTCTAAGCTAATCTATACATCTTTAGAGTTAGAATGACCAGATATCCTGGAGTCAACATTTTTATTTTCCCCATCCCCTTTTCTCAATTTAAATTCTGCTAAAAAATAAGAAACATTTATTATAATTTACAGTGTGTTAAAAGTAAAATGAATTTTAAATTAATATCAATTATTTTTCTACACTTGCTTTGAACAAGATTTATCTCAGCTAAATAAGTCGAATATACTCTGTTACATACCATATACAGAATATACACTCTGAATGAACCACTTTACTCTCCTGTCAGTGAGGAGAGGTTTTTAAAGGGTGATCCATCTGCCATTTTTAGTTGTTTGCTTTGAGACTAATTATACCCTACAAGTGCCTGTTCATTTCATTGGCTGTTAACAGAGACAAAATGACCAGCTTGTATGTAGGTGTCTGCATTTGAACACATGAATCCTGTCCTATGTGACATTTAGTTCAGCAGGACCAATTGCATCTGGAAGCCTGTGGGAGAAAAGATCTATAGGATTGAGTCCTGTTCTTATAAGGAATGTCCTTCATGGAAAATGAATATTATTTAAGTATATACAACGTACATTTTTATGTAACTTTTCAAGTTGTTTTCATATCATCTATTGTGAAGTACTCTTTATATAGAGTGTCACAGGTAAATATAATACCTACAGAATCTAATCTTCAAGTTCCTGCCTGGGCTTTTAGGGTTTAGGGTTCTGTCTCTTAGTAATTCTGGAGTTTGGAGAAGGTGCCTCCTGCCTGTGATTGATGAGAGCATTATTTGTTACATGTTAAATTTTGAATCGCACACTCTGATTTAATTCATGTTATTTGTTCTTTTCTTTCCCCCCTTGTCATGTTTAGGTTTTTTGTGGAACACACAATAATGTGGCTCTATGTTCTTGTAGTTTCCTCCTCTTCCTCCAGTGTAGTTATCCTGTAATAAAGTGTTTGCAAAACTCCTTGGAGGTCTCATGGACCTGCTAGGGACTTGTGAGCATGGTTTCAGGCTTAGTTTGAGTGCCGCCTCTCGATCTGGGTTGTGCTGTATTGACCATGTAGATGTGCCTTATGTCACTTTCCTATACCATGTTCTTACAGTTTTTAATGTCCACTATAGTGCTTGCTCTGGTTTTCTAGTAGCCAAGCCGAGATGCAATGTTTGGTCCACTGAATTTCTTCTGCTGCACTGGGAGAAAGCACATATTTTTGCATCAACACACTGGATGTGCTGAAAATAAACATACATCTCCTTCCCAAACAGTTCCCTTTCTTTCCTTGATGCATCTATACCTTGTCTCAGATCTTTGGTACAAACAGGACAGGATAGCCTTAAATTCATATTAAAAGCCTCAAAATTCCTGGCATTTCAGTAGCCTGCTCTGGTACACTCACTTTATGTACACTTTTAAGCAGCTCCATATGTGTGTGCTATAGCCTAAGTAACTTGATGTTCTAAAGAAACAGTGAATGTAATGGAGTAAGCTGTTGAAATAAAAGCTGTTTCTTTTCTTTTATCCTACAGCTAGTGCAATTTTGTGAATTTTTTCCAAGTGTGCACTGAGTGCCATTTCCTTTTTACTGTTTGCAGGAAGCCATATAATGGTAATGCTATGAATCTGTATTCTTTCTGAAAGTGAAGTAGTGGGAAAAGAAAATTTTTACACTAGTTTACAGGACTTTTTTATACCTGAGATGCTTTATCTGCATCATAAACCAGAAGTTGTCAAAGATAAAACTCCAAAGTATAATTGTTTTAAACCTACAATCTAACAAGGAATTATAACAGGTAGCGATTAACTCCTTCAAATATAGAAATGACAGCTATTTCACCACTTCTGCTTTTATTAAGTGTTTTCATGTGGTTTTCACATACAAAGCATATTCTTGATCAATGTGCAATTGACCAAAGACAATGATGAATATCCTTTCAACATGGTTACTGCAGAATTGGGACTCTGAAGATCCTTGCTCTATTTTATAGCAGCTGGAGAACACGACTGTTAAGTTAGTTTAAAAAGGGGCATTTTCTTTATTCTTCTGTTGTGGATAAAGATTTAGGTGTAGGAGAGAAAAATTTGTGTCTGCGACTAAAATTAATGAATATTTAATATGTGTTAAGACTTCATGTGGCATTTATATTTGCGTGTAATCCACTTAATTATGTAGCTTGCTTGTTAATGTCTTTTTCATTTAAAAGTTTTGCAGTGAGACACTAAATCAATGTACTGTTTAGGTAGCTATTTTTTTTCAACTTGGAAATAGACCCAAACCCTCTTACTATTCTGTCTTAGTATGGCATTAATATGACTACGTTCTTTTTGTGCTATCTCTTGCTTTCGTTAAAGTAATCTAAGTGAGATAGATAAAAATTTAATATTTAAAAAAATGCAGTCATTTGCAAAAGTTCCTCTTTTTTTTGGGAAACAGGTTGGACCTGAAACTTGTAGACATATTGCTCCCATGATTTTGCAACTAGATGCATACTATTCCTAAAATGCTTATGTTAGAAATGCTAAAAAGCCCGTTCAGTTCATTCTTAGTACATATTGTTCTCTCTAATTAAATATATATGGAATCTGTGTTTTTCACCTAAGTTCTCAGATGTAAGAGATGAGCTCACTGTGATTGATATTTGGAGAATTTGACCACTTTTCCAGAGTCATCATAATAAATCTAAGTGTCACTGGATGTCGAAATAAGTCAGTCATGAAAAAGTTATACTTAATTATAGTGATTTTTCCCATCCTATCCTTACCATTCAAGATATTTTTTAGTAATTCTTTGCTGGTGATAAGTTTATCTCTAAGAATGTGACATCATGGATAATATAATTGAAGTACTGTCTACTAGAGTATTCAAGAAACAAGGGGGTAACTGACAAGTTTCCTATATTCTATGCGATTGCTACTCATAAATATGATGAATATTGCAACCTAAACTGTTTTTAATTTAATGAATGAAAAATAAATATGGGCTTTACTTAAAGGTCTTGATTAAGATAAATTTATTTTAATTATTTTGCCCTCCTCCCTGCCAACTGCTCATTAACATTAAGATAATTTTTCTGGGGAAAAGCAGATGCACAGCAGGATTTAGGCCATCTTGAGCAGTAACTGCTATTCGTGTTCAGAAAAGCAATTTTTATTTTCTCTGATGCATACTTGCAACTATTCTTAAATCTTGTTTTCTGACATAGAGTTTATGTAGTTTATGTGGCAATGCCCCACTAGAGCCTTAAATGGGAGCAGAAAGAGGAAGCTTTAGCTTGCTTTTTTATGAATATCTTTTACTTTTGTGTCTTCTTTGTAATTTATATCTCTTATGCCCAGGGCTAATGTGACAAGGTCAAGTAGTATTAAGTTTTCAGTAATGTCCTTTGTCTTTCTGGTTTGAATTTTCTTAGGAAAAAAATTAACAAAGAATGTCAGTAAAGGGAAAAGCTATAGAATGACGAGGAAACATTTTAACTCTCTTAATGCCACTGGCAGGCAAGGACAGTCCGATAGACAATTTCTAATTCACTACAGCATATACTGATAAAGATCCAGAGAACTCACTCCCTATAAGTAAAATAAACCTGTATTATTTTTTGTCCCTTATGCAAGATGTGACGTTTATTTTCCTAGATATTTCTGAATATATGAATCTATAATCTGAGACATGGATTTGCAACCATACTGTTAGCCAGTAATATCTATGATAATATTTGTGTCAGATATTGAATATATTTATGTACTATTGACTGATCATGAAAATTTGTAGAACTATGTACAGATCTAAGTATAGCGCTTTATGCTTTTTAGAGTTAATAATTCTTTGTATTTATTTGATTTTATGGAAAACTTCCATGGCAGGAATGTAATAGAACTAAGTAGGACTAGAATGAGGACAACTTTACAATGTAGTTTGAGAAATAAAAGGAAGTATAGTGGCATGTACTCAATTGTCTTTATATTTGTTTCTCTGTTTACTCTTAAAATGTTATGTCGTTGTATAGAAATACTTGTCAACTGAAGGTGGAAATTATTTTTTTCGGTTTGCATTTGGTTATATTTTCAATAAGAATAAAGAACCTACAACCAACATTTGGTCCATAACCAGTGTACCAGAGTAAGATTCAGCTCTGTCTTTCAGTTGTAAAGCCTGTGGCAGAATCATGACATAGCCACACATTTCAGGAACTAATAAGCATTTTTGGCTCTGAACAATTTTAAGTTTATGGGGTGAGTGGGTTTCATTTTTTTGGAGGGTCATGTTTCTGGCAAAAAGAATTCTGACTTACACCTTTCAAAGTCATTACACCCTCAGAAAATACTACTTTCTGTGAAAATTAGCATTCACAAACTGACCACATGCATTGCCATTTCTGTTACCATTCTTTGTGCTGGGGCCTTGTCCTTGCAGGGATGAAACGTCATGGAAATGTGTATTTTTAAAAAAGATACAGTTGATGTAGTGTGTGCTATACATAAACATTCGAGTTTTAGTTGATAGTTGAGGTTTCTTGCATCTTGATTTTAACTTTTCCTCCCTCTTTCATATTTAACATAAATCAAAATAAACTTTAATTTGAATGGTGATATTTGGCAATAGCCTGGCAGCTGAATGAACCATTCAACATTCCGGCACCAGTGCAAGTTTGTAAGTAAAGAAACTTTAATGACAATGGGTATTAATTCTTTAGTTGCAGTGATCATACACATCTTACAGTCCCAAATCATTTGTATAGATAAATGTCAGCTCAGTTTCTTTACATTTACTCTTGAATATGGAATACTCTTGAATAAGAATTTTGTCCCGTCTTTAGTACTGCTTTGCTGCTCTATTGCACAAGAAAAGCTCTGATAACACAAGAGCAATTCCATAACTCTGTATAATTAGCACCTGTCTGACACCATCTTACAGAAGTAGTAAGACAGAGGAAGCACTAAAAATGTATTACAGGATAGTGCAGCCTTGATCTGTTAAAAAAACAGCTGTGACAACAATTTTGTTAGTTTTAGGATCTAGGAAGTAATGTACTGAGTGGAGAAGAGAAACAAACTGATAAGAAGTTTGAGCAATGAGAAATGAAGGAAGAGGAGAGAAGACAAGCAGATTTTATTTCTCCATAAATAGTACCTTCTGTTAGATCCATTCTAGTTGTGGAGCCTAAAGAAAAGCCAATTGAGTTGTGTGAATTTTACAAGACTTCAGATCTTCAGCATTAAATGCAAGAAAGACAATGAAATATTTAGCAGACAAAACAAAACATTAATGAGAAAATATTAAATAATGAGCTACTGAGAAGAGTAAGAAATACTTTCAAGTTAACATTTCAGTAATTAGTTCTAGCACCTTGGATAGCAAAATGAGCATTTTCTTATGTAAATAGGTAAACTGTCATAATTGTAAAAGATTCTGGTGCCTTCCTGTTTATGAACTGCTGTTTTATTTAATTAAAAAAAATTGTCTTCTATTTTGTTCTTAGATTAACTGAGCTTGTGCCTTTAAATTCATTTGTATCTTTGGAAAAGCTGAATATCAAAAATAACTGCTTGTCGGGTGAGTTGTATAAAAACACCATAAAACGCTATCTAAACAAGAATTTCTTAGTTAAATCATAAACTGATTTGAATGGAACTGTTCCCATGTATTTATGAGACATTTATACAGAAAATATATAAATATTTTCCAAACATGAATGTTATAGATATTAATTATAACTATACTGGATAGGTAGCAGTATTCCTTGTAGGACTTCATGATATTGGTACATTTTACTTTCATGTAAGATATTATGAGAAATATTATGGTTCTCCATTCAAATTTATATTTAGTTCTCTTTCCTACTATAACACAGATCTTGAAGATGTCCTTACATGGTTAAGTGGCTGTGATAAACTGAAGGAGTTGTCATTCAGTGGAAATCCTCTTCTTCAAGAGAGGAACTGGAGGTAAGAAAAAAAATAATTTGATAAATCAAAAAAATCAAAATCAGGCAAAAAATTGGTGTATGTATATTAGTTAAATAGTAGAAATACTACCACACATTATGAACAGTCTTACTGCTGTGACAGGTTTTACAGCAGCTAGAGAAGTAATTCCTGTAATACTAGCTAGAGAAGGGGTAGTGTTTATTAGAAGAAGAAAAAGTCAGAATGAATGGTTGCTTTTTCCTTAGTAGTTGAGGCTTAGCTTTTTTTCTGGTTCTTAGAATTCCTTATCTTTACATCAAAAATTAATAGCTCTACTAATTATGAATTAAAGAGATGTAAGAGTAATGCTGTCGTTTGCCCTTCAGTGGCATATAATACTGAAAAAATTATCTGAAAAATCAAAGAGCTGGTCCTAGAAACTATAATGTCTATATAGAAAAAAAAAGATAGAAAAGGGGTAGAAAAGAAACTTGACATACGAAATGATATGCAGTTACCAGAATCCCTGAAATGAGTAGTTATTATAGGATTGTTAATGAATAGGATTGTTAAACATAGGAATAAAATGGCACATGGTTAGTTTTTTTGTATATTTTTTTGTATATTGGACACAGTACGCAAGGTGCGGCCTCACCAGTGCCAAGTACAGGGGGAGGATCATTGCCTTAGTCCTGCTGGCCGCACTGTTTCTGGTACAAGCCAGGATACCATTGGCCACCTGGGCACACTGCTGGCTCAAGTTCAGCCAGCTATCAAACAGCACCCTCAGGTCCTTTTCCACTGAGCAGCTTTCCAGGCACTCTGCTTCTAGCCTGTAGCTCTTCATGGGGTTGTTGTGACCCTGGCACTTGACCTTATTGAACCTCGTACTGTTGGCCTTAGCCCATTGATCCAGCCTGTCCAGATCCCTCTGCAGAGCTTTTCTGTCCTCCAGCAGATCAACACTGCTGCCCAACGTGGTTTTGTCTGCAAACTTACGATCTCCTCATCTGGATCATCAGTAAAGATATTAAACAGGACTACCCTCGCTATTAAACCTTGGGAAAGCCCACTAGTGACTGGCTGCCAACTGGATGTAGCACTATTTATCCATAGAAGTCTCCTCGTTTCTTAAGGATTCCATGATCTGAAACCCTATTTGTGGGCCAGTGCCATGAAGACTTATAGCTGTCTGAGAAAATTGCTCTGAGAAAATTACTCAGCAAAAGCACAGTAGTTTTTTTTAATTTACTGTGTTCTTTCATCTTCCTTAGAATTAATACTTTATAGTCTACAACCCTTCAAGAGGAGCATACTAGTTAGAAATGAAATTTTAGATTTTTAGATGATGTTCCAGAATACATGTGTTGAAATAGTAGAATGTCTGTTAGTGGCACTTTACTATAATTCCATTAAATGTAAAAAGAAGCATTTAATCAGTAAGAATTTAAATAATTACCAATTCTTTCAGCTAAGGAAATCAAGTATTTACCTAGGAAAGTGTTAACAAAATAAAATGTCTGAGGAAATGAAATTAGACTCAACAGTTGGACTCCCATTTTGGATGTAATTAAAATATATGACTTTTTTTTTATTAGAAAAATATGATTTTTCCTAGTAATTTTGAAGAATCACCAAACTTGTTACTTGTATAATTTCAGGTCAATTAAAGGTAAGGCTTTACACTGCAATGTTACACAAGAATCTGTTTAGATAAATTCTGTTCACATTTGCTATATTAGATTGCCTAGTGTACTGACAACAAAGTTTGGGATATGTGTGTGTTTTGGAGTGTGTATTGTATTAAGAGAAAAAAAAAGAAAAGGAAACCACTCATGTCTTCCATTTGTACATATTTATGATCAGTATTCTAGTAGAAAAATAACTATTTGAAACTTTTAGTTGGGAATGTTTGAGTAGTTTAAAAGATACCTGTATAAGTACATTCTTGATTGGTTTGTTTGTTTTTTAATGAAGAAAGTTATTTGCACTCCTGTGGTTCCTGCAAGTCATTTCATTAATGCAATTCCATAACTGCGACAATATTATTTGCATTGTTTTAATTCCCACTGTTTTACAGAACTAACTCTTATTTCACTTGTAACTTGGAGGGAAAAGCTTTCTGAATTTCAATTTAACTTTAAGAACTGACACTTTAGATTGCTTAACCCAATAGAGCTTTTGTGATTAGACAAGAGATTCATTTGTCTAAAGGATTTAAAGTATGGAATACTATAAAATATGGATTTGCTGAATACAGCATTGACTGTAACTTCAGGCAATATGTTCCAGTGAACTTTACATAACCCCTTGATACCAACAAAGGAATTAGTTGTAAAATTTCCCAATCAGTTTGGTACTTTCATGTCCAGCCAGCGATAACACCAACAAAAGTGAAGTAGTAAGAAATTTCTTTTTAAAAATTAAACCCTGGGATCAGTCTGAGCACTCCTAGGGGAATATGTTTCAATGCTGTAATGATTAATAGAGCCTCTTAACTGACAGAATATTCACCAGGAAGTTTTCACTAAATTAAATGTTTACTCAGCCCTTTACCAGGAGAAACCCAGCTGGAAAAACTAGTGATGAGATCCCATAGCTCTAAGGCACGATACTTCCAGCATTGATCAACTTTGATATGGCACTTTTTTGGTGTATCACTATTCAACATCAATTTTGGTAATTTCTCTTTATGTATTCAGGAACTATTGTTCTAAACCCATCATTTTATTCCAAATATACTTCAGACAGTCTTAGCTTTCATTAATGGGCAGTAGTGAAGGAAAGTTTTCTATTTGCAAAAAACCTAATATTCTATTCTATTGAGTTATTTGGAATATTATAACTCAGTCATAGAAACTTTCTCTGATTTTAAACTTAGTGTATGTTGTCTGAGCTGCGTAGTAGTCCTTTACCTTTACAGGGAATAGTCAGGGAGTTTTAAAATTTTGAAAACAGTACTATGTTTTTTAACAGTAGGGGGATTTACAGCCTAGAATAAGTACACTTTCAAGAGTTCTTAAGTGTTACTTAAAATTGACTTAGTGAAAATATTGAGTGATAATGTATTGGTTTAAATAATTTTGCAGTCTTCAAACTTTCAACAAATTTGGTCTTGTACAAGAAATATGAGAAACAGGGTTGTAATACTAGATTACATTTCACAACAACCCAAACAAGACTACATTGATGATACTTTTTTTTTTTTTGGTACATAAGTTTCTCATACATATTTTTTCTTACATCAGTGGCCCCAACTGTCCTTTTTATAGGAAGGAAGTGTCATCTCTTCTCTCATTCCTTTCACTGATCCAAATTCAATATTTCAAAAATGGATTTTTTTCCTGTCAGTCAGACTGAATATCATGTCACTAGATGTTGTATATGCAAATGGTAAAGGGATTAGAATTGACAAGCTTTAGTATTTTGTGTAGTTCTAAATTTTAAACATTTCAAGGTGTCAACAAAATCAGTGTGGTGTCTTAATCCTGTGACTTAGTTTGCTGTGTTGCCTACTAATCAAAGCCATTACAGGTGCCAATGCACAAATGTGTCAGATATTCCTGTTATGGTTTGTGTAGATAAAATTCTAGCTTTAGTGAATTGAAAATGTTGCCATTGACTTTCCTGGTGTCAGTATTTCAGCAGTGCTCTTTATGCCAAAAAAGTATTAAGAATTTTTGCTATGTTCTGTGTTTTATTCTGAGTTCCATAGTTTATTAAGTGTAAATTTTTAGTTAGTATGTTAACATATGAAGTAAGTATGTATATGTACGAATACTTAGAGAACTAACTTCATGTTCTATCTTGTTATCTGATTGTATCAATAAAATGGTTGTTTTAGTATAAGGATTTTTTTGTAGAACTAATTATGACTTTTTTTTTCCCTAAGATCTTCCTTATTTAAGGTTCTTCCTAGTTTACAGTCTCTTGATGGTGAAATCTTAACTTATCATACTTTACCAACAACTGAAAGAATCAAAGAATCAGAACTAAGAACTTTTCTGGAACTTTGTCAAGTTCAAATTGAAGAAAATATTCAACTGGAAAAAAAGGCTGCTGAATTGGAGTATGTATTAATGTGAATATAATTTGCATTCAGAAATATGTTTTCATGTACTGCTAGTGAAGTTCTTGGTGTCTTATGAATTTTAATTAGGGGTTTTTTTGCCTGGAAATGTATTATGAAAAAGAAGAGATGGGAATCATTTACTACAGTCCAAAGTCTATTTTTACACAGATATTAAGATATGTGGGCCTTGAGTTTTGTTTCTTAAGTTTGAGAAAACAGGTTGTTCAAAATCTGCGTTTAGTAGTACCTGAATGAATTTGTACACACAACACAGGACGGTGCTATGCAGGATTACTAGCTTAAATCCTGGAATATGATTTCCAACTTTAACTTAATCAAATGTAGTCTGGCTATTGGTGCAATATGCTCTATTTTTCTTTCTGCATTTGTTTTCCATGTATGTATTACTCACATTCTAAATAATTGCAAAAAATTTGACCTCGTTTTTCTTAAGGTAGTGGATTAGATGGATCTGTTTCTAGGTCATTGATTTTGCCATGCTTACCACCTTTATCACTATTACCATTGTTAGTTGTCTAGTGACTTCAGCTTAGATCATGAAAGTGGTGAATTATCACTTATACCTGCTATCTTCTAATTGTTTTGTAATATCTAAATAGGTCAAACTTCTCATGTTTCTGCGCTTGGTAACATTGCATATTTTTTTCTTTCGTAGTTGCTTTTCATTTCCTATCAGGTTCACAATATCCCTTTAGTCCTTTTAATATCCAACTTGTCTGGTAATGTTTGGAAAGATAGTTTTCTTCATTTTGCCAGGTACTGAACATTATCCCAGAGCAGGTGAAGCATGTGATGTTTGACAGTGTTTTAGTCTGAACTTTGCATACTCTGTTGGTTCAGGAAAAGTACGCACACTTTTTTCAGAATCTGGTTGTTTTATATTTGGATATAAACCTGTATTTCCATGGTATCTTGTGGCTACCTAACAGTTTATTACTTTGGTGTATTATTGGCTTTTACTAAGCTGCAATGAAATCTTCATAGCTCAGAACCAGATTAATTTGAAACAAGGTTTGGATTAAGAATTAGATTGAAATTCATTTGGGAGAGGTTACACAGTGCAGTTTTCTATAACAGATGTAATGTGTAGATGGCTCCTAAAACTCTTTAATTTCTCCATTAAAGCTCCAAGGTATGTCTTCCCCACTTTTGTGATTTTTGGCTTCTGGTTTGCATATTGGAAGCTGATACTTCCTAATCTATTTACCTTCTTGAAATGGTGTTCCTTCCTTTCTTTTTCTTTAAAGGAAAAAAGAAGAGGCAAAAAAAAAATAAATAAAGCACTCCACATCCTTTGTGGTTGAGAAAATTTTTCTGTGTCTGATGTTTAGGACCAGTTTCATCATTATCCCTTGCAGAAAATAGTGCTGATCTATAATTAGGATATGACTTGTGGGAGAACTGTAATAGCATCTGAGGACCTAACTTTCACATGCATTTCTACAAGATGGTAAAAAATGGGAGAGAAAGATGATATTCATAAAATTTAATATTTTTTTAACTATGGTCTGCATGAATAAGTAAGAAAGATACGTAAGAAACTTGTTGGATAGTCAGACTCAGACTAACCATTAACTATTAATAGTTAATTCCTAGGCTTCTGCTACTTTCCGGAGGCTGACTTGTACATCTAATATCTTTTATCAAAGACTGGGAGCAGGAGGGGGAGTGCACACTTACCATACTTGCAGATCACAAAAAATTTGGAGGCAATTGTTTACATGCCTGAGGGGAGAGCTACCAGACAGAAGGACATTCTGGGGAGACAGGTCAACAGGAGCCTTGTAAATTCAGCAAGGACAAGTGCAAAGTTCTTTACCTAGGAAGGAGATAAAGAAAGGAGGCCTTCTACCCACTCCCAGGCTACTTGCTGAATGGAAGAGAGAAGGCCTTGACTTCATCCAGGCACTGTTCAGCAAAACATTAGTCTTTTATCAATTTAGTTCCAGTCACAAATCTAAAACACTGCACCATATGGACACCTGTAATGAGAATTAATTCTTCCCAGCCAAAGTCAGGACAATTGGACATAAGGAAAAATCTTTTCACTCTTGGGACAGTGATAAATTGCAACAGGTTGCCCAGAGAGGTCTCCTTGTTCTTCGATATTTTCAAGACCTGACTGGATAAAGCCCTGAGCAGCCTGGTCTGATCTGAGAACTTAACCTAGCTTTGAAGCAGGAGGTTGAACTGGAGACCTCCTGAGTTCCTTCAATTGAGAATTTTTCTATGATTCTGTGTCAGTTTTGTTTGAAAGAGCCTGCAAATGTTTGAGAAGACCAGTAGTGGAAAGAGGATATTATGTAAACATCTCTTCTTTCCGGAATATATGGTTTGGGTGGAGAGCGGGAGGACAGGGTGCAGGGAGGAGGGAGGGTTGTGGGGTTCTTGAGATTTTGAGAATTCATTCACAATCTTTTGAATTGGTAACTTTGACATGATTGAAACATCTTGTATCAAATTAATTTCTTATGTGTTAAAGCCCTTTTATTTTGACTAAAGTAAAATTTATGAATTACTTGAAAACCGTTGAAAACTGCAATTCATAAAAGGAACTTTAAACAACTTGTTTGTATATAGGCCTTAACAGCATAGCTATTATATGTACATATTGCAATACTTTGACTGAATTAATGTAACATTGCTAAAGAAGAGGCCAACAATAGAGCAAACTTCTGTCTGTTTCACATCTTGCTAAGATATAAGCCTCTGTAGGTGCGACCTCAAGTATGTAAGGTACCAAAAGTAATCACTGCTTGCTTCCCTAATTCATGTTTCATACACCACTGCTGTCCAGTTAAAATATCTGTGATGTTTCTTTCTGAAACTTCTCTGTTGCTGCCGTGCTTAAGAATAAAACTTATTTTAAAATTTAATTTCTCTATTCTAATAAATGTTTTCTGTCACACATTCTTTAGATAACTTGTAACGAGTAATCATATAAAAAAATATAACATCTTGGTTGCAGCAATTTGCTTTCAGTCATCAGATATGCAGATGTCTGGCTAGTGGAACTTGAACTTTATAAATACTATATGTATAATACAGTGGAAATGACAAGAATTTCATAAATGGTATTGCAAGGAGAGAATATGTAAACAATGACCTCTTTCATGTGTTTTTAAGGGACTTTTATAGGCTGCAGTTGAACATCAGTAATGATGCTTATAGAAGCTTCCCTGAAGACAAATTAGATTTTACCACACTGTAGCAAACAGAAGCTCACATAAATTGTACTATTTGACTATTTCATGTATCATAATTATGAAAATCACAGTAGAGCCACAAAGGGAAAAACAGGATATTAAGCAAAGTTTTAACTAGTACGCAAACTAGTACACAAAGAGGTAGAATATTGTTTATGATTTAGCTGATAAAGCCAGGAGAAAACTGCTGTTCCTGATTAGAACTGGCTTGTTTTTCCACTGTCTCTTTTGCCTCTGAGAGATTTGTTCTGCTGACTTTTCCAGACTTATGGCTTCTTTCCGAGAAAAGTATGCTCTTTGAATAACCTGGCAGTCATTGCAGATGTGATTGCAGTAAGAAATTCTATACAAAATGTGTCAGCTCTATAAGCAAGCTTCAGCCACCACCTTAAACTTCTTAAGTAGCAACACTTTGGCTGATTTAAACTCCACTGAAAGGCCTTTAAGGATGAATAACTTTGTCCTTTTCCATGGCTTTTAACTCAGCCTGTGCATGAATCCTTATTCTTCCTAAGTGCTGCTAGTGGGGGTTTACTCCTCCCCAGCTCTACTCCTCCCTTCCCAAACACTGCATGTGAAACTGAGCAGGGTTTGGTCTAAATTAACAAAGACAGTGATGGATACTCTTGGTGGATTGATGTGAGGACTGAAATTGTAACAGTCATTATTAAATTCCTGATTTCAATTTCCAAATAGGTTAAAATCTTATTCTAATGGTTTTATTTTTCCTCAAAGTCCCTGGAAAATGCTAGCACAAATAGAGAGTTATCTATTTGGCAAAAAAAGCTGTAGGTAGCTTTCTGCTGTTAACATTTGTTTGTGAAAATAATATCTTGGTCTGTAGGTAGTATCAGGACCACTATTATAGCACATGTGTACATTGCTACAAAAGACCTAGCCCTTCCTCTCTTGGCTTATTCCCCTTTTCTCCCATGGCAGAAGGAGTTCATCCTTTGTTATGCTAAAATTTGCATATGGCATAAATTACTTTCACTTGATAGAATCAAAATAAAACTGTGAGAAGCCAGGCAGCCACTGAACATAAGGGAATGCGCTGGTCAAAGCTGGAAGCCATAGAAATTTTACTGTAGCAAGACCACTGTCTTCATCTACATTTCATTTCATACTAAGAAGCCTGACGGTATGGATACTGGTGCTTCCATGAGATAATCCCATTTCTTTTTTTGTATAGATGCCAGTTTATGCTTAAAAACTTGGTTGTATCATAACCAAGAAGCAATTCCAGAAAATTTAGTGTCACCAGACCCCTTGACCAATAGTACAGGAAAAGATCTGAAAGGCAAACAACGAATTTACATTAACTGAAAAGGAAATACTGTGGTATCAAAAGTCTTAATGCTGCCATATTTCTTACCTTGTCTTCTCTCTTTCCTTGTATGTATTTTTTTTTCTATTAAAGAAGTAAACCAGTCCTGCATATTTTCCGTTACAGCAGCTTCCTTTCTCTGGTTTGAATAAGCAATCTTCAGGAGCAGGGCTCAGATATCAAGAATGCAGGCCTATTGAGACACTGAGAAAGTTGCAGTGCATTGAGAGGATACCTGAAATCCCTGTTTTCCTAAGGGACCTACAAGCTGACTGCTGCCTAGTACTCAGGCCCCATCATAATATTTGTTGTCTGTGCTTTGGAGCTTCAACCTTGCAGGAGAAACCCAGATACAGTTACTAAGCCACTTCATTGTTCATAATTCTCTGAAATGTCTCTTCAGCTTCCTTTATAGTTTCTTGAAACTTAAGCTGATCTGACTGCGTAAAAGGAAAGCCACCGGTACAGAGGGCAGCCTAAAAATCCTACAAAATCAATGTATAGTTGCGAATTGCCAGGGAATGTATCAGCTGGGAGAGGGTGCATGCCCACAGCGACAGGACTGTAGTTTTCAGCCACTGCTTGGGAAAACTGCTCAAAAAGCAGTGAAAAAAAGTAACACATGATCGCTGGTGACCACAAAATTACTCCCTGCTTGAATTTTCAATTCCCATCAACTTCCCTTTCCATTTCTGCTTGACATATTCGTAGCCACTGGAAGGGTGAAACAGGTACTTGAGATACCCCTGTGCCTGTCATAGGAGAGGATACACAAGTATCCTTTTTTTTTTGAGAATGAACATGGATACTCAGGATATGCTTTTCATGCAAAAGTTTATTTTGCCCAATATATAAAACATTCTGGCATTTTCTGCAACATTTTTATTTGCAAATAAACAACAGAAGAAAAGGGGAAAATAAAGGTAGACATGGACTTTTTTTTAAATTTTTTTTTTGTCTTCTCACCATAGTATTTTTTGTACAAATTTGGTAACAATCTTGTACCAAATTTATCTTTTTAAATACTTCAACTAATTAAAATCATTTAACTAATGCTTTAAGTATTTTCCGATGAAGAAATTGCTATTCTTAGTATATAGTGTGTTAGATCCTTAAACAAATATATGCATTGTTTTAAATATTTTTAGGAATTGTCATGTTTATGGAACTAACAGGAGTAGGAGTAATGTTGTGTAATAGACAATCAAATGTACAGCTATTGCACAATGAGTTGTGTGCTTAAGCTATGTGGATTTGGCTTCCAATTTAGCCATTCAGATTTTGTCCTTCAGCATTGGAGTTGCACTACCAGTAAGATCTTGTAAGATCTGATTCACTATGTTCTTAAAAATCTAAAATGTTTTTAGTTGAACTTCATTAGAGGATATAATTATAATGGTAAAGAGTCTTTTCACAGTAAAACCTTATAAAAGCTTCATCTTTCAAGAATGATGAAAAAGAAGGAAAATTCTGTTATTCTAACTATAATTTTAGGACCTGATTTTTTCAGAACCACAAGAAAATTGATTCTATTTCTACTTTTTCTCTTGAATTGCTGTCCTAGAATTAACTTTGTGCTCCTTGGAAATTAGCAACACATGACAGATCTCTGCATCTATCTATGTTATTGAAGAAAAATGTTTTCATGATTCCGGAAGTACCTGCTACCTAATATGATGGACACTGTCCAAAGGACAGACTGCCATCTGAATCTGTAACAATTAATTCATATTTACTCTTACTCATAATTTACAGAGTGAAACACAAAGAACTAGTGAGAGCCAGACTTCATAGATTACTGTTGCTTTAGTCTAGCACTTTACCTTATAGATTTATTGACAAATACATCTATACTTAAAAGTTCCTTTTTTCCTAAATTCTTTCTAGACATTGTGGTTTGTTGTTTTGAGTCTAAGTCTGGGTGTGGTTGCTTTAGTTCTTATCTAAATTTTAAAATTACTGTTATTTTTATATTAGCTTTCTTAGTTCCCAGATAAGGGATTAATAAGGCAGTTATAGGATTTAGAGCAAAATTGCCTCAAATCCTCTAAAATTTTTGGTTTCCTATGCCCTTAACCACACAGAAAATTAATAGTGAAATGCATGCCCTAGTGCCTTAAAAAAAACCCCAAACTTTTTTCTTTAAAAAGGCAAAATAAAATAAGAAATCTATGTGAGCATATTTTAAATATGTTCAAAAGAAGATAAATGCTATTAAGATTTATGAGTGTTGAAAATGAGTTTCCAATCAGAATAATTGCTATTTCCTTAAGAATATGGAAACATGTAAGAATATTTGAAAATACAAGGTATTTTAGAAAATAATAGAGCTGATATATTCTTTTTAAAGCATTCTTACAGTCAGAAGCACATGTAAAAACATTTTTATCTTTTTTTCAGAATTACCTCTTCTGTTGATTCTGCACAGGGACAATGCTGGTATTTCAATCAGTTGATGAAACTTAGTATTAAACATCGATATGCACATGAATACGGTGCACTAAACGTTCCAGACAGAGATGGACCAGAAGCACTTCAAAATCATTTAGAACAAACATCCACTGGCTGCCTGCAGGAAAATAACCTCTTTATCATGGGCATGACAGAAAATAAACAGGTCTTGTTGGATCCTTCCAAAAGATGGATTACTACGGGCGATACTCAGGCCACATTCATTAACTCCTCCATACCTGTGCACCAAAAGGAAAATAAAGAAGATCAGAGAGTGAAGCAGAAGAGTACTGAATCTTGTATTAATTACAGTGGGGAGAGCAAAGACAACAATAACATGTCAGCCCAACTCACATCGCAACAACCAGTGATAGTAGCAAGTACTATGGGAAGAAATCTCCAGCGTTTTGAGAATGATGTGGAAAGGTAAGACAGATGTCAGATTGCTTTCGAATAGATTATTCAGATAGACAATAGGAGTGAGGATTTCTTATTTAAAACAGAGGAACAGAACTTGTAAGATAATATTTTTAAGCTTATTAGACAATAAAGAGTTATACTGAGATGTTGCACAATAGGCTTCCATATTAACAAGAATCCTTTGTGGTATTCTGTCAGTTGATATATTAGAATATAGATATGTAAGCACTTCAAATAATTTTAAAATACTGTATAATAAGAGAATTTGAAAACTTCCTCTTGGTCTCCTTCCATTTCCTTTTTTTTTTGCAATAATGTTGTAACATCAGTTCAAACACACCTGCAGTGTTAAGAATGCAAATGCTGATGTTTTCCAGAAGCTTTGGGGCAGTTTGACTACAAACTAGTGTAAAGCTTTTTTGCTATACTGTTCACTAGATGTTCAAGATTCATCTGTGTAGACTTTATGGTCAGTACCATTTAGAAGGCAAGAGGTAAAAATTCCTTAAATCTACCATCGTACTCCCTTGACCTTAGGCCTGTGTCCTGTTGTTGTGATGACTGAAGAGCTAGCGGCCTGCCCTGCTTTTGGTACTCCTCCAACATGCCTCAACCTGCTTCTTAAAACTAGAGACAGGGGTGAGAGGCCAGTTCAACTTTTTCTGTGCCCCTACATTTTCTCCCACATGAAATACACTGGCTTATTACCTCTATGGAATGTATTTACTGCTGATTTGTATGAGTTTGGATGTACAGTCAGGGGAAACAGAAGCTGATTTTTTTTTGCCCTAAAGGGTTGAGGGTTCAGTTGCAATTTCATAAGAATTCAGTTTCAAAAATAGATGTCTTGAGAACACTATGAAAAGCAGTAATGGTGGGTGTACTTCTTTGTTCTGTTTAGAGATGGTAAATAGGCAGTAGTGCTTAGTGGATACTTAAGACACTAATAATTTGTCATAAAATTTATTATTCAGGAAGACCATGCAATTCATCATTACCTCTCAGCAAGTTGAAAGCAAGAGTACAGTAGTCTATTGCAGAAGATGAATGCTTAAAAAAATTATTTTTGAAAAGTTAATTTAGTTTTTAGTTAATGTTTTAAATGCATTCTGTAAGTGTCTTTTTGGAGACGTCTCTTCAAAACAGAATGCAAACCATTTTTTGTGTTTGTTTTTCTAATTCAGTTAATGCTTCCTACAGATGCAAAGCTTATAAAGAATTCATTTTTGGGGGTTGATAAACTTAATAAACACATTTAGGGCAAAAAAATTATGTCTTGACCTCTGAAGTGTGCTGCTTTTTTTTTTTTTAATAGTTCTTCTCTATTTAAATAGATGCACTGCACAAGGAAAGAAATTATGTAAAGATTGGAGAAAATTTAAACCCACTGTCCAATTGAAATGAGTATTCTGTGGAGAAAAGGATTCCAAGATAGTAAAGATAGTAAAGTCATAATGCAGAGCTGACATTAAACTTTTTCTCCATCAATATAAATTAGTTGAATATATATTTAGAAATCTCAATCACTGAACAAATCTAAATAGTCTGTAATTAGTGCTTGTTAAAAAATGAGTGAGTTAGAAAATTTACATGGATAACCACTGGTCAGTAGTCTTAGATTAAAGGGTAAAAGCAGGAAAAAGATGAAATTGCACTTTCCATTTTTCCTGTCTGCTCCATTGGAAATATCTGTCTCATGCAGTTTTCTCTTTAGTGCTTGGTATTTACTTCTTTAGGTTTTTGGTGGTGGTGGTGGTGGTTTTTTTTTTATACAGGTGGTGAGAGTAAGTGCACTCTTCCAAGAATTTATTCAGTCATTGTTAAACCAGTTCTGCTCCTAATCCTTCCTTTAAGGACTCTTCCTCTACAATGATTATAAATGGAACAGAGCCCAGCAGAGATTAGTCTTTAGATAATTGGATTTCAGAAGTTATAGAATGTGAATATTCTTCTGAACATATATGTCACATATGGATTGTAATTTCATGTTTAATGGCAGAACTTTTCATTTTTCTCAAAGCACAGTGCTATGTTTTATGGTTGTAGTTTGGCAGATATGATAATCCGGTTGTACTGGCTGTGTCATTCATAAAGGTATTTATTTTTCTATGAGACTACATATGGCAGCATCAGTGATCCAGTCCCTTTGGCGGCAGTACCATGCTCGGAATAAAAATGACTGCAACAAAACAGAGAATCATCAGTATATAGAAGCATTGAGACAGAAGCATGAAGCTGCCACAGTAATCCAGGTTGGTTTATGGTATTCCCTTTATTTATTTTGCAAATTAAATAAGAAAAAAAACTTACTCATTTTGTGTACTTGTTATCTTCTATCTGGTTTTGCTTATGAATTTATTAATAATTTAATAATTAAACATTTTTGTTTTATTTATTCAACATAAGCTTGATGTTTCTAAAAGAGAGACTTCTTTACGAAAAGTTTTATAGAAACATAAAAATATTTTCCCTATTTTCACCAAATATTTCCCTGACTTATTTTTGCTTGATTTAATTCTAATTTAATTCTAATATTATGCCTAAGAGATACTGTGCCCATGTTCTTACTGAGGTATGTCTGTGCTATTAAAGTGACAGATGCTGCACAAGTAATATATCATGTCTGATAGCTATATGACTAACTACTCTTCCTGTCTCTTCTATCCTACCTATCCATCTCTTTCCTTCTCCCCCATCTCCAAAAACCAGGATTGCTTCATCCATATTGCCCTTGGAAACAGACCATGGCCTAGGCTGTCCTATGGTAGATACTGAGCTGATAACAGTTAAATAGCATGGATTACTGTTTGCAAGAGTTGAAGTACATACCTTGATTCTGTCTAGTTTACTAACCAGACATAGTACTAGCCTGCCACGTTTCCAGAGTTAGTGGGGTTTTTTCCTACATTTTGAAAGAAATTGACCCTGTGTTGGTTTCATATTTCAAGTTAACTTAGAAACATTCTATACTTATAAGTCTTGTATATATATACTTGTAAGTCTTATATAAAAATGTCAGAAGTGACAGTGATTTAGGAGAAAAAATTTGTTACTGGAGTATATTGTGTAGCTAGCATATTAACAATTGATCTCAATAAGTTTATTTAATCCTTTTTTGAACTTATATATTGACCTCTACTGCATGTTAAATTGATGAGTTTCACAGATTTATATAGTGATTAATATATGCTTCTTTTCATTTGTTTCAAACATGATGATTTCCAAAGTGAGTATGAAAATAAAGTCCTTCATTATTTATCTTCTGTGTGTGTTACAGATTTTTAGGTCTCTCTTATATCCATCCTTACATACACTTTTTGGAAATAAAATTTTAATCTGTTTAGTCTCTTTTCACATTACTCTGTAATTCTTTCTATCTTTTTGTCCCTGTTTGAACCTTTGCCGCAATCTGTTAAAATCTTTTTTTAAAGAAGCAATTAGAACTTAATTCCATAGGCAGATATATAATGAATTAGTACAGTAAGATAGTTTTCTTCTTGTTTCTTAGAAGCTACTAACATGCAATTTTTCTTTTTGATCATGACTGAGCACTAACCTGATGCTTTCGTAGATTTGTGTTTATCCTTCTGTAGATCTACAGTTTATCCTTCTGCATATATCATTAGGATTGCTTTTCTCCTTTGCATTTGTAAAAACTAATTGTGTGTGTTGAATGAAATATATTTGTCATTTGATCACTCAGTAATATCAGGATATTTTATCAGGATGCTTATGCAGATCTGTAGGAAAATAACAATGAAATTAATGAGCTAAATGTTAAACCAGAATATGAGATTTACCCTTCTTATTTTAGTGCCTTCATTGCATCTTGAATTCTAGTGATGTCAAACACTGATTTTGCAGAAAATTGCTGTCTTGCATTCAGTTTTTTAACTCCATCCATGTAATTGTGATCTCTGAAGTGTTTTCCCTGGATCTGATTCTATGCTTGGCATGTGTTCCTAACAACCTTACTCATTTTCTAGCACTTTAATTCCTAATGTATTCCTTTTTCTTTGAGATGATTGTGCTTACTGGTAATATTTTTTTAAAATAAAGAGCTTAGACAGTTAAGAAAGAGTAACTGACCTAGGTCAATTGCATGAGATGTCTCCAGGAATTGCTACTTGTAAACTGTAAGACATTTAGTACAACTGTATTTTTATTCTCAGTAATTTGAAAGTTGACACTCAGGTTTTTCTTATGTAGCCTTTCCTTTCAGTTTATAATAGTCCCTGAAGGAATTGTCAAATAATTAATTAGTTGACCCAGGTTTGTAGTTGAGGGAGTTGCAGGATTCCTTTCTGCTTACTTGTGGAGAGCCTCTTGAGTACTCTAAGCTTTAGACATATGCTGGCATTTAATTTGTCTTGTAGTTTTACATGTCACATAAAGTTCAAAAAACAGATCATTGAGCTATTAAACAAAGGCCCAAGATGTTTTATCTTCCTAATGGGATAACATGGAGAATCTGGATTTGGGTTTGATCTATGGCTTTTGCTTTGTGTAACATGCTTTAAATTTTTTGTTTAGGCATTTTGGAAGGGTTTTCTTTTGCGAAAGAAACTGGCCAGTGCTCTTGCAGCTGTTAAAAGTGATGAAGTGGAGGATGAATATGAAGAAATAAATGTGGATGCTTTCACCTTTCCTGAAGTAAGCATTAAGATAAAATATTCATTATTCTTCTTAAGGAATCATGTAGATGTTGGAAATAAAAGAAATTGAAAGGACTACCAAAGCTAGAACTAACATGTTGGATGTCCAGAAATAAAGGAGCATTTATACATATATAGCTGATTTAAATATATTTGTCATGGATTAATTGATTCCTGCTCTTTTAGATGCTCTGATAGTTACTGTACTATTAATGTCAGACCCACCATAGAACCCCATATATTTCTACAGTTAAATGCCATCAAATGAAGTACAGTTAAATCAGAAAAAAAAACAAACCCCACAGTTAGAAGCTGTGTAATGCTCAAAATCCAGACGTTATTACTAATAATTTTGGCAAGTTATAAAGTGTTAATAATATTCTTTCAGTTTCAAAAGGATTGAAATTGGATCAGACGTTTCCATTCTAAGCAGGCTCCAAAGGAATTTGGGGAGTACTGTCACTTTCAAAACTGCATTTAGCTATACTTAAGTAAAAAAAAAAAATGTCTACAGGATCAATATCGTCATTCAGTAAACAAGGAAAAGAAACTTTAAAGGAACTTTATCTTCCATAGCCTCAAAAGACAGTCCACATAGGAAGTTCTAGGCCCAGTATTCATAGTAAATAGTAAGGCAGCTGTTGATGACTTACCTATATATTTGACTGGAGCACTTTTTTCTCTAATTGTTCACATTTGTTGGCTGCCTTTTTTTTTTTAAATGCTTTCAGGTAAAGCAAAGAAAACTAACAGCAGTCTGGCCATTTGAGACCCAAAAGGATATGACTCAGATTTTTTTTCATGAACCCTTGTCTCTGAATGTGCTTATTCAGCTGCTGTGTCTTTGCAAGAGCCGTTTGTCAATATTCCACTGTAATTTTGCAGGGGAGATTGATGCGATAGCCCTACTACTGCCTGTACTGACAGGACTAAGTCCTGTTTATAATCATGTTTGTATTGATCATATCAAGTTATGAAATCAAAGATGTTGGTTGGTGCAATGCAGTTTACAGTTGATCAGTCTTTGGTCATCTGAGTATCAGCCTTCTTTTGCCAACCCCTCCCTGTACAAAATAGCTGAACTTTGAATGAAATTCTTACAAATGACTTGATGACTTAGGGTAATTTCATTTTTTTTCTCCCTTTCAGCAACTATTTTAAGATACATTTTCAGAATTATTGCCTTATTTAAGATCATGCAAAATGGTTAAGGCAGGACTCCCAAGAATCAGACAGGAAATGTGTGTGTAAACATAGAGACCTGGCTTAAATTTTAGGATTTTTTTTCATTTTAATTTGAAATATATATACAAAACAGTTTCATTAGTTGATGTTCTCTGATCCCTGGCTTCTTTCTAAAATGATAAAAAGCAGAACAATGAAGGAAGGAAGTATCTGTTCGTATATTAAAAAAGGAAAATATCCTGTTTTGAATTATTCAACCAATAGGCCAGAGTCTTACACACTGTATTTCAGTCGAGCCATTCTTGTGTCACTCTGTTTGGCCCAAATAATCCTGTCATGTTTTTTTCTTTGGTTGGGTTTTTTTTAATTGCTAAACTGAAAACTACATAGGCAATTCTGTTCCGTCTGTCAGCAAGACAGTCGCATTTGGGCGGGTGCTCATGAGGCCAGGGACAAAAGGAAGGGGTGGAGAAGGCAGAAAAAAGAAGCCCAGCTGACTTCAGAGAGATTTGTACTGTATCACTCCCTGATGTTGCCACAAATTTTTTCTTTTCTTTTTTTCCCCCCAAATTGTTATTGAGTTTACTAGGTAAGAAATAAAACATAGGTTTAGGGAGAAATTCTCAGGAAGTGTTTAGGATCAGATGATGACAGGTGAACCATGAACTGACATTTTAATTTGCACAGCATGCCCAAAGGCTGAACTGGAGACTGAGGTCAAATGAGTTACTCAAGCCCTTAGCTTCTTGTGATGAAAAATATCATCTGTTGTCTACAGAACAGTGTATGTGATAAAATTGCAATGTATGGATCTGTGAAGAATATCCTTTGTTCAGTGAGTGAACATTTCAATGTTTAAGATTGATGACTGTAACTAGAATTATACCCTGTAATATTTGTCGTATTTTTCTTTTTGTTTTCTTTTTTTTCAAATGTATATCTTGTCTGTGCTGAAGATTTTGATTGTGAGAAATGTGCGGCTTAACTGTGATGGGCATACACTCTTCTCTGACTGCTCAGACTAGCTAGTCAGTACTAGGTTGCCTGTTTCCATGTGTGTTTAGCTGTTTTGTTCTTTGCAGTTGGGTAATGCCAGATCACATGGACTTTCTACTTCTACAGAGACAAGCCACCGAAACTTGGAACAGTCAATACTTCCCATTCCTTCCTTTCTGGCCTCAGTGTTTTACAGCAAAGTGCTGAAGCAGAGCCAAATAATGACACGTGATATCAGTGGCTATCTGTTGTGTCTCAAACAACTGTGTAGGGAGGAGTACATATTGCTGGGCTAAGAGATCCCATATGCTCGGGTGTGAAGGAAGAGAAAAATATTTGGACACCATTTTGCACTGCAGATTTCACTGTTGTATAGGGTGAGCGAAATGAGAGAGAAGGGCAGAAAAACCTTTCCTTATTGCAAACTGATACAAATATATTAATTCTTGTCCAAAAGTTTTTTGAATAGTTCACTATTTTGTGTTTTGGTCATTGTTTGGGTTTTTCTTATTCTGTTATGTAGATTTCAGTCATAAGGATTTTATTCAGTATTACCTAGCATTCTACAAAGTCACTAATCTGCAAGCACCTTTTTAAACCGTTTGCAAATATCGCAATGCAATAAGTCATTTGGCATCAGTCTTCATTAAGTAACTGTTTGATATCTTCATTATAAACTTAGTGTATCCAGTGCTTAATGGAAGGTGAGGCTGTGAAACAGCATGGGGAAAACCCTAGTCTTTGCCAAAGATCTTCACTTTAATTCATTTATGCCTATTGAGCAATGGTATATTTTTAGTACAAGTTTGACAGCATATCTCATGAAAAATGGATTGTGTGTGATTGGGCTAGAGGAATTAGCTTTAACTTGCTCACAATAGCATGAACATTAATAGTTTCACCTGAAAAATTCCTGATACCTTCTTGTATTCATATGAACTCCCATACATTGCCAAAGACGCAATTGCTGACAGTTTTGTATCTGGTTTATTGTGCAATTTCAAACAGTTTATCTCAGATGAGATGAAAGATCTGGCCGACAGATGTCTCAGAAAGTATGAGCCTGGTATTTAATGATATTTTCATGTCTTTCATGTGGATTTTGGAGAATTCCAGCCTATATGCTCCAGAAGGCTGATTTTAAGGCAACCTTTCATCAGCAGTCCATCCATGGAGCAAACGATCTACAAGGCAGAACTCACTTTACCTCTGGTGGACAAAATGTGACAACACATTTGCTTGACATAGCTCTTGTTTTCTGTACCGTCTAAATATCAGCACTGTTATTTTCTTGATGTGAATATGTTGTGAGCCAAATTCAAAATGGCTGAACTTACCAATGTGTCAGAAAGCTGAATAAATAGAATATGATGAGTATTGAGGTAGTTCTTTACCTTGAGCAGTAATCACTCCATAAATTACTGTTTTCCTACACTGAGTAAGCATATGGACACATCCTATTCTCATCAAGAGAGGTATCAATATTGATGATTATGTGGCACAGAAAGTAAGTACTCTATTTTTCTAACCTTCATTTTTTTATTTAATTTAAATGTCTAGTCATACTTTTTAAAAAAGAAAGGCACTTTGTAAGTTCCAACCAAGCTAAAAAGAAATCTATCACTCCTTTTTTCATCAAAGGGAATAACTCTGTTGCCCTGAGACCAAGTGTTGTTCTCCTTCTGAGCTTGATTATGTAGATTTTTAAAATTCCAGTCTTCTTGACAGCTTTTGAAATTATTCATCAGGAGTTTCCTTCACATTTTTTTCGCATATCCACACTCAGACACATAGTCATTTCTAATTTTTTACTTACCTTCCACAACATCTAGGTAGCGTTTTTCTTTTCCTTTTTTCTCATTTTTTCTTTTTTGAGGGGTGGAAAGAATGAAAACTACCTCTTGTGTGCTAACTCTTCAAAAGTAAACAGCAATTAGAACAGCCATTTCCTTACATCTCCCATCTTTACTATTCTTATCACATATCCCAACTAGAGCCATACAATGTGTTCTGTCTTCTTTTCTGATAATGCTTCAGAATGTGGTTTGTCTCAGGGTGTGAGCTTGTGATTGTGAGCTTGTGACAGTGATTGCTGTTGCTAGTGCCAGGAAATAAGTGTAGCGTATGGATTAGAAGGTCCTCATAATGTTTATTTCTTATATCTTGACACTCTTACGTATGTCTAGCTCTTGTAATTGCTTATAAATGTCAGATCAGGATCCAGTTTTTCTGTATTGCATGCTGCAAAGAATATGATCCTTTTTTCATCAAATTGCATATAAAGTTACAATGTTGTAGAAAAGCAAAAAGGTGTCTGATGAAAATGTCCTTAGATACATTCCGTTCTTTTAAAAAGGAGGCAAAAAACTCTGTCCTAAGTAATATATTGTACGATCAATCTTTTTTCCATGAGTGTTTATAAATGATCTCTTGATATGTTCCTGTTTCTTCAGCTGCTGTGTTAGTGAATTGCATGCTATTCTCAGTCTGTGGCATCAGCAGACTCATAAACCTTCTACCTCCTTCAGTAGTGCTGCTTATCTTACATGCTGAAATCTTGTTTTCTAGTTATCTGATAGATATTCTGGTCTTGAGAGTAGGTTGTTGCAGTCAGTAGCTGATAAAATAAACACAAACACAGCTACTAGAAGTCGTGACTGTCACTAACACTCCAGCCTCGCAGTACTTAGTGCTTTGATTGTTTTCTGGCCTTCCACCATGAGATCTGAGTTCTTCATACCACCTGAAATGCTGTTAATTTTTAAACAGAACCTATCTTCACAGCTTGTCTCTGCTCAGTTCTTGGTTCAATAGCCAGATTCAAACAAATACTTCCCAAAGGAAAGCCCACTACAGATATAATTTGGAACCTATATGTAGCCAGTGGTATATTATTTTTCTAAATTACATTTAGCTTCTATGACATATCAAAGTGTAGTGATGTCATTAATTATACTTCCTAGTCTTATTTCTCTAAATACAAAGTCAAGCCTCGGAACTGAATAAACAGGCCAAGCAATGGAAAAATGTATCGAAGTGAAAAAAGCTGTACTTCTTTGAAATTTTAGACTCATTATAGTTGCCTGAAAGGAAAACTGTTTTAAGCCAAATGCATCATTGTAAGTGGAAGCAATAATACAGGCATCAGTTCTTCTCAGTAAGTACATCTGCATCTGGAATCTCTTGAAAGCTGAGCTAAGGATCTCAAATCACTGAATTTATCTCCCCTAAGTTCTTTAATTTTTGTGTAATGTTGAAATTGATGTTTTAATATAGGTATAGATTGTGTTTAAAGTATCTAGTTAAGTGTCTGGTAATTAGCATGTCCACATACATTGATTTCCATTAAAAGAGATCTTTAGTAATCCATATTTACAAATTTCAGGAGCTATGCTAAGTGATTTGTCTGTGCTTTGTGAGAAGAGGCCATTGATGCAGTGAATATTGTAATTGAGTTAAATTGCAGTACTTAAAGGAGGAACCGAAGAAGAACACGATATGTCAGCTTCTGTTCTCCTCTGCACTTAAATCTATGCGTGTCTCATTGCCTGGAGCTTGAAATCCTCTTAGTTTAGAACTTAGCATTTGTTATCCAATTGGAGCACAACTTGCCTCCCCTGAACAGAGGTCTGAGGGAAGAGATGGGATGCATCCAAGGGGGTTGAACAAGCTGCCTGATGTCATTTTGAGGTCACTCTCTATCATCTTTGAAAGAACACAACTGGCGGATGTTAGTGGTTGTTGCTGTTCGAGAGGTTTCTGGGGGGTCACTGCCGGCCGCTCTGTGAAGGTTTTCAGGGCTGGGATCACCCCCCCGCCGCCCGTCCCTCGTGGCAGGGACAGGCGGCGGAGGTACTTAAGCCAGGAGACAGAGACCACGTAGCACGCAAGGAATCCAGCAGCGAAGAGAGCTTTATTCAAATTTCCCGCAGCTTATAAGGGCTGCTGGGCAAAGGAGGGGATTGGCCATTTGGCTAGCCAATGCAAGGAGACAATATAATAACTATGGCAACACAGAAACCAATGGTAGACAAGTGAGTTAACAACTTCAAAACCCCGGCAAGTGGTGACTGGAAAAGGGTAGACATCACACCCGTCTTCAGGAAAGTCCAGGGAACTGCATGCCAATCAACATTATCTCACTTCCTGGGAAGGTTTCAAGCAAATACATTCAGAAGCCAGTTCTAAACCTATGAAAGATGATGACTGGGAAAAACTAGCATGGTTTTACCAATGAAGTTAGTCAACTTCATTGTTTTCTGTCAAAAGGTAACTGGCAGTATGAATAAGGGTAGTGCAGTGCATATTGCATTGCACTTAGCAAGGCCACTGACTGTCTCCCACAGCTTTATTCTCAAAATTTTTTGAGGTGTGAGTCGATCAAGTAGACAGTAAAGGTCACTGTCAAATTAACTGCACTGCCAGGCTCAAGTAGTGTGTTCTTTGGTGCCAAGTCCAACTTGTGAACAGTAATTAATAGAGCCCATCACGGACGGTAGAGGGACCAAAATAGTTAAAGTTTTAATTAGCAACCTGGAACAGAATGCAATCTCAGCAATTGTGCAGATGATAGCAAGTTGAGGGCAGTGACTAGAGGATCAGGGTGTTCTCTAGAGCAGCCTGCACAGGCTAGATAAACAGGCTGACCAGAGCCTCAGGATGTTTAACAAGAGCAAGTCCAAAGTCCAATATATGTGGGCAATACTGTTGGCTAGGGGCTGACTATCTAGGAATCAGTCCCACAGCAAAGGATGTAGGGTCATAATGGACTTTCTTTGCCATGCACCATGGAATTCTGCAGTTCTTAATAGTGGAAACAAAGAATGGTAAAAAAACCCAAAAATCTTCTATGCTATAACACGCTCTTAATTTAGCTAAAAGCTATATGACTTTATGTCTAGTTTGTCCTTGAATAGAGTGGGCTAAGGAATCCTAAATTTAATTTTTTAAATTAAAATAATTTTAAAGTAATTTTTTTGCATGAAAAATACTTATTAATTTTTTTTTATATGGAAATAGGAGTAGTTGCTGATCATTTCACAAATCTGAGTTTATACCAGGAAAACATCGCAAAGAATCAGCTCCTGAAGCTCTAGAATTTCCCAGAGAGTAGCACTGCAGGTCCCAAAAGACTAAAGTTGTTGAGACTACAGTTATGAATCAACAAATTTCAACTTGCAGATTCATTTGTGCATAATTTATTTCAAATAGAAGAGACAGTGCTAGGGACATATAAGGATGACAATATAAGTGAAGCTGCGAGATTATTGAGACATACATTCTTTAGAATTAAGCATATTGTAATGTAATTAGAGATTTTTTTAACATAAATTTCAAAAAAATATATGCTTATAACTTAGTCCTTCTTTGCTCTTTGTCTTCCAAGTACTTTTTTGTTCTTGTTTCTGAAATAGGGACTTTTAAGCAAAAAGGAAGAGTTGTCTTGAAATTGAATCAAATCTCTCATGTGACCTGAACTTTGAAACATGTTAAAGGTTAAATGACTATAAACTTGGGACTAGTCTATTTTTTATTACCCTGTGCTTCTGCTTGATTTCCCTTCTTTTGACAAAACTGCAAGCTGAAGTACAGCTTTCTTTTCTATTGTGTTTTTATATTCATTACCAAAACTTGATAGAGCATCTTGGGTTATGTTCCTTTGAAATTGTATATTCTTTGAATGCATGGTATTTAAGGAGCAGGGATGAGTGGTTCCTTGGCTGTTTGTTTTTGTAAGTTTTTAATTCATTGCCCCATGAAAGTTTTTTTTTGTTTGTTTTCACAGAAGTAAAAAAATCTGGAAAAAGGCTTATAGGGACATGGCATCTAAAATTTGTGTCATGTGGCAGAGTCAGAGAGGGGAAGTCCTGAAGATTCTTGTCATTTTAATGGGGAAAGACCATATCTGGAGTCTTAGACCTATTCTGAGGGGTGGCCTGAAGGTTCCAGGAGCTTGATGTTTATTGAGATGGTTGTGCACATATATCTCAAAAGATTTTTGAAGCATACGTTTCTGATGCTTACTTGAACCATGTCTAACCTTTGTGGTTGAGGTTACCATTTACACATCTCTATTTTTTTATTCCTATATTCAAAACAAGGACACAGAGCTTCCTTGAACACTGCCAGGCTTAAGACAAAAATGCATTTTTTGAAAAGTTTAGGTCATGAAGATCATGAATGACTGACATGAACTACAAAAAGATTCAGACTTTTGGAGAGTTATGTATGTAGACATTCAGCCTTTTACTTGAACAAAACCTTTTATGGTCCTTGAAATTTTCATTGTTCATTTACTTTTCCAAAACAAATTCTTTCCATAATTTTATTCATATTTATTTTAAGAAATCACATAGATCCATATATTAAATATAAATACATATATTCATTAGAATTTGAGAGAACAGCTAGTTTTCTAAGCTTAATAAAAAGTTAGGAAAAATGACATTTGGAGAAGACATTCCCCAGTAAAATTTTCTTGAGTGTTTTTATTAACAGAATGTTGCGATTTTTTCAAGTGATCATCAATATATCCTTCTTATAAATGGACAACTACACAACTATACTTGTCCTCTAATTTTCCTACAAGAATGTACTTTAATAATTGACCAGCTTTTGTAAGTCTATAACATCTCTTGGGGTCAATTAATCATTGCAGTGTTTCTCTGGAATTCGTATGATACTGACTACTTTTTTTGGCTTGAAACTTTGTTTGGTTTTAGCAGTCGTAAGAATGCAGCTGTACCCAGCTTTCTTTTCTAATGTATATATATTGTCTTATATAAAGACAGGGCAGAAAGAGAAGCATTGCCAAAGGTTAAAATAACCTTTATTAGGGTGCTAACCTATTTATCTTCAACACATAAAATATGGGAAAAAGAGTGAAAGAGAAACTCAGAGTAAAGGACTGTTTTTCCTACTGCTTGCAGTTCAGAGGTATGTTTTCTGTAAAATGTATATCTACTACACAGTCTAATAAAAAAGATTTTTTTTATATAAAATTATATAAAACATTTACATATAGATTTAAAATGGCAGAATTTAGACTGAATTTTTGTAGTATTGGACGTGGAATAATAATGCAACTAATAGGTGATAGAGTTAAGGATGTTTATATCTGATATTTTCTTAGCTTTGGAAGTTTTTTAAAACGTCTGGGTCTGATTTGATGTTTAACTTCCTAACATTGAACTAAGCTTTACACTTGAACTTGTGTTTCACAGAAAAACTAGTCCATAGAGTATTCTGATTCCTAAAAGGACTGGATGAAAGAAAAGGCTAAATACACAAATATATTCCAATCTTTAATTTCAAAGGAAGTTTTCAATCACAATCTATCAACAATACACAAAAGAGCATAGATAAGTGATCTGGTCCTTCTGTTTCAGCTATAAGAGCTAAAAATCTGTGATTTCTTAAGAAATTTGTCAAAACTTATGTAGGATTTTAGAGAAGAAATTCCTAGCAAATACTTAGGCCTCGGCAGAAATGAAGTTCAGTTTAAAAAGAAATGAAAGATGTTGTCCTGGACTAGTATGATATTTGAATGAGATATCCCACAGAATGAAATATGTTTGCCAGGAACCAAGAGAGAAAGTTACAGCTTTCTGCCAGATGAAAGGCAGTTCAGTAGGCTGGTTGTGAGTATCCACGGGGGTAACCTTCAGTATATAATCCTTCTGCCTGACCACTCCCCCTCCCAGTCTAAGCAATTATTTAACCTACAGAATGTCTAACACCAGCAAAAGTAGTTCTTCATGTGGCATATATTGCCCAAAAGGAATTTTTTCACCTTATTTGAAATAGTCATAGAAGGCTGTTGAAGGTTCTACCTTTCACTTGTCTTTTTCTTTTAACTTTTTTATTGTCTTGAAGCGAGCAAGACTTTAAGTGCACTATTCAAATATGCTCACTAAAACCTAGGAAAGAAGAAATCAAGGACATGACCACCTTGAAGAACTTTATTCAAATTTGTATTCTATAGAGAAAGCTACTGGAAAGGTTCATTCTGATTCATTTATTTATTTACTCTTATTACATAGTATTTTTATTAAAAATGAATTTGATTGTGGAGAGGGCAGATACAATATAAAATCTGGTTGAAAAAGGGCCATTCTTCCTGAAAATGACGCTAATGGCCTGCCTCACGTAGGGGAGCAGAAGTCCAGAAAAACACAATAGACAAAGCCAGGCAGATGAACTTTTTTTAAAAGTGAAGAATTCCACATACTATTTCTGTGAAATTGTAATGTAGAAATACTGCTTTGAATAGAAGATCCTTTTTTCCCCTCTGCCATTCTTCCTGTTCTGCTGTAATGATCAGGAGCCAGTCATAACTCTGAGTTCACAGAGTATTTTGGATGTTAATTTTCTTCTGCTTGTTTATATTCTGTTGGGTAATTTTCCTGGTTTTATCTTAAAATACCGTATAAATAAAAGCACTAAATAAATATCTTTTTTTTTGTCTGGCTAAACCATTGCTGTCTTGAAAACAGTGAATGAGTCAATGAGGAAATGAAAGAAGAAAGGAAAGAGGTATAAAAAGTTAGTTTTCCCTAATTTTCAAAGATAGTTTCAGAGTTTTGCTAGGTGGTAATTCTGAGATAGACCATGTTTGGAAACATGGGGTAGCTTCAGCTCCCATGGCATTCAACATGTTGGTGTTTTGAAATTAATCTACACTACTTCAGCAGTTATATCTCCTGAACGTTGTACATGATTTGCATTTTTTCTGGATTGACATAGAGATGACCTGGCAAACACACTGACTAAATAGTTATGTTTGTCACTAGAAAATAGATTACTGTTTTAAGATGAGGAATATGTCCCTAGATTTTAGCAGAAAGACCAGTTTCCAAGGTCTGAAAGAATATAATAAAGGAAGGATTATCCTCAGCATGTCCAGCTTTTTTTTATTCTTTCCATAAGCATCTGCTACTGAACTCTTCTGGAAGCAGAGTACTGATGTAGATAGATATTTGGTCTGACCAGAACAGAGCTGTAAGATGTCAAATGCTGGCCTTACTTTTCAGCCTGTATTGTTAATGCCTTCTTGCATCTTCTGCTTCAAACCGTAGTACAGTTTTGAGGATTGGTTTGGTTTCTATTACACTCTTGTGATCGATCCTCCTTGATCTCAAAGAGATGAAAGGCAGTATGTGATGGCATTATTCACAGTTTGGGCAATTACTTATAGAAGCACTTCAAAGCTGAGTGTAGATTTGACACTGTGTCCTGTGAACTGTTTTTTGTTCATGGTTTAAATATAACTCAGAACAGCCCAAATTACATGTATAGTCATTATAAAAGATTCTTTAGCTCCAGAATGTAATCCAGAGCATATAAAAGATGCCTAGGATTAGATTGTATAAATAACAATTGTACTAAAACTCTACTTTTCAGTATTAAGACCAAGTTAAAGTTAGAAGAACCATTCTCAGTGACTTTGGTGGTTGTAGGATTTAATTCTGTTTCTGAGAGCACAGAAGTTTAATATTTGATGTAAATAGTCATTACATTTTAAAAAGGAAACAATAGAACAAATATTTGAAAAATGAAGGAATAAAAAAATGAAAAAGGCTATATGCCATGAAAAAGAATCCCTAAGTCTCCAGAGTTTATTAATGAGCTGCAAAATCAAAGGGGGGAAAAAACCCCTGTAAGAGTAGTCTCTCAAAGGATAAAAAATGCATTATGAATCTGAATAAAAAGTGCCTGATCCTAATGGATAAATGGAAACAGCTAATAATATGAAAGTTTTATTACTAAAATTCAGAAAGAAAACCCCAAACCTGAATTCACACCTCCTTCTTGTTGAAGAATGGTATCAGGGATAATTGTGTTTAAAAATTTAAAAATTAGTTTTAAACAGGAGGTTAAAATGAATTTATTTCTGTGATGTGTAGCAAAAAGTAGAAAGGTCTGTGTATGTTTTATGTGATTGTGAAACTTGAAACTTGAAGTAATATAGTCTTTTTGAGGCAAACACTGGAAATAAAGTATGGAGGATATAGAAGTATAAAAGATATCTTCAGATGAACTTAAGTGTGTTCAATCAACTATGTGTGTGATTTACACATATGTGTAAAGCTACAGTGTATTCCTCAGTATTTATGAAATCAACTCCTTCATTTGGCTTTAGGAAGAAATATTAATATAGTATGTCTGTAGCTGTTTATGTAAACCATACAATCAAATACTACGATTTTATTTACTTTGTAATTCCTCTCATATTGTTGTCTTTTTCTCTTAGTGGAAAATATCAGTAGAAATGGATCTTGTTTTTAGCCTTAGGTGTTGGTAAATCTGTCATAAACTTTTCATTAATTATAAGTTATGACTGTTTATGGGAAAGATATGGACAGAAGTTTCTTGAGCTTAATGCTGTGAAAATCTCTGGGGAAAACATAGTGGAAGAGCACATATTTGGCAATCAATTATGCCTTTATTTTTGTTGGACAAAGCAAACATCAATGTGGTATATTTTTGTAATATGCTACACAGTTGTAGGAGATGTGCTTACTGATAAATCAGTTATCTTTTTTTTGTCTTGCATATTTATACCTTTGAATCATGCTTTAATATTTTCATTGATATTACTTTTCAATGCTTAGAACACTGAAATACATTTTATAGGCTGCAAAAGAAATAACACAATTAATATTAAATTAATAAATGGTAAATACTGGGCTAGGAAAATACTTGTGAGAAAAGTTTCAACATCAATATTTAAAGTAAAGAACTTTAATTTGGCTATGGTACAACTATAAAGCAAAACAATTCAATCAATGTACTGTTAAGGGATTCTTGTTCCAAAAATTGGCTACACCCTTGAGTGTTATCTCTCATGTTTCTTTTTTTTTTATTTCTGTCACAAACTATTTCATGAGAGAGGTAAAAATTCGAATAGGTAGGATGCAGGCTTGGCCTGAAATCTGACATTAAAGCTCAGATCATATTCACTGATAATGTAGGACATTTAGATACTCAGGTAATTAATGGACACATTATTGTACACACCAGTGAAGTTGATTGACATTTAAATTGTACAAGAAGTGGAAATCTACATCTCTCTCAGCTGTATGGATTCTTTTGGAAATAGAGGGGAAAAAAATTCTTCTGAACTTTGCTTTTTATATATCTTTATATACCAGCGAAGTTGAAGACACATCTTTTGCAAATATGGAGTTCGCCTCTGGCTGGATTGTGTATCCAGACTTGGAAAAGAAGAGAAAAACTCTCATTTGAAAATCTAAAAATCTAATTTACGTAGTGCAATTGAAAAGTAAATTTAAAGAGGACAGGGAGGAATAATATCTATTTTCACTGAAAGTTTTTGGTCAGATTTTCTCCCTTTCTCATAGCTATTCATTTTGACCATTCTGCCCATAGACACCAGGCAATTGTTAAATTTGAATATGTTGTAGCTTTGTCTCTGCAGAAATATGAACTTGTCAGTCTTCTGTGTCCAAACTGTACCAATTTCGCATATTTAAATGATTGTCGTTGGGATTTGATTTGCTACAGTCTGCTTCTGGAATAGTTTTTTTTTTAAGTGAAAATTGTTTGAATCATCATCATGGCTAGGCTTCGCGAACAAAGATTTGGGAAGGGCTCTACCCACGTTTGTTGCAAGCACGTTGGTGGCTAAAAAGGCCAATACGAGATAGACATGTCCAGTTGCAAAAGGCACAGCAGAAAGACTCCTTAGATGGTATATTCTGCAAGGCTTGATTCTTTCTGCGTTGTTTTTTCTCCTCAAGGGTGATCCTGCGTGCTTTCTCAAAAGCATCAGCAGCATTATAGATGGTGTGTCTCCAGGCCTCCCGATTGGAGGCCAGAGTAGACCAGTTATGGTGGTCAATATGGCCAAAGCTGAGATGTTGTTTCAGGGAGTCCTTGTATCTTTTCTTCGGGGCTCCTCTCTTGTGGCAGCCGGTGACAAGTTCACCATAAAACAGGATCTTAGGGAGGCGGTGGTCCTTCATCCTGGAGACGTGTCTTGCCCAGCGCAGCTGTGTTCTCAGCAACATGGCCTCAATACTCTGGAATAGTTTTTTTAGTGAAAATTGTTTGAATCAACCACTCAGTGGTTATCAGCATAAGAGTAATCACTGAGAAGAGATAAGTTAGTGGGTTGTAGGTAATTGTTATAGTTAAAGAATGTGATGCATTTTATTTGTTGCATGCCTTTACAGTTTATTTATATAGATTTCTTAACATATACAACCACTTAAGAGAGGAGGTGTAGTAAAAAGGATAATGTTGTATATTTATCATTAATTGAAATGGTAAGGAGGGGAAAAATGGTAAAGAGACATTATCTTTTAATAATGAGGGCATAGAATTAGTCCAGATTTATTAAATAAAGGAATGAAACCCAAAACATACTGTAATCTAATAATAGGGAACTCCTGAAGCAGGGAATCAAAGATCCCTTTAAGACATGAAAATAAAATAAAAATTTATTATTTTTAAAAGCGTGGTCAGAAAGGAAGCAGAAAGAGTGATCTTCAGACCACCAAATTATATGACCAGTACCTGAAGTAACCTTTCAGAATAGCTGGAATATGATCCTTTTGTCTCTCAGAAGTTCAAAGGGCTTGGAAGACCTTGTTCACCAATATAAGGCTGTACAAAGTCCTGTTTACACAAACTACACAGTAAGGTATCCAAAGTTAGGATAATTTCTCAGGGTACAATTTGAAATATTTTATGAATGGGAGAAAGACAGTCCAGTTTTATAAATTAGACATTTTCTAAAGAATGAACCCCAGGCTCTTTGCTTCTGAAATAAGAACCTGAATGACTGAGCCCTGTAAGTCAAGCCAAGTTCTTCAGCAGTATTTACTTAGTGTGTGGGAGTGATTTACTTCTCTCATTTATCAGAATATATTGAAAGAACATGTGGTAAAAAACCTCAAGAACTTATAAGAAAAATAAGTCATATACAGGTTGAGTTTGAACCAAAGTCTAAATTTTGTTTTTATGAAAGAAAACTGAATTCTGCCTTAGGTACTAGAGACACCAGTTGGCAACTAATTGTCACCCCTCTTCATTCCAACCATTACTTTAGTTTCCAAATTATTCCATTACATCAAAAATAAAACTGCTTAATTGAAGAAATAAATACATGTAGGATTCACTTTTTTAACCCCAAATTTTAATGAAAACTTCCCTATTTCAGTTCGACTCAGTGACAGCAAGTTTGACAGAATCAGGCACCTACATCTGGACATAAAATACTCAATTAGGCAAAATAGCACACAAAGCTGTTCATGTTCTTTATGCCTTTAAGTACCTTAGGTATATATTTTTTCAAAGTTTGGCAGTCTTTTGTAATAACTTGGATCTATTAACAATGTTGAAATAAAATTACAGGAATTTGAGAAGCAGAGGATGCATCTTATTTACAGAAAAAAATCAAACCCACAATAAAACCCCCACAACCCACAAATACTGTTGATCCAATTTGTTTAAAATAAAACAGTACAACACAGCATCTCCAAAGGTGTTTTGAGTATGACTGCTCTGCAGGTAGCAGTTCTGATATACCACTTGAAAACACAGTCTGTAGGACACTTTAAAAGAGACTTTGCGAGAGTTATCAAAAGTAAACTGATTTTATCAGTGCACTATATGACTTTGCTCATTCATGCAGGCTGCGTTAGAGAAGGAATGGCTAACTCTAGATTCCGCCCGTTTCCCTTCAAAAACACTCCTGCTCTCAAACCAGCTGCACTGGCCAAAGGTAACATGTCACAGAAACATCTTAGTCTTCAGTCTTTATTCATTCCTTAAGGATATGCTATTCTGGGGTGATTAATACGACAATCTAGTGACTTGAAAAACACAATTACTTTTAGAAGTCTCAGACTTCCTCCTCATCTCCAGATGCAATTTTTCTTTTAGATTTTCTTTCATTTGCCTAGTTTTTCTTTATTTTGGATTTATTTCAACACTTTACTTCACAGTAGCAGAAAAAAAGATGATGTGCTTCATCTGCACATTTGGCAATGGATTAAAAATTGCTAGTTGACAAACTACTTTAAAAGTACTACAATCTGCACTATATGACAACAGCTGAATGTTTTCAGAACAGCTAAAGGTCATCGAACTGTAATGTCTGCTAGTTATTTGATAAACTTTGAAGTTTTAGCTTTTTGTTTTGGTAGGGTTTTCTATTCTTGTTACAAGCACAGTATTACTAGTGTTTTATTTACTATAATTAAGACCAAGGGGTCTTATAAATGTATAATTCATTATGTTTGGGGACATTAAGTGTAACTAAATGTAACTAAGTGTAACCTTTTTGTCCTAGTTAGTTGAAAGTAAGGTCTGTAATGGGCATATCACCATTAAGAATCATTTCAGTTATAGCAATAGCCTCTGCAAACTCCAGTGCAGGTTTTCCTGCACATTTTAAACTCAAGCTTACAGGGACCGTCAGCTGCATCCTTTTCTTTGTCTTACTTAGGAGTTTTCTAGGCCTTCAGATTCCAGTGAACATTCAAATAGTTTGCCATTGTCACCCCAAGAAGTTTGGCAGTGTGCTAACAGACCACATTCATACTCAGCAGAAAATATCCATTTTCATAGCAAGTAAGTTAAATAATGTATTTTTTTAATTATATTTAGTTCATTTGGGTTTGACAAAAGTTAAAAAGAGAAAAAGAGGCTATTTTCTGATGCTTTTGCTACTTTTGGTTAATGTGATATTACTGGTGTTAAAATGTTTTACTTGCTAAAACTAAATATATTAAATTCATTTATTTTTCATTGATTAAGGATTAAGAATATAAGAATATATATGTTTAGTTTTATTTATCTAGGTTTGACTAGAAATCATAAAACTTCTATTTTTTCACATATATGACAAGATATATGTTGAAATAGAGATTTTGAAGACTAGATAAAGATTAAAAGAGATTTCTTGTACAGCTGTGTTCTGTGAAAGGACTGAAATATGCCTCAAGTAATTGAAATATAAACATTTCAAATTGATGGCAGACTTTTATTACTTTCCAAGATAAAACCTCCATGGAATATTAAAAGAGATTTTTTTTTATTATTATTTCCAAGCTTCAAAAGTGCCTTTAAAAGGCACAAACAAGTTGCAGAATAACAAAGACTGTAAACTAGTCACCCGAGACCCTTACTTATTTACCTACTTTTCAGTACTGCTCTTATACTTTGTTTCCAGGTCAGGGACAGGAATAATGTCACAGCTTTCTGACTGGAAAGAAAAAAAGAAATTTTTATTTATGTCTGAAAAAGAAGAGAAAATTTCAGAAGAATGGTACGTTAAGCTATTTTGCTTACCTAGTGATTTCTGGAATAGTTATAGTATACTTGGCTGCTGGTGCTTGCTTTTTCTAAGTTCCTCCTTTCAAGAATATCTGTTTTCTACCAAAGTAAAAATTATTGTAATTACTTTTACAACTGCCTGGGAAACCATTTTAATAAGTTGCAATAAGGTAATGATAAGAATTACAGCTATCTCTGTAATTCAGAAAGTTTCATGCCATGCATAAGTACTGCACACTGGTATTCTTTTTGAAAAGTGTATTATACAATAATATGCAGCTGGTGTAACATAATACATGTGAAATATTTAGTAAGTTATTTTCTTTCCCTAGGGGTTTTAAGGATATTTCTACTGCACAGCTAATGCTGAAGAGGGCCCATAAAATGAAGCCTAAAAAATATAGTAATAAAAGTTTAGGTAAGTCAAGAGTTAAAATAATGGTTATATTGGTGTAATTTTTCCATTCTTAAATCTCAAAGTAGTGTCTCTTAAAAAGTTTGCTTGTACAACATTAAACATTAATATGAATAAAGCTGGAGTGTGATTCACTAAAAACAGTTTAAACCAATTTGTTCTAATGATAAAATACTCAGATTTTAAAAAACATTCTACTGGATTTTGAAGTTGAATATTTGACAGCTATGCAAAACATAAATTTTGTTTCTTCCTGTTTATGTATCTCTTTTTCTAGATGTGAAATTTATATTTCTGCATTTTATGCTTCTTGTATTTTCCTCTTGGGAAATCTTAGGTTAAAATTATTGACTTATGCAAGAACTATTTATGAAAATGACAGTTTGACACATATGAAATAAAATCATATTTCTTAAATATTCAATGTGGAAATAGATAAATCTTATCTAGCTTCTCTGTCAGTGTCTTCTGGTTCTTCTCTATACTTCTTATGTCAATGAACTTTTCTTGGAATCATTAATTGTTAGTATGATGTGCTAATATAAATGTTACTGGAATATATTAATAAAAATATTAGTCAGATATTGCTAGTATAAGAAACATTTAAATATATAAGAGCCTGTTTGACAATAGGACCTAACATTAAGGGTCTTTGGAAAATGTACCCTTATTTACATGTATTTTGTATCACAAGCTACAGTTAATTTTCCTCTTTTGCATAACTTTGCAAAACTCTTCTGTATGAAGTTTTGAAATTACTTTTGGATGTTGCTTTTGGAAGGAAAAAAGTTCAGCCTATGGATATAGTTCAACAAAGTGTTTCTCTGTATAATTTTTTCTACTTTAAATACCATGCCTACGACTAAGACTAAATATGACAAAAAAGATCTGTAATAAAAAAAAAATAAAAGAGGAGAGAGAAAAAAACCCATGTAATCAACAAACCATTCTTTGTGGAAAAGAGAATATATGGATAAGAGGTTAAAGTTATTATATTTAAATATTGATAGCTTTCCATGGTACCCTACCATGTTACCTTATTAAAAGAAAAAAATAGTAATAAGTATCTTATGTGCAACTGAAGGTTTTTTTACATATATTCCATTTTGTGGCCTCTGTATAATTTTTCAATGAATAGAGCTTATTAGGTTATATCTTCTTTTCTCCATATGCTCTCTGTTTTATGTTAGTAGGAATTAATACAGTCATAAATGTCTGATTGAGCATATCAAATTTGCTATCCTATTTTTGTTGTAGTTCTAATGGATTTTTTGGATATGTTTATATTCACTTTGTTCAGATTGTTCAATATGGTGTATGGGTGAGCTTTTTAATGTATCACTTGGAATATTCTCAAGGTATATCACTAGTTTTAAAAAAAAATAAAATAACGTTTGCCCAATGTTTTTACAGTTTCAAATTTTCTCTTCCTGAAACTACCTCATATAGAATGTTTTTGTTTTTCTGAGTATTATGTCAAGTACAAAAATAACCTGTATATATAATTTGTCTATATGGAGTTCTCTGTCAGTCATTTAAATCACAGGGGTTTTTTCAGATGGGCAGGAAGAATAGTTTTTAGAGCCAAAAAATATGACTGAAAATATTCCACTCCATCCCAAAGATTATCAAGCCACCTATTCTTTGTCATACATCACACTGTGTCAGTGCTTCCGTGGTCAGTAAGGACCAAATGGATATTATCAATTAAAACAAGGATTTTTATATTAAGCTGATCTTAGAACTCAGATGTTGCACTAAAACAATGATCCAAATCAAATATTCCTCATGTGAAAAGAATCTCCACAAACGTAATTATCTTTTACATTAGCTACAGCCTCTTAAGTGGTGACAGTAAGTCCGGGTCTTTTTGAGGGTCTGGTTGAACAGAGGGGCTTTACAGCATTTAAATTAGACTAGATATACCTTATCCTGAGGCTAGCCAGCTCCAGATCAGGAATCTGTAACCAGACCCATTAGGCTGCCAGTATCTTTCTTGGATCTCTGCATGGTACAGCTCGCGGTAGATTACTTGTAGCAAGTCCAGTATAAATAGGGAGAGAGTTCACAATGTTAGGCAATTGCTGTAGTTTAACCATACCGAAGTAGGAACTCCATAGAGTTCCTTTATTCCTTCTAATATTTAAAAGCAGATTGAAGTTGATCTGAATAAGTATATGTCAACATTGTCTTTTAATGTTTCCATAGAAATTACCATCCTATTGCCTTCATCTTCACTGAAATGAGGTTCATTTATCTTGTACTTACTGAAGTTGCATATGAAATGTTGTAGTTTTAGCATTATTATTTCTGTTCTTTCTTTTGAATTTCCAGGTCTTCTGTGTTATAATTGCAACTGTTTCCTTTTTAGCTTTCTGATTTAGAATAGTTGAAGGTATGCTAACTATGATAAAATAATTTTGTTAATGGTAAAGTTTCATACTCACTAGAAAGTAACTAACCAGCATCCACTTAAAAGTGGATATTATAAGGTATAAAGAAGCAATTTTTCATGTTATATTCATTTAGTACTACACATCTGACTCAGAAGCAAAACTTTAAGTTCTGAGAAAAAGCAAAGCAACAACAACTGTAAAGGTTCTAGATATAAATAAATTATAAGCTATTAACAAATAAACTGATAGCTTTTATGATGAGATTTCAGCATAATCCCAAGCATCTTTTATGTGCTATTGATCGTTCTGCGGTAAGGATCTGATTACTTGTGGGTAATGATAAGGTATTGATGGATTTTCTAGGAACAAATTAGCTGTCAGAGTATGTTGTCTGCTTCCACATGCTATCAAACTCCTTTGCCTTAAACCTGAGATTCACAAATGCAAAGTGTTAAATCAGCTTGCATTCAGAAAGTTTTACAGTTGCTCTTTAATGTTGTCAAGATGTCTGCTGGATTGGAACTTCAACTGGACAGCCATGAACAGCTTTGATTCTTAACATAGGTGTGGGAATTTATTCCTTTTCATTTAACATCTAAAACATTTGTCTTCTTCTAGTGCAACAGTGATGGGAGTCATTTGATAATTATAGAAATCCGCATCTGAGCTAGTCATCTAGATTGTTTTATGAAGTTTCCTCTTAAAACATAATTAAAAAACAGGCTACTTGAGTCTCACTGTTAAAGCACTTATAGTTCTCCATTGCCTAGATACAAAACCTAGAGTGACTTGCTGAAGGACAGAGTTAAAATGTAGATATGTAGAAGTAACTGAGAAGTGTCTTACCTCATATGTCTGGCCACATACTTTCTCAGTAGAGAAAAAAAAAGGAAAATACTAGCAAGTGCACTGAATCCTGTGGTTTGTGTTACAAGGAAGAGCTTAAAGTAGCATAAGCTTATAATAGGGAGTGATTCAGTTAAGGCTTATATTGCAGCAGACCAGTCCCACCAACTAATGGCCTTAAGGTCTGTTATGCCCTAATCCACTACAGTTATGTATGCTTGTTTATGTAGTTAAATAAAGTTGGGACCTATATTTTAATAATACCAAATGTATGCTATTTTTACTATACAGTAAGATAATACAAAAAGTGCGGGCAAGAAACCAGAAAATTTTCAGCCGAGTAAAACTGGCATAATGTCAGAAATATTTCTGTTTATCATGGGTGCATAAAATTCTATACAAATTCTAATTCAAAATCTAAATAAAGCAGTCATTAATGCACCTCACTGTGCTTTAACATTAAGTGTCTGTGACTCATAACAATCCTAGTTTCCTAAAGATGTCTTGGCACAGCAGTACAGAATTTCTTGCTTAACTTGGAATTTCCTTGTTTCTGTGAATTTTATATTAGCCGCTGAAAGTTCACTTCTTTTTCTTTTAAGATGGCTGAAAGCCATGACTTACTTTCAGCTTGTCTCTCTTACACTGCTGTAGTACTTCTTGTTTAACCTTTTCCTCTCCAAGAAAATAGTTTCTTGTCAGTGCATCAGGCCCACCCAGCATAGGTTTAGAAAAGGCAGGTCCTGCTTGACCAACCTGATCTCCTTCTATGACCAGGTAACCTGCCTGGTGGATAAGGGAAAGGCTGCAGTAGTAGTCTACCTGGAGTTCAGTAATGTCTTTGATACTCTCTCCCACAGCATTCTCCTGGAGAAGCTGGTTGCCCATGGCTTGGACAGGTGCACCCTTTGCTGGATTAAAAACTGGCTCAATGACTGGGCTCAGGGAGTGGTGGTGAACAGTGCCACATCCAGTTGGCTGGACAGTCACTGGTGATGTCCCCCAGGGATCAATGTTGGGCCTAGTCATGTTTAATATCTTTATTGATGATCTGGATGAAGGGATCACAGGCACCCTCACTAAGTTCACAGACGACATTAAGTTGGGTTAGAGTGTTGATCTCCTGGAGGGTAGGAAGACTGCAGAGGGATCTGGACAGGCTGGATCGATGGGCCGAGGCCAGTGGTATGGGTTTCAAAAAGGCCAAGTGCCAGGTCCTGCACTTGGGTCACCACAACCTATGCAGAGCAATAGGCTTGGGGAAGAGTGGCTGGAAAGCTGCCCAGCAGAAAAGGCTCTGCGGATGCTGGTCGACAGCCAGCTGAACATAAGCCAGCTGTGTGCCCAGGTGGCCAAGAAGGCCAAGGGCATCCTGCCCTGTATCAAGAATAGTGTGGTCAGGAGGACCAGGGAAGTGATTGTCTTTTACTACAGGAAAGACAGCGAGGTGCTGGAGCATGTCCAGAGAAGGGCAACAAAACTGGTGAAGAGCCTAGAGAGTAAGTCATATGAGGAGAGGCTGAGGGAGATGGGGTTATTTAACCTGGAGAAAAGGAGTCTCAGGAGAGACCTTATTGGTCTCTACAACTACCTAAAAGGAGGTTGTAGCCAGGTGGGGGTCAGCCTCTTCTCCCAGACAACAAGTGACAGGCAAGAGGAAATGGCCTCAAGTGTTGCCAGGGGAGGCTTAGGCTGGACATCAGGAAAAGTTTTTTCACTGGAAAAACATTGGAGCAGGCTGCACAGGGATTTGGAGGAGTCACCATCCCTTGAAGTATTCAAGGAATGACTGGATGTGGTACTCTAGTGCTATGCTTTAGTTGGCATGTTGGTGTTCAGTCAAAGGTTGCACTTGATGATTTTGGATGTCTTTTCCAACCTTAATGATTCTATGATTCTATGGTAATTCTTGATGCACATAGGTAGGAGGAAAAAAAAAGGAAGGTAAAAAGCAGCTGAAGTGGGTCTTGTTCGCTAGAAGCAGAGCACTATAAAAAAGATATGTCATAGAGGTCAGCAAATATTTTTTAGTTTGTGTTTAGAATTTCAGACAGCAGTGCAATCCCAATTAAAAAATGAAATAAAGAAAAACCAATCAAAAACTTAACCCACCTCCCTCAAAACCTGCAAGCCCAAAACAGATGATCTGACTTAACAACAGTCAGGATAAAAATTTGGGGTATATTATTAATCCTTGTTACACATTACATAAATGACCATTGTTGTATATTTTCTTAGTAGCAGAAAGAAAGCTACTTTTGTTGTGACTCTCTATTCCACGTAGCAGTATCATCTGAGAACTCCAGCTAATCTATGGCTGTGTTGTGTGCTACTTTGATTTATCAACCCTTTAAAGTTGTCACAGTTGTACTTGTGTTTTCCTAGTTACAGATATTGCGCAACAAAATGAATGACAAACCTTTAATTTTTTCAGTTTCAATATTATCGAGACGTTGTTCAAAAATGTGGTGCCAGATCAGGCAGTAACTATTCCTTCCATATTGTTTCCATAACATTTCTTGTGTTTGTCCAACTTAACTTCTCTATTTGGAGGCAGACAAGCAATGTGCATTAAATTACCTCCCTGGTTTATAGATTGCCACCACAGATCATCATCTAATAAACCACATTTAAATCAGTATGCCAGAATCCAGTAAGATATTTGTATGATTTTGAACTGTTGGACTCTTTCACAGTTCTCTGTGTGAAATCTAAAACATTTGATTGCTTGTCATCAAAGCATACATGCAGATCATTTCCCTAGTTCACTCAGGGACTGAAAAGCACTAGTATTATGAAGTAATCTATGTAATATTGCCTACATTTTGGACTAAATAAAGAAAAGGACTCATTTTTAATAACAAAAGAGCTGTAGGCAATGGTTGAGGTGATCCAGGTAGGTACAAATTCGAGTAGTCTGGCACTGTGTTAAATCCCTGTAGATTATTTAAGTTATCTTGCAAAGATTCAAAGATAAATCTACTGATAGAAATCTCTTAGAAGAACAATTTCCATTATTTACCCCTCTTCCCGGTTCACAGACCTTCTTTATTGCTGATATCTTTGTGCACAGATAAATGTTTGGAAAATCGAGCTTGGCACTAATAACTTTGTGTGACTTCACCCAGAATCCATGGTATAACTGAACTTTGGACTTGTTGGTGTTTAGAATAGAATTGGGTGGGAGGTTGGATTAAGGAAAGATGACATGTTTAAAACCACTTGGAACAATGTCAGTAGACCCACATAGGAAAAAAATGTGTAATTTCAGGAATCATTTTAAAGTAATCTAAAATACTTTGGAATCTTCAATTGCATTTTGTCTTAAGAAGTTTTAAGTGATTTTGTCACTTTGTATTTGATCTTCTATTGAAGAAAGACACTGGTTTTTCTAACTGGCATAAAGCTGAAAGAAGTTAGAAGTCTTTTTATCAACACTGTATGCTAAGTGTTGGGAAAATTACAATCATAAAAAATTTTATCCTGTACATTTTTATCCATGTGTAGGACTTGTATGACCATGTATCTTACAACTATAGAAAAGACAATACTAATTCATACTTTACTTAAAATATTTTTTGTAACTTCTATTATCTAAAATTTCAGAGAGAACTTTTATATACAATGTATTACTATTTCAAGGTATTTTTATCACAAATCTTTCTGTGATTCACTGCACCAAATATTTACTACCCTGAAGAACACTAGTCTGCTACTGATTTGTTTTTTGGTTGGAAGACATGCCAAAGTAAGGCTACTTTATCCATTTACACAAAGTGAAAGTATCTACAAACCTGGTAATCCAGTTTGTGAATGAAGTGATCTCATTATCAGAATCATTCTAATGATCTGCCTTTAAAACTAATGAAGCTAATAATTATTTTTTGTGCTTCCTGGATCGTTTCATTGAATTTAGCTAGTAAAAGTGAGTTAAGGTTACTTTAAATATGACAACCTTTGGGTTAATCTGAAAGCTATAACCATCCTACAACAAAATGAGAGAGGTTCTTCATATACAATTTGAGGTAACAAAGTGTAAGGTATCCCTGATTCTGTCTTGGGAACAAGTCATGGCCTAAATTATTTCCCTCCCCATTTGCCACAATTTCTTCATTAGTCAGGTTTGTTGTTTTGTGAGAGGTTAGCACCATTAAGAATATTCTGTCAACCACATGCTGCTGCAGTGTAGGCTGACCAAGAACACCATAACATTCGGATGAGTTTTGTCCAATACATTATCTCTTGAAGTGCCACACCCCATTAGACAACTTCTCTGGGCTTAGAAGGCAAACTTACATACAATATGTCTGCTTGTGTCAAGACAGCATTCTCTGGAAAAAGTTGAGCTTCTAGAATCCTGTTCTGTTAGTTTGTAATTGAATTGTCTACTACAAATATAGAGTTCTAATCAAAAGCAGATTTACAAATGGTTGTTAAAATTCATAAGAATTTGCCTACCAACTTAACATGACATTCTGATCCTTTATTTCTAGAAATAAGAAAACAAACAAACAAACAAGCTACTTACTTTGCTGCATTATTATAGATGCTCTTATAAACTCTCTAAATAAACACTAAAAAGGTCACGTAACAGGCTCAAAATGAAACACCAGACATAAGTAGTCATTTAAATCTATTTTGTCTGAATGCTCTTTGAATCTTTCCATAACCTCTGTTTTCCTGCTCTGTCTGTTCTGGCAGTGTCTCACATATTCATTTCTGCTATACTTGTATTCTTTGTGAAAATTTAGATCCTTCCCTTGCCATATCCACCTTCCTGATAAGCTCCACTGCTTTTTTTCTCCTTGTGATTAATTTCTACCCTTTTAAGACAATTTGTAGTCACCTTTGTAGACAAACTTCTGTGTCATCGTTTCTCAGATATTGTCGAGAGCGGATATATCTGCTTGGGCTATTGTCTTCTTTCAACCATGTCAAACATATTTCTTTTAGTTTTTCTTTGGCTTTCTCTTACTCGTGTTATTATTCTCAGTGGCATACATACAAAACCCTATATGCTTTTACTCGTCATTGTGCATCTGCTTTTGTTTCTATATTCTTTTCAGTCCCTTTTTCTTTTTAATAACTGGCAGTTTATTCTGCACTGTGCTCAGAATTTTCACATTCCTTCTTATGCACTGTTTCCCTTAAGCTCCTACTTTCCTCCTGTGCCAAGCAAACAGTTCTTAGTTCACTTCAGAAATAATGCATGAGAATCACTTCTCTTGACTTGTGGGTTTTACATTGGTTTACCTTCTGTTAATTAAACTTTATATTTTTCTTCCAGTGTAGAACATATCTTATCTAGATTTGTATACAATTCTGTGCTCATCTTTGCTTCTTTGCAAAGTTTTCAAAATAACAGTTAAGAAACTAATCAAGATTTCATATTTTGGCATATAGATGAATCTATAGACTTCTGGAGTATCTTTTTATTTCAGTTAGGATGGGACATGGAAGAAGACTAGATTATTATCTACAAGTTGAGCCTGAAAAAATAAACTGCCTCCTTAATATTTTTTAGATTTATATGTCTTGATTTAGACTGCTGAATAACTCTGGACCAAAGCTTTTGGAAATATGGCTTGGCATGCATCCTGTTAATATTTTTGCTTTAATTTCAAGCTTTAAAACTAGATTTTTTTAAAATATATTTTCTACAAATGTATGCTTTAGAGTTTATTTTTAATTTGGAGATGAGCAAACTAAAAGATCAAGAGTGTTAAAATACTGCACAATAGTGACTTTGATTCTCAGTTGCATGTGTATTTATATTGCTTTGTTTGGAAAGTGTAATCCTTTGTGAATATATAACCTACTTTTTAAGATATTTTCATTTATTAAGTGGCTAAAAGGTGAAAAATTGCTTGAAGGAATGAATGAGCCAGGTCTGACCTTTGATTTTAACTTGTTCTTGTCATCTAGACCCAGCTGTGCGCCTGGCGTTGTTCAAAAACAATGAAAATAAACATCTCCCTGTGAAATCACCAAGGAAGACACAGCCTATAAATGCTGGATACTTTGAAGGTATGAACAAGTATTTCACTTTATCCCTATGCATATAAGCGTATATATCTTGCAATATCTTTTAAGCACGCCTACTTGAAATGTAAAACAATATGCACAAATAGAAGAAAGCAGAAGTTTAATGTCCTTATCTGTTTCTGTGTATCTCAAGTTACAGCAGCAAAACACTTCAATTTCAATTCATTGTGGAGGGCAGAGGGTGCTCCTAGAGCTTAATTCATATGGAGCTGGAGCCTAACTTATTTATTTATCATTTTTATTATTAAATCTTCATCATAAAAAATGTCAAAGCATGTCACAGAGGTATAAAATACAAAGCTTTAGAATAAAATTTTATAAATGAAATATCCCTTCAAATTCTTCATTTCATTGCCACCTTTTCTCAAGCTAGCCATTAATTTCTGACAATCCTTAACATGTTTTTAAGAAGCTACTTTCATAGATATTCCCTAAAAACACACCATTTGACTTAAGACTAGGAAAGAAGCTTCAGCATGTAAATATAAAATTTGTTTTCAAAACATATTTAAATACTGATGTAGCTCTTTCACTGTTGAAATTCATGCTCAAACTGTCCTTGGTTTCTGTAAAAAGGCCCTTCTTGTAAGAAGATTATCATCTCCAGAGACATTATTTGTATACATACTGTTTTGATTCCTTTTGCAACTCAATAGTGTGCTCGGAAAGTCCTCACCTCTATCTTTTTATCTTTTTCAAAGACATAGTCATATGCTGCCTGATCTATTCTCAATTCTACAAAGTAAAGTTACAAATGATACTGTATTAATGTTCACTGCATGAGGATAAAAATTAGAACATGTCTGATACAGGTATGAAATCAATCTCAGTATACCTGAAGTGCGATTCAATCAATTAACCTAACTATACGAAAGCCCAGATTTGCCTAACATTCATGAGCCCATGCTCGTATTTGTTTAGAAACAAATCTTGGTGAATTCTGAAGAGGAAATATTTTTGCACTATTATTGCCTTGTATCCAAGCATGAATTTACCTTGACTATAGATATGCTGTGTATACTGTGGCTGATTGAGCATTCCCACTGTCTCGTGTACATTCCTGTGGCATATGCCTATATATGTCAGAATGTATCATATGCTGAAGAAACAGGACATGCAGACTGCCTGCAAAACACTGGATGTCCAAGTCTATAAATAGTAGTGTGAGTGTTCAAAACCATGTCAGAGATAAGCGTGTTTAAAAGTTCAGTACCCTAAAGTCAGTGTAGGTTTAGCCTAGCTTTCCTGCCTGGAGACATTTCCCTTCATTTTTTAAAAGCCAATGTATGCATACTGAAATTACTTCTTGAATCTATGGAGAGTAGGTAACGAGGCAGATCAGATATCAAAAGGCAAGCACATTAGTGGCATTCTTGATTATCTTTCATTTCAATGACCACTGTACTCCTTTGGCCAGCTAATAAACAGATTTTTTTCACCAGTCATGGATGCAATCTGCTGAACCTTCAATTCAGACAATACTATTCTGCTTGACCTAAGTATAAAATTGTCCTTCTACCAGAGGCATTGCTACTTCAGATGGTATGTCCAGAAAATACTAGGTTGTGAATTAGAAGCAGAGTGCAACACAGAGCATTTATGTATGTGAGATACCATCAGACAGAACTAGGAGTTTCTAAATTTAGATTTGGGTAACACTTTGGGTAACACTATCTACTATAGAGAAAAGCAGCTGCATGATAATTTTACAGAGGTGTGTTATCAGTTATTTCTTCCCTTGTATCCCATTTCCCCTCTCTCACCTTTTGAGCGTTTCTTCCTCTTTTGCATGGAATAGCTTTCTTTGGGTCTGTTCTGCAATGAGAGTTCTTTCTGTAATAAGGTAGAATGTTTTCACTCTGTATCCAGAAATCTTGTGGATACCATATATTAAGAGAGAACACAGACCTGTCCTTTGCATGGTGGAAATAAACTTCCTCCATTCAAGCCCCTTAACCTTCACCAACTGGTAGTGAGTCCTTGGGTAGAAAATTTGAAGTCCAATCCATCTCCTTCATAAACAACTAAATAAAAAAAAATTAAAAAGGCACATTCTATATATTCCTTCTTTATTTCTTTAAATTGGGAAATAGGGGGGGAAGTCACATGATCAACAGCAAACCAGCAAGTACACATGTGTTATCTGTTAAATAACAGAATCTCTGCTTTTGAAAGGGGATGCCCTAGGAAGTGAAACAATTAGAACAGTTTTAGATTTTCAAACTGGAACCCATCATGGTAATGAATATTTAAGAAGTAATCTAGTTAAAATGTATGATGAATTTCTTTTGTCTTTGTTGTGTCTTTAGTTTTTGTGTAAAAGTACAAATAAGCCAAAAAGGAAGAAAAAGACATGAGGTATAAAACTAAAGAGTGAAAAGGAATGAGTTTAATATCTGATGCTTGTGTATTCCTGAAATTATTATTCTGTTATAGTTTGCCTTCTCATTTTCCTCTTACAGAAGTTTTGGTAAGCTGATATGCAAAATGTTGGTAAAAAATTTCAAAAATTTGTGCATAACTTTAATCCCATAGGATAATTCACATATCTCTAATTTGACATACACATTGTAGGAAAATAGATTTTAAAAAGTTGAGCAACATCATAAACTTTTACTAAATCTTGGAAGAGTCATCATGCTTTACTCACTGATACGAGAAAAATGCCCACAAGGGACCATTATTGCACATTTGTATCACAATAGCACATGAAAGTTAGTCAGAGACAAGCCCCTTTGTATTACACACTTCATCAACAGCATGAGGAAACATTGTTCTGACAGACAAGAGCTTACCATTTAAAAATACAAGGAACACGTGAAGGCACAAACCATGGGAATGTAATTCACTGCGTATTAGTGGATATGTACATGTGTATACATGTGTCTGTGTCAATACATATACATGCAATACATGTGTTTCTGGTCACACGAATACATAAGCAAATACCATGAGTATAAGTAGGTATAATAATTCAATAAGCATAGCACTTATGCCTTTTTATTTGTGTATTTTGAAAGGAAAGTAAATTATGAACAATTACTCTCTGTGTAATTACTAGTATCGAAATGCATTTTGTAATCCTAACACATTCTATCAGATGCTGTTTCAGATTTTTTAAAATTAATTTAATGCATGTGGTCATTGTATAATAGAGATTCATTACAACTATTTAAATAAGTAATATATTTGAGTCATGATTTTATATTGTGACATTAACTTGAGGTTGTAAAGTAAGCCACAGAATATGCAAGTGTAAATATGTATTTACTGTTTCTTGTAACAAACTATACCCTGATCAAAAACCTGAAGACAGATGAAAGCCTGACTTGATGTACTTTCACATCTCATAATTTGTGGGATGTTTTCTGGGATTATGTATGTTACAGTGCTTTCTTTGGTATGTTTCCATCTTGATTGTTGAGTTTCAGTTAGTTCCAGGTAGATGGCAAAGAAAATATGCCTGCTTTAATGAATATTCTGTTTTAATGAATATTCTTGGAGATTTTTTGTGGTTTTTAGATGGTGACATTTCAAAGATCTCAAACTCCTGGAAACTTTATAAGGAACACAGATAATTGTCATAATTTCCTATTCTGCATCAAAACTTATTTTTTAGAAAGCTTTATGACTGCTTCTCCTCTTTTTGTCTGGAGGCTATTCCAGTTACTAATTTAACGTAAAATAGTCTTGACAATTTTGGATAAAGTAGATCAGGAATTGAAGGAAGAATCTATCCTTGACTCCTTCTCTTGGGCAGTTCCAATTAGTCCTGGCTGAACATGTAAGAGAGCATCTCTGCCATCTGTGGGTCTGTAATTACAAGATCTGTAATTTCATTTACACAGAGGAAGGATACTGATTTTTCCAGCCAACAGTGTGAATGCTTAGTCCCAGTACAGCAGCTCAAAACTAAAGAAGGAGCCCTAAGGCCTAACACATTGTTTTTGCTACGAGCTTTGGGAACAGTATATGTCTTTTTGGGTCCTCTTTGATCCAGCTGCCTCAGCAGTTTTGGTGGGTTATCCAAATAATTTTTTTTCAGTGGAATGGGAAGCTGGATTCCAATCTGCAGTAGATCAGCTGAGAGTCCGATCAAACTATCCAAGTATTATTTGGATATGATTCCCTTCATTTCACAGAATTTCATAGAATGTGATCTACTTAATTTTGTAGGTTAGTTGATTTATTGGCATGTATAGTATATCTATTTTTAGTCATATCCGTATACATCAGTGAAGTGGAGACAGTGTACAGTGACTTCACCCAGAAACGTGCACAATGATTTATGCCTGGAACTATTTTAAAAATATGTTGGACTGCATTGTCAATATATGTTTGCTGTAGTTTGGGAACCTGTAGTTCTAATTGGCAGTACTGTATTTCCTGTCATTTTATGCTCATTGGTGACTAAAGAAAACATAATGGATATAATGTTAAGACAGATTTCATCAATACAAATTTGATAATGAATAGGTTATGCTTTCTCAGGTGGCTTTTAATTACAGCAGTATTTATTCATTTCTGTTTAAATTGTCAGTAGAAATAACATTTATTTTTCAAGAATAAGAGGTAAAATGAGCTTGTGATTATGTCATATGATTGGAAGATAAATATCAAGGAATCTATTTAGTCATCTGTTTTCCAGCTGATAGTTCATAATTATGAAACTCCTTGTAGTCTAAAGTGAAAAAAATTGCAAAAAATTCTTATATATTATTATTACTAGCGATAATTAAAAATGCAAATGTGAGACTTCAGAAAGTGGCACTTTAAGGTTATCTTTTTAGTTAATTTTGTGAGTTCATTAAAATGTTGTTGCATAATGATCAACCTAGTTTCCTAGATTTTCTATATTACAAAATATGAATACATTGAAGAAAAGGTATATGTGGTATTTAATAAATTTATGTTGATTCAAATCACTGATGCTTTTAAATATCTGCATGACAGTTAAGAGAAGTTACTGAGACTGTAATGCTAATACTCATCTTTTTACAGGCTTTAAATGTTTTGATGTTTGTTATTTAAGAGCATTTAAAAAGACAATGAACTATAACTAATAATTTGTGTTACTGTTTTCACCTTTTAGAAATTATCTATTTTCAATGGCATCAACTCCCAGGAATAGCATTGTTTGTAAACATCCATTTCTAAATTAAGTCATCTTTTTTTGAACTGTAATCTGTAAAGGATTAATAACCACATTTGAAATCTGGCTTGCTGCAATTCTATGACTTGAATTGCCATATTTACATTAAAATGTAATTATTACATATCTCCCAGACTTTAAATTTGTATGCCACATTAGGGAAGAAGTTTCTAAACCATGCAGCACTGACAAAAATGACAGAATAATGCATATAAGATATGTTCTGACATGTGATGAAAATGTGTTACAGGAACCTGTATTGTGGAAGGGATCTGTCTTTTAAAATCAGAATTCTGTGGCTTTGTTTCTTATTATTTTGTTTGAGCTCGCACAACAGAACTCTTGCATTGAAATATTTTCTCATTTTAAAGAATTAATGGCTCTCCACCAGCCCTTAAACATGTAAAATGAGTAGGTTACTTGTGTCCAGTACATCCAAAAAGAGCCAGGATAAAATAAACATAAGGAGTTGGATATCTTGGAAAAAATCTGTCATGGGTTTGGGTTAATCATCTCCAGAAGAAATTCAACTTGATGCCTGAAATGTAAGACTTCTTGGAGAAAGCAGTAAAGCCTGAGGCAGTGTTGATCTGAAGGACTGCTCTCCATGGGTCAGAGCTGCTCTGCTGGCAGAGTGCAAACCCAGTTCACAACAGCGGTACACTGAAAAGTTGTAAAAGACTGCAGGGGCCTTACAGTGCACGCACTCAAGCTTTGGTTACATACTTCTAGTGGCCCAGTTTCTTATTATAAAATAAAATTGAAAAATAAAATCTGTGCCTAATTTTCTAGCCTCCTGTCCATCAATGATAGTGTAGGATTTTTTCAGTATTTGTGGAATGAAGCGATCCTGAAATTATGTTAAAAATAAATATGTAAAACATCATTTATGTGCGTTTATGCAGTGCATTTCAGTGTCTGAATATTTATAAATGCTCTAGCCATATAGCATTTTTATTAATATTCTTGCTTTTCACATTCAATTACAAAACCTAAGCAAAGCAAAACAAAACAAAAAGAAAAGAATTATCTATTCGCTTCAAGTACCTTCCTGAACAGGAGGTACTTGCCATGTATACATCCCAACTTACTATTATAAATTTTCACTGTGATTCTACTCTTCAGCGTTCCTGAATTCATATGTTAAAGGTTTCTGACCACATATTTCACCTGCCTGTGTACTATCTCTTTGTTCTTGACTCTGCTATTTTGCAGACTGTTGTAAGTTGTGGTGTTACAAGGATTCTTTTAGTGCATCAGATTTAAATATGGTCTCTAAGCTAGCAAGCACGATTTTCCAGCAAACTTGCAAATCTAGGATTTTATACCATGTATAGGGAGTTACCTGTCCCTTCATAACATGGTAATTTACCAGTTTTTACCAGCCTAAAAGGAACTGGACTTAAGAAAAAAAAATCTTACTGTTCTTTTGTTAATAACTACCCAGTGATGACATCAGTAGGAATGAGATTTCACCCAAAATGTCATCAGAATTGAAAACTATTTTTTCTCCTTGTTGAATAAGATGACATAATGGTTCGGATAGTTTTATTTTCATCTCCTGAGATTCTGCCTTTCTTTTTTCTCCTTTCCTTGTTATTTTATGTCCAAAATCTATGTAGTGTAGATATCTGCATCTCAGCCAATGTACAGGTAAGCAAGTTGATGCCACAATCAGATCCACAGCTTTTAATACTGCATAAGGCAATCATTTCAGATTAATAGATCCCGGAGTACCGAAGCATTTCAAATCCTTTTTCATTTGACCATTCAGTGACCTGATAACTATTTCCTGTCCCTAAGTAAGGTCGTGACCCAGGTCTTAGAGTGCAAAAGACAGATAATTTTAGCAACAAGTTAAATCCAAAAGGATTTGGTTGGAGGGGGTAAGGGAGAATAGGTTTGACTAAATTCCTCTAAAATAAAGTGTTACTGCATTTGGATTTAGCATGTCTAGTTAAAAGTAATTGTTGAATTTGTTGCTGTCTTTTTGGATGCCTGGGGACTGTAGTCAATATTGGTGTGGTTCGTTTATTTGCTTTGCATTTACTGAGCAGTACCCAATATTCTTCTTAACACTTCAAAAACCAATTGCTAATAAAGAGGTCATTAAAAGTGCATTTTCAGATATATTCAAAGCATTTTCCAAGGTGAGTGTTTCAAGCATTAAAATCATATTGCTATGCAAATGATGTTTTAACATAGGCTACCGAAAGTAGAGACTCTGTGTCTGTAAAAGTATTATGAATGTTACATTGCACAAATGTTCCTCTTGCAAAAGAATTTCCATTTAGTATGATGCTATGAATAAGGAATATAATGCATCCTTAGAAATATTTTATAGATACGCATCTTGCTTCAGCTAGAATACATGACACATTTTAAGTCACAATTAAAGAAATGTTTCCTTTAGCTATAGATTTTAATAACAATAACTCTGCATTATTTTAAACGCTTTCAGAGATGAATAAAAGGAAGCCCTTCATACCAGAGCTTTTAATTAATTTGAAAATGTAATTGATTAAACTTTGCTTTAAAAGAATTTTTTTTCCTATTCTGTAATGGGAACTATGGTGTTACGAAGAATTAATACTATCAACAAGGTCAGAGATCTACAGCATTCCAGAGAGGCCATTTTCATGAGTGTAATGTTAAACACACATTAAAGTATCCTTCTGTTTTTATAACTAATGATGTTATTGTTCAGATGTATCATATATTTTGGTAGTGTGCAACATTTTTCAAACAAAATATTAAAATAAGACTCTAAAATTGAAATATATAGATATTCAAAATTTTATGCTGTTCAATACTAACGCTTACAGCAAAGTTCTATACCTTTTACATTTTTCTTGTAATCTAGAATATTGAATGTGTGGTGAACATAGATGATTTTACAAGGGATTGCAAGTAACTCAAATATTTTAATGAAAATGTAAACTATGCAGTGATATCTGCGTAACTTTTATGCTGTGTTATTTCTATAACGTACATCTTGCAACTTCATAACTTTGTGGTTCAATTCTTATCAAAACATGTTAGCAGTTGCTTGAAATTCATAGGTTTGTGCTGGTTTGATGCATCCACTGCAGATATTTTATCTGTGATAAACTTGTGAGTATAAAAAAGGTAGAAATAGTGAATTTTTCAGTTAGATAGATAGATAGATAGATAGATAGATAGATGATAGATAGATAGATAGATAGATAGATATGGGGGGTTTTTTCTCATATTCCCAAGATGGGCTGCAGAGATAATGTTTTTTAATAAAATTTTGTTTATGTGACATTCTAGAATAGTTCTTTCTTTGCAGGTTTATTGTCATGTTACCAATCCAACATGGTTGTAATTTCATAAATTACCACATTTGTAGAATCTTGTAGTAAGTCCAGACAATAAGATAAAGAAATCCAAGTACCCAGACAAAAGAACTTCACTTTTGCAGTCATCATTAAATAAGTATATTATGAATAACTAAATTTTTTTTAATGGTTTCTAAATGCACATTGAGTATCAGGCTTACTAAGACCCTGACGGTGAAAACACATTTCCCTAGGGCACTTGCATGCTTTTTGTTTTCTGATAAGAAGCAAGCTCAGCAGTTTTCTCTTTATGAAGAGACCAAGGATCTCTCTTGTCAAGAACAGAATTTGACTTTTAAAAAGGAGTAATTTAAACTCTACTCTGTGTTTTAAGTTAAGTGTACTGAGTACTTGCTTTAGTACCTGATGTATATTTTGTAATTGAGAAATTAGCAGTGAATGTAAAAAGAAAGGAAGCTATGTGCTACTAAGCCAGAAAGTTCTGATTTAACCTACCAATGACCTGGCTTTGTTTGTTCAGATGACAGTTCTAAAAGTGTGCAGAGAATATTCCCTTTTAATACAGTTATTTGCCGCAAGCCGTGACCTCACTGCCTGTCAGGGAGCAGGTCTGAATTGGCCCTTTCTCTGATATCGTGACATTGCTTCTGTTGCCTCGATTGTGACCTCTGATTGCATGATACCCCTGAGAGTTCAATTTAATAAGCGTGACTCCTGACTCTTAGCCAGGTCTGCCTTCTTAGGTTTTGTCAGAGTCTACTTGTAGTCTGCTCTACATACACTAAAATACTGCATAGGATGTCATCATACTACGTGAGTTGTGTGCACTGTATTCAAAATTCTCTTTCAAACATCTTTCATTTATTGCAAATGAAAATGTTTATAAAATCCTTCTTGGAATAAATTTTAGAAGTTGCTTCTTCCACATTTATGGCTGCTTGAGATTTTTGGGGTTTACACCTTTGTACAAATAGTTACTATTATTTCACTATATTACTAAGCATGTGTGTTATCCATGCATCATAGTAATTTCTTGCTTTGAAATTTGTTTTATTTCCCCTATGAGAGTGTTACATATTTGTATGACTTCCTATCAACAGTATGTTTGTTCATTATAGAAGTAGTGGGGGCAAATCTCTTTTTCTTGGTGCATAATTAATACAGTCACACAAGACAGTATTGATGAGCACCCAGAACACTGTAAGATGTAGTTATCCAGGACCAGTCAGGTGAAAGCTGAAGAATCTGTTTGGAATCCAGGAGAAGGTGAGTAGAATTAAGATTTTTTAAATACCATTGAAAATAAGATATCCTTGTTTTAGTGGTGATTTTGCTACATCATTGCATTCTTTTCTTCTCTTTTCCTCCTCTTCTAGCCAGAATGCTAAAGAAGAGTCTGTTCTGAGACCTGGATGCCTTGAGGGTGGTGATGCTATTCAGATATTTCTCCAGTTTTAGTACCCCTTGATGCATTCACTGAACCACAATATGGAGAAGTTCAAAGATTTGAAAGAGAATTTCAAGAACTGTGGTACAAGTTACAGATGAGTTTCTGTATTTACTTATATGCATTTTCTGTATTCTCATTGCAAATATGTATACATTTTTCTAGCCTCTCTATCAGTACCTCTAACACAGTGCTTCTAATCAATTTATTTATCTTTTCAGAAGAGCAGAAAAATCTTGCTGAAGAAAATAATGCTTTGTACTCACGTCTCTAATTAAATTAAAAAAATTTCTGTAAATATTGCCATTTTATATTTCTGTATTTCTTCAAGTGCCTTAAAGAGTTCTGTCCACCTTTTCAATCAGATTACTTTATATTAAAATTGTTGTATCTTGTATGAAAAGGAAACTACATTGGAATCTTTCTTACAAAACAGGTTCTATATAAGAAAAAAGTGGATATTTTCTTGTTACACTCAAACTTGACAATGAAATGCTATCATTCTGCTTCATGACAGTGACTTACAGTGGAAGCAAAATCTTGGTTTGGGCAGTTAAATTATTTTTTTGACAAATTCCCATGTACAATTATACAATTTTATTAACTTCATTTAGTCTAGAAGGTTTTAAAACTCATAATCTAATCATCTGTTTCCTTCTTCTGTATTAAATAGTATAAGATTAGCTACTGAAGTTCCTTAATCTTAAGTGGGAGTTTGCTTACCTAATTGGACTTTATGGGATTTCAGTCCTTTCTGGATCAGACCTTAATGCTCTATAAATTCCTATTTGCAGGAGCTTAGATCATCAGCTGCAAACAAGTGAATAACTGTTTTAACCTGTTGTTGTGCAACAGGTAAAACAAATTACACCTTTAAGTTATGTCTGTATTAAAAGCTTTTGCAAATATAAACAGAATGCACATGAGGCAAGTTCACCTATTTGGAATCATTATGGTATTTAACTTTTTCCTTCCTTTTCAAACAAATTTTATATATATATATGTATATATACAAAATATATATGTAAATATCAGTGAGTTGGGGAGTTTGGTAGCAAGTTTAGCTAAAAAGTTTAGTGAAAAGAAACTAATTTAAACACACCTAGTCTAAGAATAAAATGTTTACACTCAAGATTAAAGGTGGTTTAATTATGTTCAGAAATTGAACTGGAGGTTTTGTGTTAATTTTCTCTTTAAAAAATAATTTTAATAAAGGTTTAATTAAAATTCTATAAAAGGAGGAATCAGTGATAATTTATTCCTTTTTCAACTCTGATTTCTTCATTCAGTGAGGTGAATCATTCAAACCTTGGATAGAAAAAAACCTGTCCCATTGTAACTATAATTGATCCAAAATCAATATAATCAAGTCGGTTCCATACCCGTGGGGCTGAATACTCTTGCTGGTTTCTCTAAAATGATACACTGTGTTTCAATTCTTGCTTTTCTTCCATGTGTTTACAAGCTGAAAATTTCAGTCCAATTAGTCAAGAAATCTATAAAAATACTAAGCTCTTTGAGACATAGATATTGAGAATTACCCTGGGGCAACTTGTAGGCAAACTGTGGATTTGTTTTGCTTTTTTTACCTGACCTTCTTTACAAATGAAAATTCCATTTCTTTTAATAGATCTACAAGACACAATTTCAGATTGTTTAATTTCTTCCATGATGTATCAACCAATTAAGTATAACCTAGTGAGAAGAATTAGTACTTTTATGTCTATATTTATTTATAGACACTCATAAACTCATAAGTTTAGTGTTTATGGTTATTTCTAAGCTGGATGTAAATATATAAGAATTGCACACAATTGGGGATGGACTCACTTTAGATGTAGAGTTTTAAGAAAAAGAACCATGTCTATCTGAGACTTTTTTTTCCATTTAATTCAATGAGCACAAGCCTTGTTTATACAGTGTTTGGCATAATGACAGGCCTGATCTTCAGTGGTACCTCTTGATTTTGCTATAAAATAAATTAAACAGCAGGCTTGTACTTAGTCTCTGTAGGCTTTATGTGTGTAAAGTAGTTCTGCTGTTACGCATAACTGCAGTGACAAAGCTGTGAATTGTTAGAGTATGTTCATCAAATACCAACAGGTATTTCAAGTCAACATCAGAAAGTAAGCCAGAAATAGTTTTGTCCAAACAAAATAAAACCCTTTTAAATTAAAAATATATGATATTTTTATAAATCATATATATCATATGAAATTCTGTAGACAGAATAGATAACCAATTCATAGATATTCATAATTGAATTACATATTGACATTCGTACAATAATTTCATTATTTCCCTTTCAGTGTTACTCTGCACTGAAAAGTACCAATCATTTGTGGTACTTGTGCATGTCACGTGTGTTGATGAACTTGAGTTCTTAAAACAAGTTCTTCTATTATTCAGATAACTATCTAGAAAAAATGTTTATTCTCAAGAGTAAACATAATACTTTTTTTAAAATGTAAATTCCCAAGGATGGTCCTGTGCAGGGTTAAGGAGTTGGACTCCATCATCCCTGTGGGTACCTTCCATCTTGGTTATTCTGTGATTCTGGGGTATTTAATTACTTGTTCATAAAAACTGTGAGACAGTTGTTAGTGTGGTGTAAGTCAGCTTTACTGACTAAGTTCGTGCTGCTCCTGAGTAATGATTTTTTTTTGTTTCTTCTTAGTAGTTGATGTACGTGTCTTCTTGTCACATGGAAGCTTCAAATTTTTATTTTGAACAATGTTTTTTTGGGTTTAGATTCTTCAGTCCCTTTCTTGGATGTTCAAGCCCTTAAGTACAAACAAAACCTACTTTAATGGTTGTCACACTCAATAAAAATTGATTGTATTTTGTAATTTTTGCCCTCTTTATAGGGTACAACATAGTAGTTAGACCTCCTGCACTCTTACAAAATGTTCCCTTGTATTTGTTATTTTGAGAATGCCTTTGGAAGATCTTATGTCTTAAATAATTTTGCTTGGTTTATTGAATTTAGAGAAAGGTATTCCTCTGGCTTGGGCTACATACGAAGTGATAATCTTTTCTTACTTGGGAATACTGTTTCATTATTGAGCAACTAGATTGTTTTTATCATTTAATTTTAAGAAGTGGGAATGGATACAAATAAAATATATAAAAAAATATATTCTGTGAAAATGGGGGGGTTTATATTTTGCATATCTTTTCTCCTGAACAGTATAAAATCCTCTTTTCAATAGAGAACATCCATCATTAAGGGGTTTATTAATTCCCAAAGATTATGAGAAAAACTAGAGATAGGGTCTGTGCTAGGCGGATTTGGGAGTTGAGACAGAAATTAGCGTGTAGACAGAAAAGGTAAACAAAATAGGCTCAATCTACTTCCATTTTATTTCTACCTTACAATTGCTGACAGATAACTAAGCATGGAAATGCTGAACATACTATTTCAAAATATTTTTTTACTCCCCTTGATTTCTTTGGTTCTTCAAGGGTCTTGAGTATCCAAAGATCTCTGGATAACTCTTGGCTGTTCTCCAAATTTACTTCTCAGCAATGCTGTTGATGAGATTTGCCTGTGCTGAGTGGCTGAAGGGGGTACTATATAGACTACAGAACACCTTGTTCATAGAAGACTACATGAAAGAATAATGTGAAAGTATGTGCATCATACAGGCATAGCGGTGTAAAGTTTTTTGTGTGCTTTTTGAATTTGTAAGCACCTGAGTGGATCCTGGAAGCATGCTGATTGTGGGTAGAAGTAATTTACATCAGTAACTCTTCTCTCTCTGTGCGTGTGGATAGAATATCACCTCTTTAGTTTCATCATTTTTGTAGAGTTGATGTTTGGTTTTGGCAGGGTTGGTTTTTGGGCTTTTTTAAGAAAGAACCAACTTAGGTTTTCAAGCATGAAGCAATTCTATGTTGTTTCTCAAGCTATATGTACGAGAAGTCTGCTCTTGGGTGTCTGGACTGAGAAATGTTATTTCTGTTCTTTTTAGTTGGATTGCAACTTCTATTTGTTAATGTTTTGGGAACCTGAGGAACCCATGTGTGAGCATGTGTCTGTGTATGTAAGTGGATGCTGAATTACCAAATTTTTTAATATATACTCTTCATCCTATTTGTGGTTATTTATTTTACATTTGTTTATGAATAAAATACAGTCTATCTTCTCTTTCACCACAGTTGTTGTTTATTATAATATTGCCAAAATATGCGTCCAGTGTACTGGGGCTGTGCTGAAAAGTTTGGATGCCTTCAGTACTTGCCTTAGTACAAAGAAAATTACACAGAATGGCTGATACATTTCATCTCAGTAGAGTCAATGACTATATAGCATTTAATCAATAATTCAGTAAAATTCAAAAGTCAGTCACCAGCATTTCCAAACTTGGAAGGTTTCAGAGAAATTAGCATCTTAATATTTCCAGATGTTTGTGCAGTTTATTCTCCTGCTATTCTTCTGCTTTTCTAGGGTAAAAAACTTGCAATGGCTTTGTTATTCACTGGCATTAAAATAAATAGCCATAACTATATATCTAATTTCAGTGTAAAATGACTGCAATAGCATTCTGAAGAAATAAACAAATTTTTCTGTGTATTTCCTTGATATGAATGTGTTTCATCAGTAGTCTATATAACTCTGAATGTAATGGTTTAAATGCTTTAATTGAATTAATCAGTTTCATCAAATGGCAGGATATTGTTTTGTTTTCTGGCTCATTTTTTTAGAGAAAAACATACAATCTGTTAGAGAGTGTACACCTGTATTAAACCAGTGCACTATTGTTCTTTTAATTTTTTTTTGCATCTCTATGACTTATTTTTCATTGACCTAAGCAATGTATTCTAACATTATTACTGTTATTAGCCCTCCACTATGTAATCCCTACATCTTTCCCCAAATAGATCTTCAGGTTTTTATCTCAAGATTCACTTCCTGAATCAGATTCAAACAGTTACAAATTAGCAAAAAAATGAAATCAGCAATTGCCTATGTTGCAATTGTACACACTAGATGAAATAGTGCTTTAGGTTTATACATCAACTCAGAGAGGTGTCATATGTTTTAGTTATATAAGATAAATGAGAAATTGTATTTAACATAAATGGAGGAGTACAGAAAGTGGTGATAGTTGGATGAATTGTAAGGAACAGTGTTTATGCTGCCTTGATGTCAGTGCTAGGAAAATGAAGCTCACGAAGCTATTCAAGTGGAAATGTACCATGTTCACAAGAAAAGACATAAGCCTTTTAATATGGAGCAGTAGTTTGCAATGTATTTGTGTGATCAGAGGGTTGCAATAGAAGAGGTTAAGTAATCAGGAGATACTGGGAGAACTTCCTAGACACTATTGTGACATGAATAGAGAGAAATAACTTTAAATGAGGTGTCTTAAAAGTACACTGTTGAAGGTAAGACTTGGATTTGCTTCAGTATAGGGAAAGGAACAAACTGAGCATAAACAGCAAGCTAGGGATAAATACCAATTACTACCAATAAACAGTAGTGGTGCTGCATTCTGCAGAGGCAGGAACAAGTAACAAAATAGAAAATAATTTGTGGGAAGGTCCAAGTATGAAATCCTATTTTCCTTGAATTTAGAAGCTGAAATTTGTACTGTTTCAGTGGTTTAGGAATCTCAACAAAAGGGTTCAGCTTTTGCATAATCTAATATGTTAGATTATAATAAGACATCAAAGAGAGAACACAGAAAGCACAGGCTGAAATATGATAACCACTGAAGCAGAATGAACTAGTAGATGAAGAGATTGGACAAGAGAAGGAGGTTTGCAGTATAGTAGATCTTATTTGTAGTCTGAAAAAAATATTAAATACTGAGCAAAAAGGGAAAAAGGGCACAAGATTTAGGGAAAAAACCTCCAAATTTTTTTTCCTTTCATTATTTACTTTTATAATTTTTGAAAGACATTCTCATGTACATTGATCAGTGCTCTCATGTTCAAAACTAATTATTATGTAAGTGATAAAGCATTTTTAAGCATCAAAAAATGTTGGTCATCACCTGATGTGATATTCTTGTGACAAAATCCTATTTCATCTTTTATTCGGCTGTGAACTCACTCAGACACTACTATAAATATTTTTATTTCATTCATTCTGGTCCTAGAGATGGAAGTCAATTTAGTCAAAAGTCACTGAGATGAAAAAGTAGCTTCTGTTATTAACTAATCCTTACAGGATAACTGTCACAAACAAGTTTCAGTAGTTTTAAGGTAGAAATTTATGTGCCCCACTATCTGAAAATTCCAGACCTGAGTTGTAGATAAACATTATCTGGAGCTATAATTTTTGGTAAAAAGAACTCTGAACCAATTACTGCCACATGGTACTACCAACTGCCTGGAAGTCATATAGATATTGCTACTATAAATGTATTCACTGAATACCTGTAAGCATGCTAAAGACTACTCTAAATACCATTCTTTTTCCAAAACAATTTGGGGCCTGTAGTGATTGGTATGTAATGCTTAGGTGTATTTAGTGGCAAAGTAGACTTCTGACAAATGTGTCAAGCTTTGTGTGGAAAAAAAGAAATTCTTCTCATTTCCCTTACATTCTACTGTAAATTTCTGGGAGGTTTTAGGAGGGGGGGGTGTTTTTTATTATTGTTATTTTCCCGTCTATTTCCAAATACTTCACTTTTTGCCTAAATAGCAAGAACAAATCATGTAGTTCTTACTTTCTGTTCTGCATGTATTATATAGACTGTGACAGAAATAATGCCATTTTTTTGTTGACTAACATGGAAAAATGAGATTAAAAGTTGAATTTAGATTTGGGATTTCAAGATAGTTTATAAATTTGTATCATGCACATAACTATAGAAGACAGGAGAAATTATAAATTCTGTATAAATATGTTAAGGTTATATATAATTTATATATTATTTATATAATATATAAATATTTCTTGTATAATATATAATATACATAATTATATAAATATATAATACTTATATAATTTTAATTTTCACTAAGAATATTTTTTTTAGAGTTTGTACATTCAAACACAGGCTTACATACACACACTCTTGTAATATATATTGCTGACCAATAATTTATGTCAGAATACTGACAGAGGAAAAATCTAATGCATTAATAGTGCAGACAATAATTTTATACCCAAGCTCAGCTACTTAAGGCCTATATTAAGAACACCTTTTCCAGAATACATATTGAGAAAATTAACTCTGGTCACAGATTTTTTTTATTAAGGGAGGAAAACTTAGAATGCTCAAGAATTTCCAAGCCCTTCTTTCACATTGTAGGTCTTAAGTTTCATAGTCTCTCACTTTATTTGTATTGTACTCTATATGAAGCAAGTTTTGAAGTGAATGAAATCACCCTTTTAACACAAAATTTGAAAGGCTGGATACGGTGCAGACTTCTCCACACATTTCTCTGTATCATGAAAAATATGACATAATAAAGTTAGACCTTTTATCTACCCATCATCAACAAATAGTTTGGAAAAAAAAAAGAATTAGTGTGTTGAATCAGGGTCCTTAGCATCCTCTTGCATATAAATTGGTGAAGAGTACAGTAGCTAACTGGGATTTACACCAATCAGGATTGATATAGTCATATTGCTTCAAAGCACACCCAGCAAACAGATTTGGCAGATGAAGGATGAGATTTTTCTGGATCACAAAGTTCAGGTTCTTACAGGTTTGCATGTGGATTTGGTGACCTAGAAAAGAATTTGTTACTTTCCTGTAATACTAAGTTCCAAGGATATTTCATATGTCCATGCTTTTCTGAATTCTCTCTATCTAGATGCCCAAATTTTGTAGGAAATTGCCAGTAGGTGGCCCTGAATGCTTCATTGTATCTGGCCTAAGTACACAATATGTGTGTGGATGATTAATTGGCAACACCTAAAAATTATTACTGTATTAATGCCAAATGTAAGACAATTCCAATCTTAAATTACTAATGTGTGTGTCATGTATTAAAAAAGAAAAAAGTAAAAAAGATTGAATGCTTAGAAGTGATAATCTAATGAGGGTATGATACTTGAAATACCTCTGAAATTAATTTGGGGTTTGGTAGAGTTGTGCCTTCTTTGATGTGTTTCATTTTTCTCTGGTATACTAAGAGTTGTCCACATTTAACAATTAAAGATTATGGGTCTGATTCATTTCAAAGATGCAGATGCTTACAGCTCTTTGGAACTTCTGTGAGTGGTAGTACTTCTACAAAATCAGGTCCAGTTTTTTAAAAGCCCATAGCCCTAATTTAAGAAAGCTATCAAGTCAGTGCATGTTAATGCTACTGATACACCAGATTCTCAAACACATGATGTTCATAAGTGGAATAGAAAAGTGATAATGCAGTGCTTTACTTCATAACATAGATATTTTTTATAAGAATTAAAAAGAGAGGTGTTACTATTAAAAAGTAAGAATATGAATACATTCCGAATAAGAAAATCGAATACAGTGTTCTACAGCATTATAAACAAATTATTGAACAGTGTCTGCCCATTTGGAAAAAAAAGTCATTATTAACACTAACATGGATCAAGAATATTCTCTCTATATAGCATATATATGCGCATATATGCTATATATATGTGCATATATGTGCTATATACATGCATTCTATTGTGTGCACTTTTATCTTGGTTGCCTTCTTGTTTGAATTGTGTTTCAATAATTAACAAGCAAAAATAAATACAAATAAATTAAAATAAAATTTTATTAAATAAAACCAATTGTGTTTCAAACATAGTTCAATCAAAAATTGAAACTGCAACTAAGGAAAATTGTTTAAAATCATTTTTGAAAGTAACTTGTCAAGATAAAAGTATTCTTTTTTTTTTAAGTTTTGTCATAGATTGTTGTATGTTCATCTTCTTTCAACACGCAGACTCAGATGTAAACTTCTAATACTGGTTTTAAATTTAAATCCCCTATGTTGATTTCCCTTTTAATGGATGAAAAGATAGCAAACACTTTAATAAATGCATAAATAATACCGATTCAGAAGTAATTATCCTAAGAAAGATGGTAACACTGGAACAACTTTTCTATAAATACAAATAAGAAAAAAACTAAATATAATTTCTTGGGAGATTATTCCTCATTGGAGAACACATGTAGAAGGCTCAATCTCCGGGGCTGCTCTTATGAAGTCACACAGAATGTGTCTCACTCTTGTTATAAATCAGTACCTTTCTTAAATGGAGAGCTGCAAAGGTACCGGTGTAGTTGTGGACTTGGAACCTATAAATTTTCAAAATGTAAAGGTTAGAAAACTGTACTCCTGAACCAGGAGCAATATCACAAACTTAGAAAAGAAGAAATAGTTCCCACTTTAGTAAAGGAAGGTGATGAACTGTGTAATTAGAATTCTTTAATATTTGGCACTGATTAGGCAATTCACTGCTTGACCTTTTTAATCAGCCCTCACAACCTCATTAGGGTAGATACAGTGACTGTCCCTCCAAGCTTTTCATTTTCTCTCTTCCTAGGGAGGTACAGGAGAGTTCTATACATCGACTAAGGATAAATTCTTCTGCCTAAGTTCTGGTCCATGAGTGACTAGCAAGACATATATGACTTCATATTCTGGACCAGGACCTTGCCTAATTTTATTGACGTAACTATGGCCTTGACGATTGAATACATTCAGCCTAAGGAATGGATTTGGTTTGAATAGGGATTCCCTATACTAAGACAAATGGAGAGCATAACCAAAAGACGTATTTCAGACTATGAAATAAGCAGCTATGATACCTTAATAGTTTCCCTTAGAGCTAAAAGTTGAAAGCAATGAGCTCACTGTAAAGCCAGGTAAAATACTAGTGAGGAATTATATTTTGGAGCTTATGCAGAGTAAATTATATTTTTTACAGATAAGTTTAAAAAATACTTCAGGTACCAAATGTCTTAAAAGGTGAGTTAATGGATAGCCTGTAACTGCAGTTTATGTTGTCTAAACATGAATAAAAACTGTGGCAGTTCTGACATTTCCGTCCCCCATGCCTTTGCAGTTATTGACAGTTAAAGCATTCATAGTGGGCAAATGGAATGATGTTAAGTGAGGTCACCTATGCTTTTTGCTGGTTCAAGTGCTCCTGCAGTTTACTGAACAACTTCTAGTAGCTGCTGAATTCACCTATCACTGAGGAAAGAAAAATCTTTGAAAGAAAAATGAAGGAATAATTAACAGGAGGGATGATAATTCAGTGTTGTCTGAAATAACATTAAAGAGAAAAACAAAAAGCTTTTGTACCAAAAAAAAAAGAAAAAAGTTTTCTGATGACTCATAAAAGCCCTGAGTCGAAGGTGCAAAAAAGAAATAACCTATAAAGCTGATGTATAAGAGTAGAAACTAAAAAGTTGAATGTCCCCATGCAACAATGATACTCTGCAGGCTCTTCCAGTTCTGGCATCCTCTTCCTTATGTTTCAAAACATATCTGTTATTCAGAAGAATGATCCCAAAAACTGAAGGGTCTCCAGAATTGTACAGATTTTTTTTTCCATAATATCACTGTTTTATTCTTTATATTTAGATGTCTTTTGTGATCCAAAAGTAGGTAGTAATTTGTGAAAAATTGTATCATATATGCAATTGGTTTGGAATCCAATATCAGAAACTGCCGTTAAAATGTCTTAGTAGATCATATCAGTAAAAGATGGATCAGACTAACATGATTGCCATGTGTCCTCTCTTGCACATAGTGGTGATATATTTTTTGACCTTATAGGCTGGTAAGTACAACTGTAAGTATAAATGAGTGTGTATTTTTAATTCTATAAATAGCACAATAAACAACATTCATGGCAGCTGTGACAAGCAATTTATGTGTAACATATACCTCTATATGAATTTCAAAATAAAGGACAGTTTTATTTCCCAATAAAATAAATTTATTCAGAAGGCCAATATTACATCCCAACACAGAAAATAATCATAAAATTAAAACTAATTTTAAAGTATTTCTTAAACATATCTGAAGGAATTTAGACTAGTTGGACTGTTTGCATGAAAATAATTGCATTTTTTTATTTTGTAAAAGGCACTGGGCTCCAAGTTTATATGGAGAATCTTAAAGAAAATATATTTTAAAATAATGATGACAGACAGGAGTATCTCTTTTCCTCTCCAGGTAAAAAAGAAGAATGTTCTCAGCTGGATACTGCTTTAGATGAGAAATTACAAAGGAGAAAAGATTTCACATACCAGTGGCTTCATGCGCAGCTTTTGGATTATGAAGCAGCGAGTTCCAGAAATACGAAGTGGTGAGGTCATTGCCTTTAAATTAGATTTTTTTTTATTTTAAATTTTTCTTGTAAAGTGAAACCTAGGTTAATAGTTCTAAAACAAACATGATTTTGCAGATAGCAGACAGTACACCATGTTTCTGGGTCCCAAACATGTCACCCTTTAGAATTGGTTTAGTAATCATTGTATAGATACTTCTTCCACAGAGAAAATTAAATGATAAACAGTGCAGAATCTCATGGTAAATAACTACATATTTTTACATTAGCAATGCAATGGTTTTTAGACTGTAAAGAGGGTAGGAAAAAAGTTCTTATTCATCATATATTTTATAACATTATTGATATATATTATGGGTTTATGTAATTAGATCAACTGTAACATTAGCTATATTGTTAGATTTGATTAAAGAAGTAAAAAAAATACTTTTTTTAACTAGATAGTGTGTATTTATATTTTGTCTTCAAAACATAAACCCAACTTTTACATCTTCATAATATACTGTATTAAAATGTTATAAAATGCTCCTTCTGTATTCAGTTTTGGTTATTGAACAGATAAAATATCAACACAATTAAGGGAAAGATTAATATACCTTAAACTAACATGAAGACATAGTAAGTATATTTTGGTCATAAATTCAATATGACATCATTGATACCTTAATGAAGTCATTAGTAGACACAATGCAAAGCACCTCTAATAAAACCAAAGTGTCAGTAGGCAGGTAGGGCTGCATGTTGTTCTGTCTTGTGTGGAAAAATATTCCACATACCCAGTTTGTATCAATGACTGTAGAAATTATATGAAGAATGTGTTCCTTAGGAAATATTTATCTGGCTTTGCAGAAGTATTTATCTGTCAGTTATGTTCCATAATAGTGAAATACTCCCAAGTGTTTGTTTAAGATAACTTACGTGACACTTAATTTGAAGGAAAATACTGGAACAGAAACATGTAATGATGTTTGAAAGTGAGAAGGCACAGAAATTTATAAAAGAATTTTCTTAAATATTATTATACTACCTCTCTGAATGTGTGCAATGCACTAGTATTTGTACTAGTGCAAAGATCATAAAATTATTTTTTAATGTGGCAAAAGTCCTGATCTCCATTGGAACATCACTGATGGACAGTTTATAACAGCTGATACATTTAGGCAACTGAGAACAATTTTATTCCTACATAGAATAATATCACAACTGGTTTGGCTACAATTTATGTCAACACATGCAAAAATTCATGCATGGTTGCATTTATTGACATATATATTTTAACTTAGTATTCCGTCTTTTCAATAGACAATTGCAAATTATTTATTTATTTTAATCTTAAGTTCCAAAAAATTTCATATTAATCTGCTACTTTATCAGTTAATATTAATTTCTATTATGAATTTTAATAATGGGATTATTTTTAAAAATTAAGCAGGATTGTTGCTAGGAAAAGATTCTGCACAGGTATTTCAGAGAACCCAGTACAGTGGGACATATTGAAATTTCTATCCTACATTTTTTCCCAGCTGTCGTTTTTTGCCTGAGTTAGATCCTGCGATATGTGACAGTAGACGAGTACAGCTTGTGGTAAGAAGTTGTTTCTTTGTGAGATTTTTCAGAATTCAGGTATTTCCAATCCACACTTTGTGTAAAAAGAGGAGAATTTTTTTATTAATATAATTATTTACTGTTGTCTCTGTTTGGCAAGCGAGTTACACATTGATAGAGATCAGAAGAAATATTTTAGCACAAGAACCCGTGTTTGTACATAGGGTTCTAATTTCATGTCTCACACTGAGTTTGTTTTTAAGACATCAAATGCCACTGTGTTTTTTAAAGTTTCTAAATCAGCATTTGAAAAAAAAAAAGAAAAAAATTAAATATGGTTCAGTACCAACTACATTATTTACTAAAAATCTATATTCTTGTCTATTGAACAACTTTAAATATTCTCAAATTCTATATGTCACATAACTAAATCATTCTAAAATGCCTTCAGTGTCATTTATTGAAATACAGTAAGTTGGAATTGTATATTAATATGGTAACATTATTAAAAACATTGCATAAAATTAGACTATACTCGCTCCATGATATATATATGTGTGTGTATATATATATATACACACTTTACATTTTATTACCAAATTAGCAATATTCTTATTGATATTAGTATGTGGGGTTTAAAAGGTGGGGCAAAACCAGAAACTATACAGAATTAGTGATTTATATTCATATACATGATGTAAAATATTGCATAAAAAGTATTTCCCAGTTAGATGATGTGTCATATGCCTCATTTTGTTCTCTGAGCGATCTTGCCCTTTTCTAACCTCTGTTGTCTTTAGCTTCACCACCTATGCAATTTGCATGTTTTGGAAACAATTCCATAAACTCTTCTAAAATTCACCTTTGAAAAAAATGCTTTTGAGGTTTAGATATTGCTATTACTGTTTTCTTTAAGACAGATTTTGTCAAATATTTTTCTCTGGCATGGGGTGTGTCCAGTTCTTAGGTTCTTTTAAAGTTCTTTTAAAGTTTAGGGGCTGAAATCATGAACCAAGTGATTGTGGTGGGGTTTGACTGCAGCAGCACCAATAGTTATTTGTTAGACTGAGTCTAAAACAGTAATTGATCTAATTTGAGCAAATCATAATCTAATAATGTTATCTAAATTACATATCATGTAATTATTGGTAAGCATATGTGCACATAGGTAGATTGTATGTTATTTACAATAAACGGTTCTGTCCACAAAATACTGCTGCAATCCCACAATAGTATTATGTGGTGTGCCCACATAACTGGCAAAGTTATGGAATTGTCACAGCCTGTGCCACATAATTACATAGCTATTCCACATGAATGAAATGCAGAGAAAATTGAAATAGAGGTTCAAAAAATAGAAAATGGAATAAAATGTATATCTAATGCAGAAAACAGTACTATATAGGCAATGAAATAACAATGTGGTTTGTACACACCGATGGCTGGAGAATTTTGGGTTTAAAATTTACATGGGTTCTTTTTTAAAGGTTGAAATGTGAGCAACTACTGCTTTTGCACAGTAGGTCAGTTAAAAGCTATGAAATCATGATAAAAAGGAAGTTAACACTTAGCTTCAATCATTATCAAACATTTCTGGTAAACTGAAAGAAAGTGGAAAATATACAGTAAAATAAAAGAAAAAAGAGAAAAAGAGAGAGAGAGAAATAGAAGAGGAAAGCATTCCTGGGCATTTCCAGTAGTTTATTCATATGTCATATGCTCGATCATGAAGTTTCCTGATGTGTAATAGGATCCCTGGTTTTTATGTGTTCCATGAGCCTGCATTCTGAAAGTACTAAATTAATATAGTTTTCTAACTGCTATTTGTTCACATTCCAATAATTTAAAACTTTCTTTTTCAGGGATACAAAATGGTATTTCAATGGTTGCATATTAACAGCAAAGTCTTAGGACTTCTCACTGGGGATTATTCCTATGTAGTAACCTGCAGTAAATCTAAGACCATATTATTTGAATCTTGGTAATTTGGATGATTTTTCTTACTAATATTACCGTAGAAGTGCTTAGGAAGGCATGCTGACTTACAGTTTAAACTTAGTACTTTAAATTAGTATGATTTTGTTGAATAACAAGTAGGATGGACTTCCTGATTCTTTTTTATGAAGTTTAAGTTACCTACAGGGTTAGCCATTTCACTTTTGATCAGTATCTCCAAATCATATATTCAAGATATAAATCATTAAATTCAAGATATAACTTGAATTTAAAAGCGCTTTTTATCTCTGAAGGTTACAGAATATCTTGATAATTTTACATAGGAATAGACAAATTTACAGATGCAAAGCTGTGTTCAAGGCAAAGATTCCTTGACTGAACTTAATTTCCAATTAATTGGAAAAAAGGATTTGTAGTAATAAAACCGAGGGCATAAAGTCTGAAGAGTTGACTATGGAGATCACTACCGATGGAAGTCCAATACTACACTCTGCAAAAAACTGTATTGGTATCTTAAATTTCTCTCAAATTTTGGCTCTAAGCTATAAATATGAAAGGGAAGGTTTTAATTAGCTTCAGAGGACTTTCAATCAGCTTCTTTACAAACCTGAAATTAAGTTTGCTCTAGTGATTAATACAACCTTAAATATTACTCTGACTGTAATTGGGTGAAAACACTTATCTTTATTTGAAATAAAATAACAAATATTTTACATCAGAGAGACAGCCAGCCCTATTAAAAGCTAGCATATAATCCTGAATATTGTTGTCTACAAGATGATGAAGCCTCAGTTTATATGATGGTAGAGATTGGATACTGTGGAAAGGCTATCTGTTTAGAATACTATGGTCTCCTGAGTCTTTGGGAATTGGGATATTAGAATACTTTTGTGGTGTGTTGAAAGGTTAGATGGAAACAAGAATGATCAGTTCCATTGGTTTGAATCTCTCTGAGCATCACAATGATTGTATTACTTCTACTAATGAAAGACTAAAAGCTTTCTATTTAAAGATTTTGAATATAGGAAGTTGTCACAAGCTTAAAGCAACTGTAAATATTAAGTCCAAAAAATATAAAGAATTGGCAGGATGAAACATTACTCTTTTCAAAGTTTCTTGACACTGCTATGGAAGAGAAAATAAAATATTGATGTTGACAGCAATAATGAAGCCTGCTACCTGTGAAAAGCAAAACTTTAAAATTCTGGTCATTAAACAAAAGGCGAACATCAGAAAACAAGGGATAAACTTTCTGTGCGGACACAAAGGGTATGCAGTCACTAAGGAAGAGTGTAAAATCTCTCTATCTTTGGAGTTTTTGGTTTGAAAATGCACGGGCTTTTTAATGAATTTTACATTAAACAGTGACTGAGTAAAGACAAGGAAATGAAACAGGTCTCCATTTCATCTGAGTTCTCTGAGTTAGACTGGACTACAAAGCCTGTCTGCGTTAGTGTAGTGCTGCTCTTGGTACAGTGAGCTAGTTTGAACAGGAAGTCTGGAGATTGTCTCCTCCAGAATAGCCTACAACTTCACAGTAACAGCATTTTCCTGAGAAAAAGGGAGCTGCAGGCTTTAACTCTCTGGGAGTTGAGACCCAGTCTCTCAATACCTGATTGAGCAGTCATGCTACTACAATGTTACAAAAAGTTTGGTGACATTACTACTAGTATAGTCTTTCCTTTTATGTAGTTTATTTGTTTTTATATATAAAAAGAAAGGGTCTCTACTCAGTTAGACACCCAGCTTCTGAAAGACACCTAGCTTTTCAACCCAGATAGGAAGGACTTAAACTGCTTTTCTGGACTCCACTTCTGAAGGTCCAGAGACTAGAAAATTATATCTTTATGTTTATTACTTCCAACTGACTGACTCTACACTGGGGATTTTGTAGGTTGTTCATCTGCAGTGTCTTATTTTTCCCAACATTGTTATTGGCCCTCAGTATCTAGTGAACAGTAAAGTTAGATGGCTGCATAGTTTTCATTTCCTTCATGAGTAAAAGTGAAGTTGTTTCTGCAAAACTAACAATCTACAATTTACAGTGTGTGGTGTCTTCCAGGTCAGAGTTTTTAAACTTTGCCCTACATGTTCCCAAAATACTATTGCTAAAATGAAATATTATTTTAATTTCTATTTTGCCATATATGTGTGCAGGTAACATGCCTCATGCCAAAACACATGACCACTGGATGTTAGAAGTTTATAATTAATATAATACTCTTAGCTAAAGTATAATTAAAATGCTGTCTGATAGTTATGACTAATTAGCAAAAACCTAAAAGATTAAATTACTCACTGGGCCTTTGTCTGATTGAAGTGATATGTGTCCTGGATAAAACATAAATATTGCAGGAAATAATCCAATATGACATCTCTGACATTCAACTATAACTTAAATTATAGACTGGTCAGTAAATGATCTTAAGCTATTTAAGGTTTCATCAGCCGTCTGCAAGATTGATTTTCTTCAAAATTACTGTACTAAAATGTTTTCTTTTGTTGTTGCATTGACTCAGATCACAAACCACAATTTTAAGATCGGCTCTTATTTACAAAAGTGCTTTGACATAGTGCATTTGTTCAGCCTAGGCAACAAAAAAGGATTGTGGTATCATTTTGAAGAAGGTTGTTTGACAGACCCTGTTTGTTTATTTGGAGTAATGTGAGCTACATTCAAAAAATGTTATATTTTGTTTCATGATTGTGTACATTCTCTCCCACTGCTTCCAGGCAAGCCCTGTAAGCAGAGAAGACATGGATTTAGAACTTGTTTCTATGGCCAGTGGAAGTGCTTTGACTGAGAACAGAGAAAAAAACACGCTGCCACACAGACACTCAACAAGATCTTCGAGTAAGTTATAGGTTCTTTCAATATCAGTATTAAAGATCACTTTAAAATGGTAGGTAGAACTGAGTGTGCTTGAAATCCTTAATAACACATGCTACTTATCTTTCTGTTTCTTTTTTACCTAAAGCCTTTTCATTCATTTTCTACAGTTCTATTTAAAAACTGCATCTTTAATATCAATAGACTTTCCTCTTGTGATTTTAATGGGAAGTTGCCAGTGACATATTCTAGGTCTTCTGATGTTTGAGCTCTTAAAAGATTTTCTTTTCCCTAAATTATAATACAGATTTGGTTCTTTTATCTTGGCTTGAATTTTTTTTTCCAAAAGAGCTTTTAAAAATGCATGTTTTGTTATCTGAATACTAGAACATGTATCCTAAATCAAGGCACAGATTTCTGTCATGTTGATTACCAGTTATGCTGTAGTATATGATCCCACTGAGCTTACTATAGCTCAGTGACCTCACTGAGCTTACTATAGCTCAGTAGCAGAGGATACCTTTAAAACCTTATATTTTTACCACTCTAATATCATACAACTTAACAAAATAATCTATATATAGAAAAAATACAAAAATAATACTTGAAAGTCATAAAATGATAGAATTTTAAATTTGGTGTCTTACTTTGCATAACATAACTGAAGAAATGTTGATATATTTCTGATAAGGTCATACTATATTTTGTCATTTGTGTACAATGTCTTTTTCAAATAACTAAAACTCCAACCCCCAAAAATATGAAAAATATGAGCTGTGTTAAATAATTTTGGAAAAGTTATCAAAATTCCTAAAACTTTTTAAGGAGTGAATTGTCTTGAAATGTTTTATGTCAAAGTAGAAAATTGATTATTTCATAAATTATATGTAATTACTGGATTGGCTTTTTGATTATGTTTTCATATATGCTGACTTTTCACTTTCAATGAGGAGCAAATTAAAATTCAAGAAAAACATGTAAAAATACTTGATATCTCTGTTTTTCTGACATACTTTTTGAAGGTTTTGGAATAAAGATTTATTTACGTTATATTAGTTCACCACAGTAACAGTGAGTACAATTTGTTTGTGCTTATTCACTCAATTTACATTCCTAAAATTAGATTAGATGAAATTTATCATCACAGTCTAAGTTAATTTTATCCATGGAGAACAAATATGATTCTTTCTCTGTGCCTGCCATCTTAGAAAAGAACAAATTGTGTCCTGAGTTTTCTTGCTTCTCTCCATTGGTTAGTGATGAAGCCACACCATTTAAATTAGATGAGATTCCTAACTGCTAACATTCTGAATTTATATGAGATAACTCTAAGCTACTGATGCCAATGGCAAAATTATCATTATATTCATATATCCAGAATAGAATGCATGCCTATCTTGAATAATTGAGTTAAATGGTATACACTGCATTCATATTAATGTATAACTGCTGTCTAGATTGTAACCTACACTGTAACTCCATCCAGAAAAATAAATAAAAGTAAGCTCTTTTGACAAATATAGATGTGTAGAACTTGCCTGTGTTAGGAGCTTGGGAAAGATTTTTTCTTCAGGAAAGAAAAAAGTGTCATTGTAGTGTACCTTCAATAAGGAGAGACTAGGAAAGGAACAGGGACAATAGTCAACTGGCAGAGCCATAAGTGTGTGAGAGAGAGAGGGGGCACAGGCGGGAGGCGGGGGGAGAGAGAGAGTTTACAGTAATATAAATATACTTCCAAAAAATACAGCATAACTACATATTCATTCTCCTTTCAGTAGTCCAAGAACTATGTTAAAAAAGTTACATAAGTTTCTTCATGTGTGTTTATATAAATTTTATCATCACGGATTTGAGAAATTAAACAGTGATGATACATTCAATGGTAATGCATATTCTATATAAAACCAAACATAACCATTACCTTTGTGTGTTTCATATGCTGTATATAAACATGTTTGTTACATTAGTTCTGTTTACCAAAGACTGCTGCTTTTCAATGATCAAAAATAAATTATTAGCCCTGTGGGATCCTTAACGTAAATATATTATAAATTTGCCTTTACTTAGAATGTATTTGTTATAAAACGCTCTCCTGTTGTATAGTCTCTCTTGGTTTTGCTTTCTGAAATATTAAATGAAGATGCCTAGAAACAATTTCGGTGATTTAGTAGGTGTATCCCTTTTGAATTAACTTGCTCTTGTATTAGAGATTATTATAAAGATTCTGTGACTTCAGAGGTGCTGTCATTTAAATAAATTGTTAAATCATGTTCCTTATATATAACTTGTAATTTAGAAATTGTATCAATAAATTGTTGAGATCTTAGAGGCTGGAAAGTAAGGTCTAAAAATGCAAGATAAATGATTCTGAAGTATATTTACTTAAAAATAAAAAAAAACAAATCTATGTGATACTGAAATAAAATGCCTTTTATATATACTACAGGGAAATGTAGTATGAATGTTCATATCTTTGTAAAGACAAAACATGGAACACTTCAAAGTTATTATCCTTTAATTCACAGGGGTATTTAGAAAGGCTAAGTCAGGATTTTCAGAAATATTTTTGGGAACTTCCCAACTATTATGTACTTTATATATTTTCCAAAGGTGAGTTCTTTGAATTCGGGGTTAAAAAATTTTAAGTCTTTTATAACCCAAATTTACCATTTTTTCTCAAAAAGTTGGAGAGATTAATCCTAAACTGACTTAATTCTGTTCCTTGACAAAGCAAAATTAATTAAGTAATAAAATAAATGCTTTTAACATTGTATATCTTAGTTTAAGGAAAGCATTTTTTAACTTTTAAGTGTTTGATTTGGTTCCCTGTTACACATTCAAAGGGAAAACTGACTTTTAATTAAATTGACCCAGTATTAAAAAAATAAAGCTCAAAAAAAATTAAATATAACCTAAAGAAAGAGTAGCCATTGTTCAATTGGGCTATTTTGTTATCTATCTAATTTAGGACCTTGCTTCTGTTGATGGCCAGTTATTATGACCTAAGAAAATACTACTTTATATTCTTTCTGGAAACCATAGTTATTGTTTTATGATCCCAGGTAACTATTTTTTCTGTTGCTTGAGCTGATTTTTTTTGGGTGGGCATGGTTGGGGGGTTTTTTTGTCCATTCTTACCTGACTACTGCTAAAATCTTAATCTCTGTGGTACCTAGTCCCAATAAATTGCAAAAGTAGTTGTGTTTGCATGACCTTTTGCTGATTATATTTTCTGCCTTTTATTTCCACATATTTTTACCTTGCTTTTGTAAAAAAAGAACAGGGAAAAAAATTCTTTTTTCCTGCTGAATAATATTTCTGCATAAGACATGATGGTTAGTGGCTTACAGTCAGTTATGTAAGATTCAAGTATAGGTCCTACGATCACTGGTATTTTTATTAACTCCATAAACATTGATGTGAATTGCTGGTTGTATTTTTTGTTTTAGCTCTTTCCTGAACACTAGTAGTGTGGTCATCACTAAGTTGCAAGGTGGACAGAAATATTTTGCAAGAATTAGAAGTTAAGGATTTTTTAATATCTGACTAGACAGGACGATTTTTTTATATACTAATGTCCAATTTGTGAATAGGCTATGACAATCATCAACTACTGTCTATCATCCTAATCTGTTTCTGGCCAACCAATGTTGGACCTTTAGATGAGTCTCCTATATATTTACATTGTCTAACTGTCATCACAATTTTGTGGTTTTCTTTTCTGTGCAAATTTAAAGTTTTTTTCGTTGCACTTGCCTTGGGAACTGCAATCTTTTGGCAGGGATTTCGAGAAGCACCAGAATTTGAAAGTGGAATGCAACGGGAGCTGTGCCTCTAACTGTTACTTAAATACTGTTCAGAATTCTTAATTCTTTTCTTCCCTGAATTATAGCTTTTCAAAGAGCCTCTGATATCAGTAAAACACTGCTTTCCAGGAAAAAAAATTAAATAAATTAGGACCTGAACCTTATCATTCCTTCATCACTCTTAGTTTAAAAAATGGACCCAAGTATATCTCCACTAAAAAAAAGAATCATTCTCATATAAATTCAAACTTTGCTATTTTATTAGTCAGTGAAATAAAGCTTAATTCTGCATTTCTTACAGTGGAAAGTCTTCCAACTCAGAGAAAGAAAACCACGATAACTTTTTACATCTTTTCAATTCTTTTTGCTCTTAACAGAACCCCCACATTGATCTTTTTTTTTTTGCCTCCCTTTCTTTGATAATGAGAGTCCTTAGAAAGTCTTCAACTTTGTTTTAAGCAGTGTATGGTAAAGCTTCACTTAAAAAAATTCTTACTTTCCTGTTCCTTTCTTCTTAGCATCACTATTGTCTATATATTCTGGTTCAAAGACTGCTGTCTTTCATTTAGGATTTGTAAACTCTCTGTGTGTAGTAAACATCTCATTTTTAAGCTCTACATGTCATTCTTATATTTTATCCAGGGGTCTCTTGTGCATATTTCTTTCCTTCTTGCTTTTTCTTTTTTCTTCTTTTTTTTTTTTAATGGAGATACATAAATATTTTTCTATGTATTAGTTAACTATCAAACAACATATACCTAATCTTTTTGAACAGACTACAAGATGCTGCTTAATTCACTTTGAGGTTGCATATTAAAAAATTACCTAAATGCAGATTTTAAAAGGCATTTAGAACTTGCTTTCATTGATTTTAACAGGCTAGGGAGAAAAATGATACATGATCTCATGTAATTTCATCATCTGTGTTTTCAATTATGAAAATAATTCAAGAACAGATACACAAAGGCATTTCCTAAGTTTTAAATGCTTAACTTTATAGCCTGATAGTCTTCTACTAAGGCTTGGGGGTTCTTCAGTGTGGGTGTGGTTTTGTTTGTTTTTTTTTTAAAGAGAAACCAGGTTAAAAAAAAAAAGATAAAAATCCATTCTGAGACATTGGCTTGTAGTTCACTTAGATACCCACTTAGAACCATGTAACCATTAGACCAACGACAAGGATCCTGTCATTTGATATGAGTAAATAATAACAATTTTAGGTTTCCTTTGCTGTGGGATATTTGTCAAGTAGATTCAAAAATATTTCTCAAGTCAATGCACTGAAAGGTCCAGTAATGAATGCTGGGCTACTTCAGGTTGTTGTGCTGGATGGTAAAGATATGTCTATAAGATCTTCTTGCCCAAGGCAGTCTTTCTTTCCTTTTTTTTTTCTTCTACTTTTTCTCTTTTTAATTGCTGTCTTTTCCACGCCTGTGTTCTGTAATCCTTTCTTTTATTATGAATGGTTCTTGTTTTTGCTTGTCCAACTTCTTATTTCAGCATAAGCTTCCTCTCCCATCCGCTCTTAGGCTTTTTTCACACGTATGCCATGAAGTCTTGTGTTTGTTTCCAAACATACTGGTCTGATTACCTTTTTCCTCTCATGCTCTGTTCCTTTTTGTATCCAGATTATTCCTGACAGTATTCCTCAGATTCATCATCTCCTAGTTTAGACCTCCTCCAAATTTGGCCTGGTTTGATGTACTATTTAGGCAGATTTTGAGTCCAGATTCTTAATGTACTTACTCTGTGTCCTTCCTTATCATCACCTGTATTTTCACTACTTTTAATTATGTAAGTTCTGAGAATTAGGGACCATCTAGTACCCCATAATTCATGATCTTTATTCTTACTCTGTTCCCCTTTGCCAATTCACAACTTTCTTCTTCCCTATATTTTTCTCTCTGCTCTATGTCAGTCTATTTGTCAAGTCATTGTAGTCTCTTGTGCCAGCTGTGCCAGGGTATTGTTTGCCAAGTTAGCTTTAGTTTCTTCTACCTTGATTCCAAGTCAGTCTCATCGCTCTTTTGAATTTTAGTTCCAGTCCTCTGCCTCTTCTCTCAGTCTCCTTCCTATAGGAGCTTTGATTTTGACTTTCTCCATGGTTCCTGTAGCTATGCTCCATCTGCCGCAGACAGCATGGAACAAGCAGGCTTTTAAGTTCCCTGACTTAACATGATCTTTGACCGTTTCTTTAGGAATAGTCTTGTTTAGCTCCGTATAGTGTCATGGTAAAGCATGTTTCCATGCTGACTGATATTTTAGTGAATATAGCCCAAAAAAATCAAGAACACCTTCTCTGATCATGGAAAGCCTTCAATTTGTATATAGTTGATCCAAATTTGGATATATCCTAAAAGGAAGGCTCTGTTACTTGGCAGATTTCAAGTCCTGCAAAGGGCAACATAAATATTTTATGTATTTTCTTAGAAGTGACCAACAGTTCAGAAACTTCAGCCAAAGGCATATACTCAGTATGTAAAATTTCATCCTAAATGGTCAAAATTGGGGAAATAGATAAGGAACTGAAACACAAAATAAATTCTGAGCTTTAATAACCAGCGGTGCTGAAAGTCTTGTTTGTAGTTAGAAAAGCGTTGTATTTTACAGGAGTGTATTTGGAGCACTATGTTTATTATGTTTACTTTAAGTGTGTGGAGTGGAAATTAATAAATGTTTATAAATTATTCTTGTAAATGCTTATCTCTCTGAACTCCTTCATGTGACTCAGTTACATTTTAGATTTCAGATTATTCAAGTATGTAATTGTCAGCAGGATCTAGTTAGAACACCATCAATATTTGATAAACAAAGAAATTTAAGTTCATAGTTTCTACCAGATTTTAAAACTAGTCTCTAGTCCTACCAATGTGAAGTCAAGAAGATTTATAGACAAAATTCCTCATTTACTTACAAAACAAAAATTAATCATGATTATATTCTGTCTTCAAATCTCCATACAGCAAGAAGATGTATCTTTACATATCATGTGGGATTTCATATAAGTTCCTCCTTAGGCTTTTCAATGCTATTTAAATAAAATTTTGAATTAAAAAAATATAAAATTGCAACACAATAAATTTTTTATGTAAACAGTGCAACTAAAAAAAAATTTTGATCCAACTTCAGTATAGCCATAAGTAACATTATTAAAAAGTAACTTTTCTGATATTGTAGCATTTACCTTTTTCACAGACCTGCTGAACCTACCTTCTTTTCAGAGCTTAAACTGATGTAAATGCTTTGCTGCTAAGGATTCGTTCTGGTCACTTTCATTAAGATGTTGAAGTTTTTTCTCCATGCCTTCTTATGCTGTATTTGCTTTTAAGTAATGCAATATGGTAAAGACTTTGAAATAAATTATATCTCCAGACACACAATGTTAGGTGGATCGATAAATACCCTATGACGTCTACTATGCATCATAAAATTTCTATCGTAACCTGTTTAACAAAGCTTTTCTTCTTGGACACCAAGAATTTGATTCAAAGCATTTTACATATTGCATTACTTATCTAAACAGAGGATATGTAAGCCTTAACATTTGTTAAAAGACCCAGGCTTTAACAAAAAAAAGACCAGAACAAATCAATAGCAGAAAACAGATTAAACAACCAAAAAGTGACTGCTTGGAAATAGAAGCATGTGAAGTTACCCCAAGACAAGCTTTCAACACATACTCAAAAGAAATGGTTATTTGATATATACAGGCACCTGAAAGTCTTTCAGACCATTCTGGAGCTTCATATAGTAAATTGCTACAAGAAAGAGAATGTACAGCCTGTTACAGCCTGTCTTCCAAAGGCTGCTTTGGGACAGGAGAAATCAAATTGCTTTTTTGGCTAAGATTTGCTCCCACATCAGTTGGTATTAGAATGACCATGTATTGTGTTAAATTATACTTAATACACTTGCCAAGTTCTATTTAATTCTAGTACAAGTAATGGTAATAATAATAATAGTTATTGTTGTTGTCAAAAATATCAGTACTGTATATAGTAAACCCAATGTAATTGTTCAAATTTATGTTTAGTAAAGATAGTTAGCTTATATGAAATTAATATATTTAATTTATATTCAGTAAAGATAATATCTTGAAGCAATGTGAATCTTTCTGTTGTTGCCTTTGGGTAAGGCCCACTACAAATACACTTAAGGAACATAACAGAAAAGGAAAGTATTATCATTATGGTTGCAGTTATTCATAAATCACAAATACACATGTGCATACCTAGGTGTGTATATATGCATATTAATTAAATATATGCCTTACAGATCTCCTTATATTTATAGCAAAATGTGATGGTAAATGTCACCTTTTATTTTATAAGACAAATAATCTGATAATAGTAATTTTTTTCACTTATATATGCTAATATGTTAACCATTCATTTGCAGGACTCAGTTAAGAGAAAAATGGAGGTATTGCAAATCCAAGCTCTCTGTAACAACTGTTCATACCATTATTAATGCTGTAAGAGAAATATATAGAGTTCCTCAAAAAAACCCAAAACAACAAATATAAGTGAAACAAATATAATAAGGATTCAGCTGCCTATTAATTTTGATATGTTTGGGGGATTTCAGTTTGGTTTTTGGTTTGGGTTTTTTTTAGAAAAACAAGACTGTGTTTTTAAGGAACATTTCTAGGTTCAGTCTATTAATTCAAAGTGGCATTTTTGTCCCTTACCAGGCTCTCATCTTCCGTCATCCCCTCGATCTTGACAAAATTCTAACCATTTGCTAATGAAGCTGTCTCTATTGAATATTTCTGAAACAATTGTCTGTTTGAAAACTGTAAAATCAGAAAACCTGTTGTAAACACAGGTATTGACAACAACTCCAGAGGTTTTTTTTAATTGACGTGCAATTTTTTTTACTTCTTGCAAGATTCTACCTAGATGCTTACTTTACGCTCAAGTACAAAAATGCTCATATCTAGATTTTACCTGGAATAGCAAAAGACATGAAGTAAGAGTAAGCATAATAATTTGTGGCCACGTGTATGATCAATCGGGTAAATCCTATATTTTCAATGCATTCCATTCATTGTTGGATTATCATTAGATATTAGGAAAAAGTTTTTCACTGAAGGGGTGGTCAAGCATTAGACCAGGCTGACCAGGGAAGTGGCAGAATCACTGTTTCTGGAAATGTTCAAAAAACATGTAGATGTGGTACTTAGAGATGTGGTTTAGTGGTGGACTGGGCAGTGCTGGGTTAATGGTTGGACTTGATGATCTTAGATGTCCTTTACAACCTTTATTATTCTATGATTCTATTCCTATGTTTTCATTTTTCTTTCTATTTGGTCTTGCATTAGCTAGGAGAAAGAACCGCATATTTGACTAATACCTTCATTGTAAATGAGGTTTCCTTACTTCAGGACACAATTTTTCAATCATAAATAACATTTAAGACACAAGCAGTCTGTAAGTATAATGTCTAAGAAATAGTTATGATAGGAATAGGAGTAAGAAAATTGCACTATGCTGGTATGACTCGTATCTGTGCTTGAGAATTCTTTTTCAGGGAATAGACTGTTGGATTTCCATGCCAGCTCTGTCTTTCATCACTCCAGTTAGACCAATAACTGGAACAGCAGCATTGACAGTAATACCCATGCCTTAGTACTGTTTAGTAGATATCAAAAGTGCTTTATCAGAAGTGCAAGCATAATTATGTCAGTTTTGAAGATGGAAAGATGAGACATACAAAGGGAACGATTTACAGTGATTGACAATAAACCTGTCTTGTAGATACTTCATTCCAAATTAGTTGATCACTCTCTACAATGATTTTATTTTCTTTGGCTGAGAGTGCTGAGATCTGTCTGAAGAATGGAAAGAAAGAGTAGTCTATGCTTTAAATCAGTTTGTCTAGGTCACAAGTGTTAGTAAAGTTTAAAGCAGACCCTACAAAATCTAATGAGACTAGATAAAGAAAAAGAGACCCATGACTGTCAGACTTTGGGAGAGCCTCTGATTTGTTAAACCCACGTTCAAAGGAATAGACAGTCTACACCTTTAGAGTATCTGGGATTTTTGTGAAAATACCTTCAGGCTGATGAAGTTATCCTGCCCTATTATAGAGGGTCTGCAAATCTTGAGCAATGATTCTCACCAACATATAAAATGTTGTTTTGCCAGACATCTTATATGCTAATTATAATTGCATATATGCAAGATTAATAATTTATTACATTTCTTGCACAAAATATTTGACTGCTGTACTCTCTAAACAATGTGTAAAGCAGTTACAATCAAAAATAAAAAAATAACTTTGTGAACTTTTGACTGAGGTTTAGGCAAGCAGAATTCATGCTATGATAGATGTGGCTGTTATTCTGCCAAAATAAAAGGATGTATTAGTAATTTATGAAGACTTTTCACAAGTTTCTTGCAGCAAATTACAGCAGGTCTTTGAAACAACAATATACATTTCATACTGATGTAAGAACAATATATCCCTTCCAATTGCATGTACTTATGAGTTGAAAGCCAGAAAACTTGCATAAAGATTTCTGAAATCCATCCTAAAAATTATATTTAGCAGTACAGACAGGTTCATAAACAAGTGAGGTTGTTAATACAGAAATAATCCAGATCAGGCAATTAGGATGAGTTTGATTGACTATCTTACTACATTGACTCTTTTACTTCTAGACTAGTTTTCGAATTCATTATTGATAGGATTTTTCTAGCACTGTATTTATACTGTTTTAAAAATAATGTAATAAAAAATATTTTTTGTCAAAATATAGAAAGAAAAAGCTGGTATGTCTAGTTTACCTTAATTATTGATACAATCTTGAATATAAGTGCATAGAAAAAGCAGTCATAAGCATAAGTTAGCCCCAAACTTCTTTTCCACTTTAAAAATGCAATAGCAATTTCCTTTCTTTTTATTATTATTTTAACAAAGAACATATTCCAATCTTAGTTCTTTTTGTTGTTTAACAATGTTTTCAATTTCAGAAAATACTTCTTTAAATTAAAGGCGTGCAATTTTAAAAATATTATTACCGTGTTAGATTTATTTTGAAGTTTCACTAATTAGGCACTTAATTTACTAATTTGAGGGTTTCAGCCTTCAGTGAATATGTTGTGGTTCCCAGGCAAAATAATTAATGAAAAGTTTACTGTTTGATTAAATAATATTTTTTTTGCTCTTTAACCAAAGAGCACTGTACTGGAGAGATCTACTACCATTTGAGGTGTTAAATAATCCAAAGGCAGGGAATCCGGGAATTCTGTAGAGGCAAGACATCAGTACTTTAAACCTTTAGGAGGTACACCTAGAGTAAATTATATATTTTAAGAAAAAAGCAATTGACTACATTTGTAGAGCCATAAGAAAATGAATGGAGATAATGTTAATAATACTTGAAAGCTCTTGATTGCTAAAAGAGAGAACTGTTTAGTAAGATACATTTGCCATAATTTAAGAATTCACAAGAAAGGGAACTGCTGGGAAAAGCAGCAGGAAAAGGGCTGGGAAAAGCTCCTGACATTTAGATCTAGCAGGCTACAGAAAATCATCCATGAGAAAAGAAAGAAACTCTTACCCTTTGAAATTTATAGCTATGTTGTATATGTTAGTACATAGAATGATATTCAGTCATATGATTTAAACTTTGTTCTAATTTTTGAGGACAGTGTATTGTGAGAAATTTATTTTGCTATTGAGAAGTACTAAAAAGTTAAACTATCAAAAATACTTACTAAAATATATAGTTATTAATATTTTCCTTTGGTAAGTGGCAAAAAGATATTAATAAAATTTGTATTTGATAAGCTATCATTAATTATATATATATATATATATATAAACAGCTGAACTGCTGTACTGTGAATATCACATCATTCTCTTGCAAAGTTTGGGTTCTGTTCCACAGATGCCAAAGAAAGATATTTCTGGGCATAAAGTGTTCATTTATGCTCAACAAATATCATGCCTTTAGTCAAGTCTACTGGTTATTTTATTTAAATAATTGTTTTAAGTATTTGTAGAAACTGTTGTCTAAATTACTCAAGCATCTGTATGTGTGACAGTGAAAGTGATTGTTTCACATATTTCTGTGTTTTCTTAAACTTGTTGTGGCACCATCCAGCATCTAAGTTTAAGTATACCTGGACTTTGAACAAAAGAAATCTCTCTTTTATTCGGTTTAATATAGTAAAACAATAGCTGTTAATTAGGTATATCTAATTGAACTAGTTCTCCATCCACTTGAAGGATGAGTTTCTGTGTCAAAAGCATTGAGTATCTCTGTGTTTAAGTGCAAAATGGACAGACAATTGCGCTTTTAAAAATATGATAATTTTGTGTAGTAATTTTACTACACAAAGGAGTTGGTTTTTTTAAGTACTGCATTGTGAAAATACTTGTATTACTTTTAAAAGTGAGTAATACATAATTATGAAATTTTGTGCTGTCAAATTAAACAAAAAAAATATTATCATCTTAAAAAAGAATATGATACAGTGAAATGTAGGGAGTTTTGGTTGGTTGGTTTTTAATTTCACGTCTGTTTGTTGTTTAGAAAAGAATATTTCTACTCCAGAAAAATCCTGTTTGGGTCCATCTCGTAAAGAACGGATATCATTTCGAGACCATCCAGTGGAGCTCAGCGGAGGATGGGGAGCAGGCAAAAAAAAGCAAAAGCATAAGAATATTAGCTGAATATTTGAGATAATTTAACTAGTTGATTAATCGCATATGGAGAACTGTTTCTTTTTAAGCCAATGAATATCAATTGTTGAATTTTCGTTTATAGCCAATAAACCAGTTTCGGTTAACTACGTTTGACTTATTTTATTATCCATGGTTACAGTGGTTTGGGTTTTGTGTTTTTGGTCGAAGTATTTTATACCTGTCAGTAAGTTATCATAGTTTGTGTTTTCAGTTGCTTATATGTTCATGTGGTGTAGAATGCAGAACTGATTAACTCTACAAGGTTTATTGTACAGTGACTAAATTTAGGCTTGCTTATAAGAACTGGATGAGAAGTCCAAATATAATAAGGGTTCATGTGATGTATGTCACATATTGAAACACTGAATTCTCATTTTGTCACTAAATAAAATACATGCTTGCAAACTGTGTTGTGAGATATAACAGCCATCAATGCTATTCTTAGAGAAGTCTGTTTAGAATATTTTACTGAAGCAGCAAAAATTCGCTGCAACTTACAAATGGTGAGAATGCACTTTTCTTTTTTTAGGAATATGAGAAGTCCTCTAGATTTTTCATCATAAATTGTTGTCATAATATGATAAAGCAACCTGTTGTAGTTTTATACTTTCAAACACTTCTAATGGTTTCCTAGAGGATTAAAGAAAAAAATAATTTAAAAGGTTCCCATTTTGTTCTGGGGTAATGAAAAATTAGACCTACGTGACACTGTTAATGCAACCTAATTTGTTCATATAGCCAGGCTCTTCAGACCAATATGTAAACATTTTGTGGTGCAAGGAGATCTAGAGAAAGAGAAGAGAAATAGTATCTCAACTATTCACGGGTATCTAACTCATTACTTCTAGTGAATGCTTTGTTCATCAACATACAGGACAGATTTCAAAGCCTAACATTATCTTAGTGTTTTCCACTTTGAGAGGAGAAGTTGCTAATTGAATCTAGGGAAGGCTGTCTTTGGTATTTACTTGTCTGTTTTTGTCCGATATTGTGAACGTCAACTCCCTACAGACAGAGAAAGAGGTGGGGAAGGCAATGGTGCTTGAAACTTTAGTAAGAAAAGAACATAAACTCTTATGTTGTGGCAGTTTTTAAAATGTACTTACATTACTTGTGACATTATTTTGTGAAGTGCTTTTTATGCTAACATACACATTTGTATGGTTTAAAAGCAGTTATCTCCAATTTTTTGAATACTCACATTAATTTTCAGATAAAAAGATGGCTGATCTCATGGAAAACCCCCAGTAAATAATCTTGCTTGTTTGAATCAGTGTCCTGTTTTTATTATCATTTTACATTTGAAAAGTCAGTGCAGCCTACTTGAGAAAAGATGTCTTTGCCTTTCTGGGGAATTATGATCAGTGAAGATTGCTTGACCTACCTGACTGTAGAAATGCTGCAGTTGTCAGCAGATATAAAATATCACTAGATGCTTATGCTATCTAGTTGGTTTCCCAATGTATGTAGTTAGTATTAAACTAGATTTCAGAATCTGCAGTATAAATACTATTAAATGTCACCCCCAAAGACAGGAACCTTTATGATTTCAATTTTAACATCAGGTTTATAAGTTTTATAGGAAGACAATTGTTATTTCAAAATGTCTGCCACTACATGTGGCAGTGTGTATAACCACTTGTGGTGGTTTGAAACTCCCAAGGATCTAATTTTTAAGTTCAAGCCCCCCTCCCACAGTCTGCCCCTGTGAGAGGGTTTAGTGATGGTATGGACTTGATATCTTTTTCACCTCATGTGGAGAGTTTTCAGACAAAACACAACCATTCGTTATTGGGGGAAGGGAAAAATATTTACAAAGGTTTATTTACTCACACCTATATATATATATTTACATTGAATTAAATTCCTCTTTTCCTTCAATAAAAGTCCAAGAAGGAAAGAGAAAAGTCTTTCTGTCACTGCACAGGCCACAGTTCCTTCGTTTCAGTTTTGTGTGGCACTGGTCAGTGTCCTTCATTTTCCTAAGGCAGCAGATTTAAGTGTGGCAGTCAGGATTTTGGTTCTTACTTTGTGGAAATTTCAACCCCGAGCCCGAGCCTTCGGGGGATCTCCCTGTAGATCTCCACTCCTCTTGGGTTAGAACATTGAAGGCAGCTTTCAGTTCAGTCTTACCAAAGCTCTTTTGCTCTGTCTCAGCTCGCCAGCATGATAGAATCAACAGCAGCAGCAGCAGAGGGCACGGCCACCTCCTCCGCACTCTGTCCTGGCTCAGCTCTCTCAGGACGACTCCGGGCTTCTCGGTTCCTTTCTCTCTCTCTAGCTGCTGCTGCATTTTGGGACTCCCTAAAGGTTTGGAAGTCCACCCCTGCTCTTCAGTAGGTGTCTGGGTTTTGGGAAAGGAATACAGTCTTACCCCAAACCAGCTCTGTTGAGTTTTCCTCTGTTTTGTTGCCAGCTCTCCCTCCTGCAGAAACATCTCTGCGTCTTTCAGCCGGCTTCATGTTATCTTGTTGCTACTGGCTATCTTTTTGGCTTTCAGCCATCTCTGTCTCTGTTCAGGGCTGCTCCGCTGCTGCTTTCAATGTTTTCTGCTGCTGCTGACAGTAAGGAAATTCTCCCACCTCTTGATTACGGGACCCAGTCCAGCTTTGACACTACACCGGGTCTCTCGTAGCCTCAGCTGGGGCTGGGGGCTCTTGGCCCCCAGAGGGGGCTCACTGGCCCCCTGCTTCCTCGTGGTTCAGATCATGGCTACCAACCTACTAAAAAATAACTTCACCCCCTTCTCTTCCATTGCTGTGGGTATGTAATTTCCGTAGGGCGCATATGAACCTTTGATTGGTCTAGTATTATCAGTGGGGCAAACCATTACTTCCCCAGAGAAAAGGTTTTTCAAACCACCACAGGTGTTACAGGTGTTAACTGGAGATCCAAATACAAAATCAAGCAGTTCACAATTTGACATTTCTTGCAAATTATCCCCTCTATTTGTCTAGAGTAGCCGTAATATACTGCACATCACTAGAGCTGTAAATAAGATACTTCAGATTTCATGCATCTTTCTATATCTATATCATCTGTATCATCTATATCTGTATCTAGCTCTATATCTGAAAACTACCTTCTGTATAAAAGTTATCAGACCTCGTGTCTTTTGTTTTCCAAGTGTTTCTGAATAAGAAATATGGCCCAGCCTAAATAAAATGTTTTGGCAGCATTTTTAAAGGCATTCTATTTTGCAAAGGTAAAAGGTAGCTTTTTAACATACAAATTACTAAATTACGTATTGGAATGGCAATATTCACTGACAGGCCTTTTTGGATTTATAATATGCTTAGTCTGCTATTCCATGAGTTGATATTGTTATGCATAGGTTAAGTAATATACCCAACACAAATGAAATTATAAAGTATGTCAAAACAAGTTGCTGTTTTCATTACGTAACATTGCAATGTGTAGTAGTATGGCATCTTATTATTGTATCCAACACATTTTTCTCAGAATTGCAGTGTTGAAAATATAGTGTGTCTGATCAAATACAGAAAAACATGCAAGGTGCAACTTCTGTTCAAGCTAACAGAAAGACGTTTATTGCATTCAGGAATAAGATGAAGCAACCATTATGCCTTGCTGTTCATAGTCCCATCTTACGGTATGTAAGCTCAGGGGTAGCACAAATGATACACATGGTGGATATTTATGGCATGAATTTTTCAAGCCCTACTCTGCAAGCAGTTTCATGATTTTTTGTGTCTTTTGTGGGTTTTCTTTTCCTTCTTTCTTCTACATTTTCTTTTTGTTCTTCTTTTCTTTCATCTACCCACTGATGCAGCAATTCCCATTTAGGACAAGAACATATTCTTGAAAGTAAGTTCCTCTGGCAGTCTGTTCTGATGTTGAAGTGTCTGAGTCATAGTGACAGTCCAGCAAAGCCTGCACCACAGGTCCCCAAAACTCCGTTTCTGGATGTGCTGCTGCCTTTGTGGTGCTCCAAACTTCTTCGTGGCTTACTAGCTTCATCTCCTCGACCCTTTTTTCTGTTCCCTGTAGATTTCTTAGGAGGAGGGACGTCATATGAATAAGCTCTTTTAAAAAATATTCCTTGGATGTATGAAGCTTGAGACTCAGAAATGTGGAAAAGCATTCATTTGAAATTAAGAAGAAAACAACTAAGGTGCATTTATATGCATTGAACCATTGACAGATGTCATTCTCCAAACTGGAAAGCTTTCTGGGAGCTCTCCTGAAGGGACCTCTGATGTGTCCTTTCCTGTGCAACTTACCTGAAGGTATGCACAGTAGTTCTTTAAATCCTCTGTTGTTTGAATGGGGATATTAGGAAAAACACCTGCAGCAACAAAAAAAAAAACTCCCCAAAATGCATATTCTGAATGATAACCAAGTGCTAATGGTACTCAGATCACCCACACCTGAATCACAAAACACAGGCAGATTTTCCTACTTAAATGTTCAGACACGGTAACCATGCTGACTCAAAAGATTGTTGCTTGTTTTATCAGGTATGTAAATAGCCAATGTATAGCATAGACACTGTTTTGGTGCAGGCTGAGTTGGTGTCACATTTTGACTGATTAAATCATTATAATTAATTATTAATAATCCTATTATTCAAACGTGCAGTCATTAAAGGTGTGTCCACTGTACATTTTACAAAAACATGCCACAAGTGGAATCCAAATCTGGCCTCTGACACATGGCTGCAAAACTGCCACTTGGTCTTCCATTACAACTGTTAAAAGTACTATGAGGAATATATTGGATTAATATCCCTTTGATTTTAATTTCAAATTATCGTGATAATGACAATGTGTATTTATGAAGGTACAGTCTTTCCTTGATACACACTGAAATAATAAGTGATCTTTATTTTCTTTAGTGAAAAAAACCCACATGAAAAGTAATATTACCACATGGCCCCCAAAAGGCAGGAATAGAACTAAAAATATATTATGAAAGATTGAGTAGCCTGATATTACATCTGAGATTCAAGGAGTTTGTTCTTAGCTTTCCTAGCTGGGGAAAAAAAAAAACAACAACCAACCAAACAAAAAAACCTCAGCCATCTAAGTTGTTTTGTTTATGTTTTGTTTATTTCTTTTCACAGTCATAAGTGAAAAATGAACTATTTTTATAGGAGTTTGGAAAAGCATAAGAGCCTTGAATATTAGTCTGTCACTGCAAGAGTTTCTAGAGCCTGTGTGAGGAATGTATATCTATACATTCATATATACTTTCATATATAATTTCGTATACGTGGGATGTCAACTGGTCATGGATGTAGCTGTGGATGTAGTAAGTAGGAATGGGACAGCTCTTGCTTCTCACACAAAGTCTTACAAATATACCTAGAGTAGGGAAGGAGGTTGGTATGGCCTGCAAGTAACAAGTAGACTCAAGTAGCTGTTGCATCTTGTGAAGAACTGCTTTCCTGGTTTCCAAGGTAAATGATGGACAGAAAAATGCCCTTGGCTACATCCAGAAGGCACTCTTTTGAACCCCAAGTTGTGCTGAGGGTTTTTTAGCAGTAAAATCCCTATTGGAGAGATGTTCATGAAGTTTCATGATGTCAAATGATCAGGGACTGGGTTTTCAAAAGATTTTAGTAGAAATATTGTGTAACTGCCCCAGACTGACCATCCTTTCAGGGACTGGAAGTTGAAGTGAATGACATTGTGAACTACGCTGTTATTTACAGAGCGTTTTGACAGTTGGATTGTTCTTTATGAGCACAGACGGACTGCCTCAATTATTTTGGTGAGAGATGCTGACACGACTAGTTAGCACGTACGATCTCTATCCGCCAAGGCCTAGCATTTGTCTGTCTCTTGGTCTTCATTCGAATGCTAGATAGGTTTGTTTGGAGTTAGTAACCTTTTCTTAGTTGATTGATTGCTATTTATATAACGCTTTTTTTTTTCTTTTTGCATAAAGCATTACATAAGCCAAATACACAGGTAGATGTAAAATTACTTCTGACTGAAATGCAATTGATAGCTTATTAACAATAAAGCAGGTAAGAGCATTTTATGTTATGCCGATTCCACTAAGTTAAGAAGTGATTAAAAACATGTTTACTAATAGCTAAAGGTCGGGTTTTATTTATTCCTATCTTATTCATTTGATAAATTATGGTTATACAAAGAAACCAGAGTTTAGCAATTTTTTTAGTTATTTATTTTTATTTTTTTTAGCGAGGCACTACCTCAATCCTGAAGGCAAATAAGCATTACCAAGTAGCTGAGCCACAGCCAACGTGGTCCACATATATCCTGAGATAGAAGACAGCATTTCAGGAGAGATGGCTGTAACTGTTTAGTTAAATTCTGATAATGGATAAGTGCCTCTGTTTCAAGACAGCTTAATTTTCTGTGCTTGTGAGCCATGCTATGAAAAAAAGGAGCATACAAAAATAAAACGGGCTCTATGTTCCTGCTGCATTCCTATCATGAGATGAGAGCTGCCCCGTCCAAATGGCATGTTTTCTGCTACCGTCACCGCGTAGGGGTGGTTCGAGGGGTTATTCATTGCAAGAACAGAAGTTAAGCCGTGAGCTTGACTCTCATTTCCCTAATATGTTGCCATTTGTGCGATTGAATACATTTTCCTTTAAACGACGATGTCTTTATTGTGAAAAAAGAAGGCGCGCTGCGGGATTAAAAAAGCACAGCTAGGCGAGAAGATAATACATCAGCCACGCAGTCTCAAGAAGTGGTAATTTCTGGTGGTTTTTTCTGTTCCCCCACAGTTTACTCTTAATTTGCAGGTTCTCTGCTGCGGCGCACCAAGCGGCTGCGGCCGGTGCCAGCCCGGAGCGGCACCGAGGGGCTGTGCCCGGGAAACCGGCACAGAGACTGGATTCCGTTTCGCGAGCGACAGCTTCATTCTGCAGTGCGAGTTCAGCCCCACTGAGTTCTGTGCGACTTTTGACTGAAAATAAAATAAATTACCGAAATAAAAAGAAAAGCAAGAAAAGCATCAAACAAAACAAACCCCAAAAACAAGAGCAAAGAGCTGCACGTTATGCAGCCCCTTCATGTTTGTGCCGTTTTCATTGGCTTTTAATTGCAGGTAATGACTCGAGAAGTTGTTGCCTTTATGTAATGTACAGCCTGGCCGTGTGTCGAGTTAAGTTCAGAGCCTCGGCCAGGGCGGTGCGGGAAGGATTTATCCCTGCTCTGGGGGGATGCACTGCTTGTGGTGATAAGAGGTCCAAGGGGCGACTTGCTTTTACCTGGCCCGCACCTCTTGCCCTGCGAGCAGGAGGCGAGATAGGGATTCGTGCTTATCCAGTTTCGCTTTACCTGATTACTTGATAACATGAAACATTTTATTCTTTGCCGCAGTACAAATGCAAACACAAATAAGAGATTTGCTTACTGGGTCATGTCACCTCCTGACTGCCCATCACTGCCTGATACCCTCTCAAAAGAGCCAGCTTCCAATCGGGCTAGGGAAAATGTCTCCCGCGGTGACATATGCCAGGTACGGGTTTTGTCGGGAAAAGTGAAATATTTCGAGGCAATTTGTAATACAGTGGATTAATTTTGATTGCCCAGGGTAGAAACAAAAAGAAGACTGTCTCTAACCATAGGCTGGGGGCTGGCTTTATTTGCCAATATCAATATTTGTGTGGAAAGCTTAAAATATGTTGTTTTTCCAAGAGCTGAAGTTTTAAACAGGGGGAGGAGGAGGTGAATGAAATATTAGCAGCATATCGGTTAACCGCTAAGTTCTTTTTTGTATTCATCTAGCCGTTTCTGGTAAGAAGGGCAAGAGTCTAAAGACTCGGGGATAGATGCTCCTTAATGCAGGCTAGCATTTCAAAAGATACAGGCAGCTCTCAGCAAGTGACAAAATAAGGCTAAGACTGTACAGAGGCGGTGCTGAAAGACCGGAATAAAATTGCTCTGTGGCTTTCTACATCTCTGAATTATACATTTTTAATCGGATCTAGCACACATGGCATAGGGGTAAAAAAAATGCATAAAAGCAAGGATTCTTTTAAACGCGGTAGACTTGAAAACCGGCAGTCCCTGACAAAGCAGCTCAATGCATCCGTGTGTTAGTGCCTCCCACTTGAACAGGGATCTATTTCTTACCCCTGTCCCTTCTGTCTCACACCTTCCTTTAGCTTCGTGCTTAGAAACTAGAATATCGACCCATATTTCATACCTTAGAAGAAATCAATTAATCTGAGATGACAAGGCAGCCTCCCACACACTCTTCAGGCCCCTCGATACATTCAGAGCCTCGGGTCGCTGCGGTAGTGTAGCCCTTATATTTTTGGTATTGTCCCAGTACTAATTAAACTGCCATCAGGAAAGGCTTTGCTTTTGGTTTGCTCCCTTGCAGAGATGGGCTAATGCTCAGTGCCCGACAGTCCAGCGCTTAGCTGGTTCGCGGCGGGAGAGAGAGAAGGGGTAATTTAGTCAGAATTGTTCACTTAAAACTCGCAATCAGCTCCTTTGGGGGAGCGTCCCCTCCTTGGAAATAAATTCCGGGGGTAGGGCTGGGGGGAGAAGCAAATATTTACCCGTAATATTCTGCAAAACCCAATAGTGAGCTTTTTCACTTCTAGATTTTTCTTCTAAGGCGTCTATTTCTATGATATGAAGAACAGTGTTTGTCTTTTGCCTTGCGAATAACTCTATAATTTGTGGTAAATCTCGGCGGAGTGGGAGTGGGGAGGATTTGGCTTCCGAAGAGCCGCTCCGGCTGCTGGAGCACGGCTCGGCCGGCGCCGCCAGCAGGTTTGTCCTCTGGCGAGGGCGGGGAGACAGCCACCTCCTCCAGGGCTGAAGTCAGAGCAAGTCTGTGCTTGTCTTCCCTAATATCCCGCGTGAAAAGTCAGATCCTACTCTTATTCGAATTGCAGGTTGGGGTGGAGGGAAACTGAATATATATATCGGATCCAAGAAGTATCTTTAGGAGCAGATCTCTTCTTCTTGATGGTGCCAAACTGCACAAGGCTTTGAGTCCCACGGCCCAACTTTCAAATCCTTTCTAAACTTGATAAAGGGCTACAATAGCAGTCCAATGAAGTATAGATTAAATACTTGTATTATTTGTTTTTATAGCACATATGTAAGTAGGATTCATTATAATTTTAACTAGATCAAGATAAGAGATTAATGCTTTTATAGAGCATCTCTGCTGAGATTTCCTATGGGGCTAAGATTAAATCTACACATTAAAAATTATCTCGTTCCATTCTGTGTTGAAAAAAAAAATATTAGATGGTTTAAGAAGAGTGACTCCATGTCAGAAGAAGAAAATTGTCGAGATTCGCCTAGCTCCGACAGCAATCGTGCTTTCCTAACGGGGTAACTTTCCTATTCATCAATTTCTTGTCTCCCCTCTGAATATGCCTTTGAGGGACATGGAATCGTGCAGGTGTCACACAGGAAACCTCCCAAACAGCTGAGGTACTGTCAAAGCGCCAAACTACAGGAACAGTGAAATGATTGCTGTCGTTACGTTTGGGATGGTTTGTGGACTAAACTTAGGAACGTCTGAACCTCGACCCTGGCTGGAAAAGTGAGAAAGGCTGCAGGCTCAGGCCCAGCTAATGAGACGTGACACACCGCTTTCCCTGTGCGAGGTGAACGGGGCTCAACAGACTCTTCCGCTGCCCACGCAGAATTTAAATTACCGAGTAGAAGAGTAGTCGACTTGGTCTTTCACTGATCTCTGAAACTACATATCCCAGGTTTTTGGTAAAGTCACTCCAAATAGTGTCAATTAAACACTTCCTCTCCAAACGGAAAATCTTAAAGCTACCCATGCACACCAGAACCGATTTGTGTTTGTTTGCTCAGGTGAACAAAACCTGCCTGTTAGGAAGAAAGTTCGTTAAAAGGGGACATTTTTGCAGCCTAGCTGCGGAAATCCGGAACACAATCTTTATTTTCAGGGATTAAAATAGTGATGCTTCACATGCTTTAAAATAAATAATAGTGAAAAAAGTAATAAAAAGGAAATCCAACCATCCCCAAAACTCAACTTCTTTCAGTGTTCATTGAGAGGGAATGCACTTCTTTTTACTGGCAGCAACAATATTTCGCATTATCCTTCTCACAAACAGGATGTCTGGAAAATTATAACTCAGCCAAGCTAGATGTTGAATCTGTAATTTGCAATTTGTCACATTCCACTGGGAGGGAGATATAGAGCGAGTCACGGCGTGTCTTTTTACACCTTTTTTCGCCTCCGCAGATCAGGTCGGTTCCTAGGACCGCGTGGTGGAGACCGAAGTGCTGGTTTCTCAGGAGTCTCTGTGGAGCCTGCAATAAGATCTCCGGATCTTAACGTGAAATGAGCTGCTAGGTAAAGCCTCAGCAAGGAAAACAGAGGGCTTGTGAAAATACTGAACCATTTGAGCACCTGTTTTTCGAGATAGACAGTTCTCTTCGTGTTTCAGGAACCTTCCTTTTCCCCCGGCAGCTATTGGGGTGCTTGATCCCATTCAAGTGAACGCATCGCTTCCTTTCTTCCCCTATAACCAGCCCTCAGCCGCTCCTCACTGCGGGGCCATCCCCCCCACTCCCCCATCCCCCGAGGGAACACCCAGCTCTCATCTTCACAGCTTCACTTTCCATTTTCCCGGATAATTGGAGCGTGCGTATGTGAAAGAAGGTGAATAGTACCCCCACAATTCGTTTAGGCCAGTCCAAGGCAGCACGAATTTCTTCTCATTCAATCCTTAAATACATTTCGTGTTGTAACTTTTCTGGAGGGAAGAGGAGCGTTAGTGTAAAACAGATTTAAAAGAAGCAATCTTCTTTCTGTACTGAGATCCATAGTTAAAAACTGGTATTAGAAATGGGGAGGAGACACGGGAGGGGATTCGGATTCCTGGGCATTTGGAAGGTATTGATGCCGTTCTCACTTTATTTAAACAAACGCAAGAGTGTGAGGAGATCCCTGGAACAGGCAGTAGCCCAGTTTGGGCTGGAAGCTGCCACGCCGAGTAACAGCGCAGCAGCGGCTGAGGACCCAGAAGCGGACGGTGTGGGTCCGGCACCGCACTCGCACACTTCTCCTGAATTCCTGGATTTTTCGGCAGTGAGACGCTTGTAATTTATGCGGGATCCTCATTCCTATACTTGGTCTGTAACTTCTGATCTCAGGAAGAGAAGGAATGCGAGGGCAGCGCGGGGAAGGCAGCCCGCCGTCCCCGCAGGAGAGCCCAGTGGTGCCGGGGAGCCTTCCGGGATATGCGCGGCCGGCTCGTCCCAGTGGACAGGCTTCCTCGGAGAAGCTCCTATGCACTGCAGGGGCAAGCTCCTTCACACCACCTCTGGCCACGAAATGTCTCTCCATCACACATAACACCCCTTCACAGAAGGTTTAGGAGATACTCCATCACTGGAAACACAGCGGCACATCTGCATGCAGCTCTTAATAACCGGGTTGCCTGGCGGAGGGAGTCGGTCCCTGAAGAAAGATGCTTTTCAAAGCTGTCTCACCTCAGCACAGAATTTTTTTTTCCTGTGCCGCCTTCTCTCCCGGGATGTGTCCAATCCTCTCAAATAATTTTAGCCCGCTGAAGTCAGCTTTCTTTTTTCAAGCTTTTAAGGAGAACGATTGCCATACGTGGCGCCAATTCTCCCCTAGGTTACATCTCTCTTTCCCTTTGAAGTTCACTGGGTTGCACAGAGGAGAATGAGAGCAGAATTTGGTCCCTGGAGCTAACAGTGATGTGGAACCACTCTGATTTTCATTTATTTATTTATTTCATGTGAAGGAGGGATGGATTTTAAGATCCGGTTATAAATTGTGTCGCGCTCTAGTACTCTGATATTGTAAGCGCATTTATACAAATGTCGGCGCTAGTCTTGGCGGGGAGCGCTTTACAGAGACGGGAGGACAAGCGAGCGGAGTCTCCGCTGGGGTGAAGATGATGCGGGAGGGTCGTGTTTTCTCAGTGGAGCGGGTAGGGGGTGAAGAGTACAGAGGACGCGGCAGCCTCAATCCCCAGCCCGGTCCCCAGATGAGGCCGGCGGCTCCCGCGGGTCAGCGCCGCCGGGGTGGCCAGATCGTCCTGGGGAGGGGGGGAGAGCCGGGGCTGAGGTTGCAGGCCAGCCCGGGGGGACTGAGCGCCGCTCCTCGCTGCCAGCGGAACACGCGTGTCCCCTTGGCGGGCATCCGCGCTCCCTCCGACCTCGCTAGAAACAGTCCTGCTGCTGCTGGGAGCCCCTGGGTTTTTTACGGTCACAGGAGATTCTCCTTGAGTTTAATAGCTGTCTTTAAAGAGGGATATTTATTGGGATAAAAGTGGATTGCAAGCTGCAACAACGTTGCATGTGTCTTTCATTTAAAAGACATCGAGAGCTCCTTTTTTCCCCCCCTCCCTCTCTTTCTTTTTTTCCTCCCCCAAGGCATTTAGTGCTTGTAAGGCACAGTTATAAACACGTTGCCGAAGTGCCAGCACACGGAGATGCGGGGGCAGGGAGAGGATCTATTTCTCCGGGTACGGAGCAGGCGTTTCTCCAAGAGGTGCACGGAGGAAACGCGTCGTTTTCAAGAGAAATCCGGGGACGGGAACTGCCCCTGGAGCGGCTCCCGGGGCCGTGTCCAACCCCTCTCCCGGGCAGGCAGCGAGCTGGCCCTCCGCCGCACCTGGTCGCGCATCGCAGGCACCGCTCGCCCCCCTCGTCCCTTCACCTTTCCGTCTCCCGAAGGCTTACGGGAACCGCTTCCATCTCTCCCTCTCCACAGGAGAGCAAAGCGACACCCCACCCCACAAAACACACCGGCCCACCCCAAGTCCCCGAGCGCCACCTCTGCATTCTGACCCGACGGGGCTCCGCGCCGCCCGCAGCCCCAGCTCCGTGGTGGCGGCAGATAACGCTGTGAAACAGGACGGAGTTGCGGGGGTGGCAGCCTGGTTCTGACAGATGACAGGGAAGGGCAGGTTGTTCGCGTGGCGGGTGATGCCTGCAGCTACTCGACTGTGGATGAAACGAGCATCCCTCACTTAGCTACCTCTTTCTCCGGGAAAACATTAAATTAGAGGTCAGCTGATGAAGGAAGGGAAGCCGCTCGCCGAGAAATACGTTGGACCTGAACTGATCTTCCATTCACCTTTGGCTAGGTTCACAGGAAAGGTCTCTTAAGCCGTTCCACAGCCCCCATGGCCATTACAGCATCGATACTTCAGCCTCTCATTAAAGCCTCGCTGCTTCTCCCCCTCCCCGCCCCAATGGGGGAAGGGCCCACTGAACTGGGTTTTAAAATAGCCTCAGTAGAACAAACAAGCGCGGGCCCACGATGCTGAAATACTCATATGAAGTGATTGAAGTCTCAGGTTTACTTTACTTCACCGAGTACTCCTTTCACGAGGAAGCAGGGAGCAGCTCTTCTCCTTAATTCGGACCCTTTTCGAAATAGTCTCCTATGTCTCGACTGTGTTTTAAATCTTGTCAATATGCGAAAGGGCCATGGAATTCAACACCTCAAAGTTCACACTTTGTGTGAAAACTACTTTCTTTTCCAATATCCACAGGAATGCATCCATACACGGTTAATTTCTTTTTCATTTTATTACCTAAGACTTTTTTTTTTAGTACTTTCATTTAGAAACTGATTTTTTTTTTTCAACTCGGTAGTGATATTTCAGATTTAAAATAAAGGTCCATTTTAACCGCTTTGCACACATGCACATACGCCCCAAACACAGACAGAGAGGCAGACTGGATGAGGTCTGTTTTGTAACAGACAAACTCTCTTTTAGGCTGGTTTCTGATGTGAGAGATTTCTAGTTTTAAGTTTCTCTGTTTTCCATTCCCTCTACACAAACAACCGCCTATAATTTTTCTTTCTCTCTTTAACCCTAGGACAAATTTCTGAGCTGTTTAATAAAGAAGAAACACCAGTTCTTAATTTTACTGCTTCAGAGGACAGGGCTGCAGCTACTGGCGTGAGTCAAATAGATTAAAGAAGAAGACCCTTTACTTGAGGGTATGTGCCCCTGAAATCATCTTGCTCTAAGCCTCTCGGGGAGCTGGAGGGAGAAGGAGAGAAGCGAGGGATTACTCGCGTTCAAGGATCCCTGGAGAAATGTGAAGAGGTTGCAAAGGGGAAATGTCCTTTTTTTCTGTCCTCCCTTCCTCTCTCCCTCCCTATCTCCCCTCACCCTCCCCTAACGCTTGTGTGTGTGTGTCTGTCTGAAACAGATCTGTCTATCGAAAATGGGCCTGGAACTCCCTCCTGTGTTGGGATTAGGTCTTGAGGGACCTGGGGTGGAGTTAGACTTCATGCCTATTTTCATATTCATTAGAAATGGGAGGTTGCATAAGAAGTCCTGCTGAGCTTCAAGATATAAGAGCAACTTCGGGTCCCCCCTTTCAAGACAAGACAAATCAAAGGGTCGGAGGCAAAGCAGCTCCCTGAGCTCTGAACGCCTTTCCCTCCCTCCTTTTCCTCCCATCCACTCACTCTCCCTCCCTTGTTCACAGTCCAGCCTCTGTCTAGGGGAGAGGCTTTCAAGCAGCCTTAGATGATTATGGATTTTCTGAGCGAGAAGTTTGCCCTGAAGAGCCAGCCGAGCAAGAACAGTGATTTCTACATGGGAGCAGGAGGCACTTTGGAGCACGTTATGGAAACTTTGGACAATGAATCCTTTTATAGCAAAACGCCAGGCAGCAAATGCGTACAGGCCTTCAATCCTCTGCAAAGGGCTGAGCATCATGTGAGGCTGGAGAGGACCTCACCCTGCCAGGACAATGGTGAGTCGTCGTCCCAAAGTTATTCTCCCTCCTGGAGATGTACAGGGGAGGGCAGGGATTCTGCTGCCCAGGGAGACCAAAGGCAGCTGTGCAGCCTTTGGGTGCAGGCATGTGAGGGGCTGTTAGATCGTAGTAAAATAACAACAACAAAACCAATAATAATAAATAAAATAATAATAATAGTTATTATTATTAAAAAAATACAGAGAGAAGGCAACCGTCTACTTTAAAGAGCTCTTTTCCTTTCAGTGCAACCCTCTGGCTACTGCCTTCCATCCTGGCCTCTGCCAGAGTGCGCGGCTTGCCGAGGAACATAGCGCCGGGCACTCCGGCACAGCCCGCCCGGCCCCGAGCCCACGCACCCGGGGCACCAACGAGCCCGTGGGTCCCGGCGGGTGACGAAGGCCACGGCCGCCCCCCCGGCCGCCCTCCGGCACCACCCGACCGGCCCCCGGTCGCCCTCCGGGGCACCCCCCGGGCACCCCGGCCCCCGCTGCGGGCAGCGGCGTTTTCACCCAGCAAACTCCCGGGAAAAGCATCCCCGGGTGTTGGTGTCGGAGGGACACCAGACACGGCCGGCTCCCCAGTGCCGTTCCAGGAAGGGGACGGAAGGTCACTTGGTCATGTTTGCTTCTTTCAAATATCGTCCTACGAGGGTAGGGGGGTTCTCTCTGCCGTGTTATCAAATAATACGTAAAGGTGATTCTTCCGAAAAATGATGTAGGTAATCGAAAAGATAATGTTAAATATTACATCAATTGTTATATTTTTCTAGCCGATAGGCAAGGAGAATGTGGAAGGTTTTATTTTTGAAACATTTAAAATTTTTCCTCATTATTCCAACATGATGGAAATCGCATATAGAAAAAAAAAAATAATTTCCTAGCAGAATTGGAAAAAGTGATTAAGATCAGCTGCAATAAGGTGACTGACAATATCTTACTTTTTTGACTTCATTTAGTCACTGAAGTATCTATTTTTTTGAAAATATGCTTTTTTTTTGTACGAAAAAATTTGTAAGAAATAATGACTGATTTTTGCAAGTGCCACTTAAAAAAAACCTACAGAAAATTGATTTATACGTTGAAGTTTTTCTTAATTACCTCATTTAATGGGTGCCTCTAGGGCTTTGGTGCATTTCCTATCTATGTATATGTTGATCGTAAATATCTAAAAATTGTGTTTTGCTACTATCAACTCGGATTGAAAAAAAACATTATTGAGAATGTGGGAAAATCCCAAAGCAAGCTTATTGTAGTGTTTTACATGCCATCTTTGTAGATTTTAATTTCTATAGAGTTTTAAACTTTTTTTTCACCTTTTTCTGAGAAAAGAAAAAAGAAAGGTTTTTTGGATCCTATAACTTATGACATTTCCAGTGATGTGAGATAAGTAAAAATTTAAAAAAAATAGGAAATATTTTCATTTCCTATTAAGAACCTATTGCAGAATATTTCTTATCTCTACCGCTCAGGTTTTACCTAAAGACAAATAGTTCCTTCAATCCCTATACAAAGTATATGAAGCGATCTCTTTTATTAAGTTAACATTTTGCAGAAATGCTCTGTATTTTGTAACCATAACAAACCTAATTGGAAACAATTCCACTTTACAAATCCAAGAGAAGGTATATGGAATTTATTAAGCTTGTAAAGTGAAGTTAATTTTCATTTTCATTTGCTTCTTGATTTGTCAGTTTACAGCTATTTAGTTTATTTTACTGTTATTTTGTATTTTCATAAAAATAGAAGTTTTTCCATTTGCTTCCAAGTTTAAAGGCACATCTGTCAATAGTCTGTGCCACTTCTATGAAAATATGTTTTGGGCTAAGATTCCTTATCTGTGCAACTTTAGTCGACACCAATTTCATGGATTATTAACTACTTTAGTGGCAGTAATGGGAGAGTACTCCAAGTACTCTTGTGCAGTCCCCTTACTCTGAAGGTTTTTAGGTGATATTTTCAGATACGATTCTCAGTTAAAATTCAATGTGTTTTAGCATTTTATTCTGTCTGTGGTTAATATTACAAATTCCTCCTCCATGATCTCGTGTAGGAATAACACAGCCTCCGAGAATCATGTTCCTTGTGAAACTGTTTTATATGAACTCCTGAATCTAAACCCCCCCACCCTGCGCACCCCCGGCCTCCCTCCCCCCTCCCACTCCCCGGTCCCTCTGCCCCCTTAATCAGTTATTTAGCCAGTTATTAACCAGTTGTTAACCCACCTTGTGTACAGTGAACTACGGGATTACTAAAGTGGAAGGACAGCCTCTTCACACAGAGCTGAGCAGGCCCATGGACAATTGCAACAATCTTAGGATGTCTCCAGTGAAAGGGATGCAGGAGAAGGGGGACCTGGATGAACTTGGTGATAAGTGTGACAGCAATGTCTCCAGCAGTAAGAAGAGAAGACACAGAACAACTTTCACCAGTTTGCAGCTGGAGGAACTGGAGAAAGTATTCCAGAAAACTCACTACCCTGATGTCTATGTAAGAGAACAGCTAGCTCTGAGAACAGAGCTCACTGAGGCCAGAGTCCAGGTAGGAAACAAACTTCAGCATTTCCATGACAAATTGCATATTGTAGGAACTGGTAAATGACACTCTTGGGGATTGTACGAAAGCCTGTAAAGCTAAAGTAAGCTGCTCATTTTGCTTTATTTCTTTACGGATAAGAGCTGCTATGCTGCAGTACTAAAATAACTTGTTATTTTTTTAAATAGCTTGTGTTGCTCTTCTAGAAACTTGTTTAAAGGATGAGAAAACATCATCAATAGTAAAGCTGTCTTGATCTCTTGTAGAATACCAGGCAGCAAATACGTAAATTGTTACACGTAAAGATCCCATTAAAGAGATGTGTTGCATGTAGTTCAGGTTGGTGATGATGCAGAACTTAGACATAGAGGATTCTGTGTGTGTTACAGTATGAAAAGTACAGTCTAAAAAGTAATCAAATTCCTTTTTTCTATCCAAAGACTATGTAGTGAAAATGCACACACATAAATGTGTGTATATATATATATATATATATATATGTTTATGCCTGTGTGAAGCAATCCTTCCACCTCTGTTGTATGGAATGATGTTAGAAATCACAAAATTAGGAGGAACATTTGCTGGTTTTTAAACTTGCATAACTGATGAACAACATTATTCTAGTTTTTGAGATGAAACATACTGTTGAACACTTAGTGCATTATTTAAGTATCTTCACTGTGTAAAAATGTGACTCATTTAGTATGTGCTCATACAGTAATCTCAACAATACTTATGGCTTTGGATGTGTAATGGTGAGAAAAGAAGCTAAGTATCCAGGAAATGCAGCCTGTCCCCTTTGTAGAGATCTTCCATAAGGAAAGGGTATGAGCCACATTTTGCAAGTTTATCCTAATTTTAGATATCTTCCCTGTTCTGGTAACAATCATCATTTCAATGTAGAGAATAATGCTCCTGTTGATTCTTACAGACTGGGATTAATTTTTTTTAATTTAGTGACTTGAATATGATAACAACTTCACAACTTGTAATTAAACACATACTCACACATGCATATAAAGAAATAGACACCAATGCACATGCATACAAACTGAAATTAAATCAGGATCACTTTCAGAAACAAAGTCAGCTAATAATTTTATAAAGAAGTGTTCTTTTCATGTCTATTCAACCAGACATCATATTCACTGTTGTCATCAGAAAATAGAGTCCAAAGCTATGTGTTCAGTTACATTGATGCAACATCAACAATGCTGACAGAATTTATTTCAGTGGCTTTGAACTCTTCAGGCTCTGTGCAATCTCTCTCCCTCTGAATTTGGTACAACTTTCCAAGTATGATTTCCATTCATTGGGATTTATTCTTGACTTAAAAAACCCCTTGTGTAATGTTAAAACACTGTTCTAACAAATGCATAATTCTGGAACAAAGAGAACTACTTCAAGAACAAATTAATAGTCAGAACAGGGAGAGGAGAATTGGATTACAGTGTGTCAACTGACTTTTTATCGCTTTTTTTTCCTAAGTTTTGGAGGCTTCATATACCAAGAGTATTTAAAATAGAGAGTAAATGAAAAATATATATGTCTGTACTAGACTTTTACATATTTCTATTTCTCTCTTATCTAAACATGCTCTTCCCTTTCTTAAAAGATAAGTGATCTTTGCATTTCTCGTATGCTAAATATGAAACGACATGGTGATCATTTCTATCCAGAGTAACAGGAGTATTCCATCACAAGATTAAGCAATTTAAAAGACCTTACGTCACTAGAGGCAAGCATCTGGCAATTCAAGGATAACAAGCAGCAGATTTCTACATTGCTTTGTGGAGGCAAATGGTTACTTTATCTCTGCCAAGAGTCAGTTTCTAGTAAAGTGGTGTAAACAGAAACATTTTGGGGGATTGTCAAAGGAAAAAAATGTGTGCTTTTTTTCTTGTTTAGTTACTATAAATTCAAGCAAATTGTTTGATTTAGTTTAGCACAGTGATCAGCTGGAGACCTTACCCGCAGTTCCCTTCACTGCCATTTCATCAACATCCAATTTAATATTTGTCCTGCACACATGCAGAGAGAGCCAACCTGAATCTAATTTATCTAAGTTGTTCTCTTTCCTGCTGCATATCAGTGCAGTAATTGGTACCCATTTTAAAGAGATTGTCAAGGTCTTTTTTCAATGAAAGAGACTCATGACTAAATTCTCTTATCTTGTCCCTGATGACTCCTGTGGAGACAGGAGAATTTTTTTTCCTTTTCTTTTCTTTTTGTTGAATCTCAGGCATCATAAATAACACAAATTGACCAACAAGGTCCCTAACAATATATACTCAGGAGTTACATGCATGAGACTTGTTTTGATTGCTGAATACATTTTGAAAGATTGCACATACTAAATCTGCAACATGTCCTTGAGAATTAAAATGAGCAAAACTATGCCCTGATAGCTTAAGCAGCATCAAAGGACAGTTGAGTTCTCCAAAGATGAATGCAAGAATGAAATTATGGAACAGTGTTATTTTAGCTATCCCAGAATCTGGGATCAGAAAATATCCCTCAAAATACAGAAATTGTCTATACAAAAAGCCTCTGTTTAAGTACATATATATCAAAATGGATTCATGATCAATTTAACAGGAAGACTAACCAATCACATTGTTTCCTTTTAAAAAAATATGGTTCTGTTAGTAGAGTGACTTCTTAAAAAAGCCGTGATGATTATGCTTATACCAGAACAATAAAGACTTGTTGGATATTACTTTTATACAGTGCTATTTTTCTTAGCACTTCCTTTATTTTATCAGCATAAGTCTTAACCAGTCCAAACTAAACTGTCTGAAATAAAAAATAAATTTTGAAAACCATGAGACAGTGACAGATATCAGTAAAAGAAAGAAATGTGTAAATAATAGGTTTTGATATAACACCCGACACTCAAAATATTACAGAACAGTCTGAAAGCTACAAAGAAATTCAAGCATAAAGAGATTAGCTTTTAGTTGACAAGAAAGCATTCAGTTCTAAATCATTTCATAGTCTGAATTATTTCATAGTCTAAATGTAAAATGCAATTCTTTAGTTTTCCATTATCAGAAAGAGATATCACCTAACAACACTGTGGAAAAAAAGTCACAATGTTTTTAAAACTGTCTGTATCATGGTGAATTTTTATTTTCTTCCTGCCCTTTTAGCCTTCCCTATAGAAACTTTTCCTACAGTGCCAGTTTTTACTGTCCTGATGCCAGTTTTTTCTGCCTTTTCATTACTGCACTTAATAAAGATTATGTACACCTCTAAGAGGCAGATTATGGGTAGTCATAGCAAGTCAGTGGGCCTAGGAAATTAGGAGAAAGCTTCTTTACAATTTGACTTGCTATGGACTGATCTTTCTCGGGTGGGTTGTTGCTTTTGATTTTGTTTTGGGTTTTTTAGTTTTGGGATTTTTTTGATAATAGAAAGAAAATTATATGTACTTTTAAAATAGACAGGAATAACTTGAGCAGGTTTGACATTGACAAGATTGAAACTGCAAGAAATTAATTCTCAGGTGGAAAATTGCTCTTTCTTAGATAAACAGAAATTTTCAAAGCTACTGTCCAAAATCTCTTGGTTTTTTCCTAAAATTCTTTGCACAGTATGCAATTGAGTTAACATTAGAACTGCTTCCTTGTATACTATAGGTTTGGTTCCAGAATAGAAGAGCAAAGTGGAGGAAAAGAGAACGCTATGGTCAGATCCAGCAAGCTAAGAGCCATTTTGCTGCCACATATGATATATCTGTTCTTCCAAGGACTGACAGCTACCCTCAGGTATGGCGAATACCAAGTAGTACTTTGGTTCTTCATTTGGCAACTGTCTTAATAACTCTGGTCTTGTATGCTTTGCTAAGATGAGCCATAAACTATGTGATCTCTAGACAACTTCTTTCTGATATAGTAAACATGCACCATTTCTTTATGGACTTTGACAGATCATTAAATAGAACAAGCCTTCTACTAGCATGAAAGCATATTATAGCCATGTACAATCAGAATTGAATATATATGGCTGGGAGAGGGAGGCAGAGAGACAAGACTGCTCTTTTAGACAGCTGTAGTTTGTTTAATTTGTTTTATTCTTTTTCAGTTCCCTGTTAGCATATAGTAAGGTATACGGTGTAATAAGACTATAATCTTCTGTCTCTGGTCTCCAGTCCTATGGTTTACTGCCTTGCCTCACTCTCTACTATTGTTTTTCTGCTTACTTGTTTTAGCACATTGAATACTTTTATTCTGAAGCCATTGTTTTTCATGTAAAAGCTTACCACACAATTAATAAAAAAAAAGCACCATACAAAGCAAAATATCTTCCATGGGTCCCTTCCACTGCTGGTGTTTTTTTGCTCTCCTACTTCATAAAGTAGCAGAGTCTTTGCCAGCCTTAAGAATATGCTTATATTCTATGTGGGTTTGCTTTGGTCATGCTCTGCATTCCCCCGGGCTGGGGGAAGAGTGGCTGGAAAGTGGCCCAGTGGAAAAGGACGTGAGGGTGCTGATTGACAGCCAGCTGAACATGAGCCAGCAGTGTGCCCAGGTGGCCAAGGTGGCCAATAGCATACTGACTTGTGTCAAAAATAGTGTAGCCGCCAGGACTAGGGAAGTGATTGCCCCCTGTACTCGGCACTGGTGAGGTCACACCTTGAGTGCTGTGTCCACTTCTGACACCCACACTGCAAGAAAGACATTGAGGTGCTGGAGCTTGCCCAGAGAAGAGTAACTGAGCTGGTGAAGGGTCTGGAGGGTGGCATATGAGGAGCAGCTGAGTGAGTTGGGGTTGTTTGGTCCAGAGAAAAGGAAGCTCAGGGGTGACCTTATCACTCTCTACAAGTACCTGGAAGGAGGTTGTACCCAGGTGGGGGTCAGCCTCTTCCCCCAGGCAACAAGAAGAGGACATAGCCTCAAGCTGTGCCAGGGGAGGTTCAGGTCGGACATCAGGAAGAATTTTTTCCCTGAAAGGGTCCTTAAGCATTGGAACGGTAGAGTCACCATCCCTGGAAATGTTCAAGAAACGACTGGATGTGGCACTTAGTGCTATGGTTTAGTTGGCATGGTGGTGTTTGGTCAAATGTTGAACCTGGTGATCTTGGAGGTCTTTTCCAACCTTAATGATTCTATGATTCTATGAACGTGATTAGCTTTGAACCAGGGGTTTTTGGCCCATGTGTCATCTTCCCAGCTTAACGTGCTTTTCCTCTGAAGAGAATGCACATTACTAGGTTTGGTGCCTGGGCCAGAGCTGCTTCCTGGTCCATCAGCTCAGAATACGGACATAACCAGTTCAGCCTGTTTTTATTTTATAGTGTAATAGTGCATTAACCCAAATTACATCAGCAACCACTGCACTGCACACTCTGTGTTTAATTAGGTGGACACAACACTTATTTGAGACTTACCTAGGTAAAAGTGTGCAAAAAGATTTTAGGTATGCCTAGGTAGATTTACAAAGAGAGAGATACACGGTCACTCACAGATCTCACTCAAGGTGTTCAGCTCTCTTTTGAAGGCCTTTCTGGCTTATCTATAACATCACAACAAGTCATACAAGGAATCACGCATAAGCTTTGGAATTTCGAGACTAAATTTTGTATCTGCAAGCTCATCTTGTAATTTCAGTAGGACATCATCTACAAATTTTCCCAATTGACAGAAGTTTCATTAGCAAAAGATAGTGAAATAATGCATGTCATTGGTAAGAACTTAAAATCATTTTTTTAAAATTAATGTTTTTCAAAAATCCCACCGTTTAAAATTATTTGATGGTATGTGTGTAAGCCATAAAATTCTAAAACCAATAAAATATCTATTCTGTACTTTCAGATTGTTAAAAAGATAAGTGAGTTCACTGCATTTCTATTTACAGTTTTGTTAAAAAAATATCTCCTAGACTGATGATATAACAGAGTTTCAGCCTGGCAAAGCTTTCTATTATTAATTTATAAATTCTTAAAACTAGGAATTGAAATGCAAAGGTTGGTCCCATAATCTTAAATCAAGCATCTCTGAAATGTATACAAATACAAAATGTATACTCATTCATAAACACAAATATGTTGTGCTCACCTACAAACACAGACTAACACACTGCAGGTAAACAGAGGCACAAACATGTAACTGAGTCTAGTCACCTGCTTAAGAAATTTGTGTTGTACTGTACTGTACTTCAAGAACAGGAACAAGGAGCTAAATGAAGGTCTGAGTCCTCTTTGCATTGGCTATTTCAGCTGAGTGCTTGCATGCATAGTTTGACTACATGATAAAAACGTGGTAACTTACTCCTCAGTGAAGAAGGTGGATGCTTTGCTGTATACTGGAATATGAATAAGTATCCAGGTAATTATCACACGACATTCAATAAAAATTCACGTTCTTGCTAACCTGGTGGTAATTCTTTATAGTTGTCACATTCTTAAATCCTTACCTTCAGAAAAACTGCATCTGTATAATATACATAGTATTTCCAGTGAGAATGTTTGAGACAATAAAAATCTGTTTTAAAAACACAATGACCACTAGCAGCACTAAATTCAAATGTTTTGAACTAGATGTCCATTTTTGAGTGACTTACTTATGGAACCTAAATATACAGTACGACTTGCTATAAATTCATCAATCTATCCCACAGTTCGGGCAGAAAGAGGTATTTAAAATTGTT